>NW_017253248.1:0-529600 GCF_001299255.1 Cyphellophora attinorum | reverse complement strand
CCCCGCCACCCTCCACAACCTTCATCCACGCCGCCCTCCACCTCACCGCGCCAACAGGCGGGCTCAAACGCATCGTCTTCCTCTCCTCGTCCCTCATCCCCATCAACGGGCCCGCGCATGGCCAGATCCACGCCTTGCTGGACCGCTTATCCTCCAAACCCGAGGAGAGCGGGCTGGGGCAGTACGCGGTATTGCGTCCGAGTTGGTTCGCGCAGAACTTCTTGGAGGGAAGTGGGGGGATGCATTGGGGAACGGCAATGCGGGAGGGGAGGGTGTATAGTGCGACGGGGCAGGGGAGGGTGCCGTTTGTGGACGTGGGGGATATTGCGGCCGTGGCGGCAGAGGTGCTTGTTGCGGAGAGGTTGCCGGAGGGGGATTGGTTGGAGTCGGAGGAGAAGGAGAGCGCTAGTGTTGGCGAGAGGGAGGTGAAGGGGAATGGACAGCAGTATCTCATTCTTGGGCCGCAGCCGGTCACGTATAATGAGATTGCGGAGATGATGGCCGAGGTTCTTGAGAGGCCGGTCGAGCATGTCAATCTGACTGTCGATCAGCTGGCGCAGAAGCTCGTTCAGGTTGCAGGTTTGGACGCGAATTATGCGCCTGTTCTTGCTGGTTTGGATGGGTTCATTGCTGGTGGCGCGGAGGAGAGGACCTTTGCTGATGCAGGAGGAGGCTGTGTGAGGCGGATGCTTGGTCGAGAGGCGAAAGAGGTGAAGGACGTGCTGCGAGACGCTTTGGCTGGGAAGCAATCGTGAAGCTACGTTCGTGTCAGGGTGAAGAAAGGTCCGCTGCCCAGTGGATATGTGCACACCTTTGTAATACAGTGGACGCTTGAGCCAGTGTTCTTCCCCGCAGCCCCTGAGCTTCCAGTCGAACTGCGATGAAAAATGGGAAGACCTGAGCAAAGAGAGTAAAGCTCGGAGGCTTCATCAACTCAGGCCTACTACACATATAGTCAGCATGGGCGGCAGGCGCAATGCCACCGCCGGATATAGCACCGAGTGTCTCCCAAGAGACAAAGGTCACGTGACCCGCGCATCCAAGAGTCCCTCGTGGCCGTGATTGGGCAGGGCTACTCCTTTTTAAGAACCCTGTTGAACCTGTTAGACATGTATCGGGAAGAAGGAAGGAGGCACTCACTTTGACCGCTTGCTTACACTTGACTCGTGGAACAGGATGTGCCCGACTAGATCCTCAGACATAATAGTCGAGTCCACTCGTTTCGCTCATAGGCACGGCTTATTCACTGATAGACCACCATCTCGAAAGAGCTCGGCATTCTTAACCACAAGGTCTCTCCCTGGATGCGTACTCGGGGAAAAGTTGAAATGAAGAGGACATTGCGACTAGGAACGAAGGAAAGATTGGGACAAAGACCATCCAAGAGTCCCTCGTGGCCGTGAATGGGCAGGGCTACTCCGTGACCCTGTCGCATTGGTTAAATTGAACATCTAAGGGGCAGATAGGCGGGACTCACTTTGACCGCTTGCTGACACTTGACTCGTGGAACAGGATGTGCACTTGATCAACCCAGGGATTGACCGAGTGGAACCTCAGACATAGTGTCGAGTCCACTCGTACGCTCAGACGCGCGGCTTATTCACTGATAGACCACCACCTCGCAGGAGCTCGGCATTCTTAACCACGAGGTCTCTCCCTGAATGAAGTGTAAATGGAGAGGATGTTGTGACCAGGAACCAAGGAAAAGTGCACTTAGCGTTGTTCGAGTCATCATGATCTGTGTGCGAACTCATTAGCATAAGTTCTGCTGGCTGTCTGTCAATGCTGGGCGACCCGCGCTTGATGAAGGACATCATGACTTCTTGGCGAGCGAGTGCGACTTACGACGGGCCAATGTAGCGATGGGTGTGCGAAATGCTGTTGAGAAGATCGAGTATGGTAGCAAAGGAATGCACAAAAGTAATTTGAGAAAGAAAACAAACAGTCGAACGGCTGATGCGAAAGAGTCTGGTTGTTGATATAGTGGAGCACAGACCGTATGCACCAGTCATGACTTGGCATATGGCTGCCCCACATGACTCGCGCCTTCCCGATGGTTCGCATGACTGCTTCACTACTTCAATCTCTGTCGACATCCAAAGGGAATGTTTCAAGTGAACCAAGCATGCCGAGCTTGAGGCCAGCTCCATCTCTGGCGCATCAACGCCCATATCTTGTCTCAATGCCTCCTGTTATGCGCCGGCGTGATCAACACCCATGTACCTACGTAGCTGGGAGGCAATGTTTCTCTCGTTCATGCGCTTGCCTTACCCCATCACTATCGTGCTACCGATGGCATCTACCCTTCAGCTTTCAAGACTGGTGTGAACAGACTGTGGGGGAGTCTCGGATTGGGTTTGTCAGCTACATGAAATCTGGGGGAGTCTGCGATGACAGGCCTGTCCGTGTCACTTGAGACCGCGACGAGGCGACACCCAGATTCCGCGAAGATTTACGCGAGGTGAAACCGTGAAAGTTTGAAGCAGAGGGACTTCAACGCGTGACTCGACCGAACTCGCCCAGCAACCTCGAAATCTGGTTTTCAAATTCTTCGGCTTCATCCTCGTCCGCCAAATATCTTCTCGCACCACCGGTTATCCTTGTTCACAGACAGTGTGTACTAGGGTCGAGAGCCGCTACCGATAGCCGCTCTACTCGAACGAGTGTCGTCATCCCGACTGTCGATACTGTAAGTCCACTCAAAAGCCGAGACACTTAGTGTCAGTACTGATTTTCATAGACGAAATCGCCAGCAAGCTACACCGCCGCTGCCAACATGTTGAGCAATCTTCAAGACGCGTCAAGAGATGCGAGCAAGCGGCCAGGCAGTCCACTGCAGCCCGAAGGTCCTGCGAAGCGACAAAACACCAGCACGACGTCAGTCCTTCTAAAAGACTGACTCACTTCGTGTATGTTAACGACTTTGTAGTCAAGAAGCAACGGCCGCATCTACTGTACAAGACAAGGATACCTCTCTCTCTCTCTTGTTCATAACTCTGTACAGCAAGTGGCATTCCCTTCCGACATGCATCCAACTCTGGGCTCGGATGAGCATACGATGCTTATGTTTGGTAACGCGCCATCACGAGAAAAGCGAGAGGTGACGGAAGTGTTGGACACAGTTCGTGCTGGCTCTGTCCCAGATCTGCGTCGATATTATGCTATCTCGCCTGCCAGCATGCTTGCTAGGCCTGTTGAGGCCGAGAATGCCCAGGAGATCTCCATATCGGAATTGAACCACGATCCCACAAGTGCTTCCAACAACATTGCACATGCTGCTGCTGCGGCCCCAAGCGCCTCCATCCACGCATCTGGTCCGGATCCCAACAATGGTCTTCTCTTTGATGATGAAGCACATATGCGCAACATTCTTGCTGCCCATCAATTGCTCGACAACGTTCCAAATGCTCCCCGGGTTCACTTTCGATTCAACGTGGCTGGCATGCTGGTCGACATGGACACGCAGGGTCATCCTATCGATTGCTACCCCTGCATCTCGAACATCGATGTGGTGTCGTCCGTGGATGAAAACCTCAACCACCTCAAGCGGACCGCAACCGACGCGCTCACCACTCGCTTCCCCATCCTATTCGCAACGATCGGTGACCGGTCAAAGGCTGTGTTCTATGTCCTCGCTCAACTTCCGGTACCCAACCAACCCCACACAGTCATTGAGAAAGACGCTGAGTTGAAAGCCTGGGTACGGAATTTGGCCAAAACCACGACGGTGAATCCACTGTCTCCGGGATGTCTCGTGGCAGTCTTACGATTTACGCAGGCCTACGTCATCACCGCAAGAGATTCCAACCTGTGGTCGAGAAAGAGTATGGCGTTTCGTTCCCCTACGATGCCGAGGCTGTCAAGACCAGGAAAGCTGCCAAAAGTAGCAGTGGTGTCAAGAACGAAGACAGTACACACGCTCAGGGCCCAGATACAGGTTCAGCTTCTGGTGTCAAAGACGCCGCCTCCGCGCCGCAGACTCGGAACGAAGACGGCGCTGACGCTGACGACCGAGATGCCGGTACAGGTTCCGGTGTCAGAAAGACCCCCGCCGTGCCTCAAACTCACACAGAAGACGGCCCAGACGCCGGCACAGGTACCAAGCACGCCTCCGATGTCGAAGAAGTTCCCGCCGTACCTCAAACTCAGAATGCCATCAACAAATGTCGATTTCCTCGCTGCGGTCGTGAGTTGCCCAATCTCGCACTTCTTCGAACACACATTTATAGGTACCACGGTCCCGACGCTGTGAGAGTCAATGAGTCAAAGCAATACGAATGCTGGTGGAAGGGGTGTGTCGGCTTTAGTGAGGATGGCAAAGCCAGCCCAAAGTTTGCATTTGCAAGCATGATTGAGTGGATGGACCATGTCGACGAGGCACATCTGCATTAGGTGGCTATCAGGTCGGCGGAGAAGGGGAGTGGATGTAAGCGTAAGCCGCTGAGGAGATATCTATGAGGTTATTGCGTTGCAACAGTGCGATGTCCGAAAGGAGTAAGCTCACCTTCTGGATCGGAAACTCATCAGTTTCACGCAGGTTGCGGGCCAGGTCAGCAAGGGTCCGTAAGTCATAGGATTCGGGTAAGACCAAGTGCTGGCACCATTCCTACTACTTGTTCAGGGCAGGGCTTGGCGTTACGAATGCTTTGTAGGACTGAAGTGTCTCAACACACTCTTGGATACTCATGTACTCGCGCGACAACCACTTCATAGATTTAGAGATGGCACGAATCATTCTAAATTTATGCCCTTAGGGACCGTCCACTCCTTTGCACGCCCTGTAGGAGGCTTGTAGTAGCCGAGGAAGTCCTTCTTCATTGACCTGCAAGATGAAGTGACACAACACAGCGCAGAGCGACATAAGCTCATCAGGGTCTTCCTCATCGGAGGCATCGGTAGGAGTGAGCCGCATAGCTTATCGAAGCAGGCTTGAGGAAGTTTGGCGGAATTACGTTTCCTGTTCCCAACGGCGGAGATCGTAGATCCGCAGTGTCGATCTCGAAGATCGTCCAAGCTAGATATTCATGACAGCTGTCAGGCACGACCTCGTGCATCCGCGCTGTCCAAATTGACGATCACCGGGAAGGCCTTAAAGAGCTGCAGGAGCCGGTGTCGACAATCCACCTTATCATATCGGCACACGCCATCATTGAGAATGCGTACATTCGAGCCGGTTGTGGCAATGTCATACGCCGGCTAGCCCTGGTTGCTTCGACGGATGCTTCTACGACCAAGCTACACAGAAGTAGCCGCTATGTATGCATCAATGCCGTCGTCAGACGTGATGCTCCTCGGCCTGCTGGTCTCCATTGGTACTAGAGGGTCAGATATTTATCGACATTACCCACCCTCGTCAGTGCCAGATCCATCTGAACGTTCCTCGTCCATCAGTCTCAGCACAAGCCGCGATTGCACAGTGATCTCGTCGAATGGATACTTCGTCTTGCTCAATGCCTCCTCCAAAACCCGCCGGAACGCCTTGGAGTGCCGCCTAGCCTCAACCGCCGCTGCACGCTCATCCGCGGCCTGCCTGGCCCTCATGGCTTTCTCGATACTTTTGGTGAAGTATACCTCTGGTTCAGATGCCGGTTTTGGCGTCACTAGTCCGCGTGCGACCATGTTTGAGCCGGCGGCTACGACGGCGAAGACCAAGATTCTCTGCTTGATAGCTTGCAGTGTGGTGAGTTGCGCCCGCGGGAGAAACTCTTCGCGAGTTGGGAGGAAGGAAGCGTGGTCTGAGGTGGGTGCGATGTTGTCCAGATGGTCGTAGAACGCTGTAGTGTATGTCTCCACGAGATCTGGATAGAGTCTGTAAGGATCGGTATTTATAGACAGGTTCAAGTCTGCGTGGTCGGTCTCTGGTTGTTGGCTCAGCGTCCGAACGGGCAGATTTACCTTTGCATCAGACATGGCTGTGTCAGCTTTGATTCTATCGTGTGTGGCTGCTTGAGTCGGTGAAGCTATCCCAGCAGTCGCCGGTGTTGACTCTCCGCTTGCAGGCTTACTGGTCGGGTCTCTCAGAGATGTCACGAGCTCTTGACGGGGAACACTAGCGGACGCAGCTATAGAGTGCCATGCTTTCGAGCCTCGAACAGAAGCAGAAGCATTGACTGCTTTGTTGCTGTCAGCGGAAGGCTCGGTTTGACCCTCTACCTTCACAGCTCGCCTGCTCCGTGACTGGCGTAAGCCAGAAGGCGGGTCGGCAAACACGCAGTCCGACCCTCGTCGCACACAATTCGAGCATGAATCCTCTCCCCGCATACGACACTTGAGCTTCATTTCTCGGCATCGACGACATGCCTGTGCCGTCCTCCTTCGTGGCTTCCCGGCAAGGGTCAGATCAGTCTCCGGCAGGCTCACGGACGGAGTTGAAGAGGTTGATCGCGACGAGCGATGTCGAGGGCGTGGCTGTAGAGTCCTTGTTGACCCCGCGTTGTACTCGTCAACGAAAGACCATGACCTGCGATTGAGTGAGGACGAGCCTTGTGAGACGAAAGAACGCTGCAATTCAGCTAGTGAGTTCGAGCCCGTCGATGCATGACTCGATGTAAGCGGCGATGTCATTGGGCCCAGGTCGTTGCTGATCCCATCCCGAGGGAATTGATGAGCCTCGGTGGATGATCCGAGAGACGTAAGTAGTTGACGGAAGGAAGGAAGTGTGATCGGTTCCAGATCAGGCAGTCGCTGAGGCCGTTGGTCCATCATCGCTAGCATTGTTGTCGTCCACAGACATACATCTCACCGAGTTACGGCGTTGTAGTCTCGCAAGTGGGTATCGGTTGGAACTTCGTGGTATATGAGGACGAAATGATCACTCCACCTGAAGGACACATCCCGACGGCACGGACCTCTGGCAGAACATTGGTGGATCATCCGTTAAAGTTTCGTCTGAAGAATGGCGAATAGGACACTAGTGCTGTTCTCCTGGAGAGGATATGCGTAAAGCATGAACTGATAGAGTCGCCATCGGATGGGACACTACCTAGGTAGATTCGATGCCTATGTAACCTCTTAGGTCTGACTCGAGCAATCTAAAAGAACAAGACGGGGTTGTAGCAGATTGTGGGCTTTCTCAACGACGCAGATGGGTATTTCGCGATAACGCCCAAACGGAGGTGTAGCGAATGGCTCGCCCGTAGCGCGAAGTCGACCAGGAAGGCACGCCATCCCGGGTCTTAGTCTAGCAGTAGCGGAAGCTCGGCGAAGCTGGATACCCGCGATATCATAGATTGGGTTGATGATCCCGCCCGGGAGACATCATCAGGCCCGACAGATTGCGGCTTTTGGCAAACTTTTGCCATTCCAAGTTGTTTTGGTCAAGGCGTGGTGATAGTGGTTGAGATCTCGACTCGCACTTGCAGTAGCGCGCGTCCAAGCGGCTGGGAACGCGGACTTCATGCACTCCCGTGAGCGAATGTTGAACAAAAGACAAATTAGTAATCTACAGACGCAGTGCCCGCGAGACGACGCGTGTAGAGGCTTGAGGCGTCATGCGGGTCTGAGACGTCCGCAGCTACTGAGGTTACACGGCATGTGCATACCCGGGTAAACCAACGTCCTTTGCTAGCTGTCAAAACGCACAACGCTAGAAATGGTCAGGGCTGAGGAGCAATGGCAGCCAGTCATACAAGCCCAATGGTTGGAACTATTTTTCCGGGGGACGCGAATTGCTGATCTCCGCGAGACATAGCGCCGGATCCGTGTTCTCGAAATGCAGATGATAAGCGGGGAATCGGGGATGCATTTTGATCGATCAGATTCAAGATCTCACCCGAGCAAAGTACAAATTCCCAAAGTGAGGCGGGCGACCACTACGCGGATAGTCACAACTAAGTTTATGTTCTGCCTGATAGTAGTACAAGTCCCTGGGCAGTCCAAGATCTCAACCCGCGGGCAAGGTTCGCGGGCAGCAACGATATGCATGCCAAAAAGTTGCAGCTTGCGATATCCACAATTCTCGTCCGAGTGTCATGTAGCGTCCTCCATTCCTTTACGGCACCCTGCTGCTGGGTCGTGCATGGGACTCAGAACTTAACGGACTCTGGTCTCGATGGAGTGAATGGCCAGATTCGGTCACCTCCAGATGTCAGTCGGTTTGAGTGCGACAGCAATAATGAAGCGAGTGTTATGTCAAAAATGCCCAGGTGGTACAAAATCTCGCTTGCTTATCTCAAGAGATGCGTTAAAGCTTCGCCGTGTTGAAGCAAATTACCAGATGCTTGTACATGGTACATTGAGAAGCTTTATGCATGCACGGCTTCTCGAGGCCCGCGCCGTAAATCGAAGTGCTCCGCGCTTCATGGCCTGCATAAATCATGTCTGCACGGAAATGGTCCATGGCTCACGACATGAATTCTTCGGTGTCGTATCTCATAGACTTCCGACTGCTGCGCTTGTCCTTGATCTCCCTCGGCGACAACAATGAAGGAGGTGGTGCGAGGTCATCAGGATCTGGCATTGGGTCATGCACTGACTGAACAGGAACCTGAGGCATCTGAGACTGCCTAGCCATGAAATCAAAGGCTCGCTGTGTGCCGGATCGCTGCAAAGGTCGCTTCTGCACTTCGGGCTGTTTTCGAACTTCAGGAATGGGTGGCTTCTCGTCCCGATAGTAGTCCGAGGAGTTGTCATTCGTATACGCGGGTGCTGACTGTTCCCACGAAGGCGATGGCTGCTGTCGTTGGGATTGGCCGTTGAGGGTGACATTATTCATTTGCTGCTCAAGGGAAGCACCTCGTGGAGGCCGCTGCTCATTGCTCTGCTGCCTGGTGGCGCCGTTGCGCTCTCCACGCTGCCACGACTCAAAGCTGATGAATCGAGCCACGACTTCGTCAAAAGACGTCCAAGACCTCTCATCTCCGGAGAACATATATTTGCTTTGTTTGAGGGACAAATCCCGAACCATCTCCTCGTGACCCATTTGGCCACACAGTGTCAGGAAACGGCTGTTCATCTGAGCATTAGTCATACGTGAACCTCTCTGTAGCTGGGCGAAGCGCGAATTGAGCCGCCGAAGGTGATCAGCGAGTTCCGTAACACTCTGGAATTGGCTGCCATGTAGATATGTCCATTCTGTGTATGTGTGATGCCATTCTAGCGCGGTGTCTTGGTTCCACGTCGTCGGTTCCATCTTATGTGGCTTGAGATTGTCGAGATAGTGGAAGAATGGTGAAAACAAGAGCCGATGAATGCGGAGGAGGCGTCAGGGGAAGGGACCACTAGCAAATTAGGTTTAGCTTCGGAACCCGGAAATTACTACGGCGAAGCAGTTACTACTGAATGCTTCACTGTGTGCGGTTCCCTGCAAGTGCGAGGGTGCCTACCAACGGCCACACTGTCTCGTTGCATCCACTGGCTCAACCCGACATCTGTGCCCTGAGAACACCCAGCATCTGTGCCCTGAAGACACCTTATGTTCGTCAAAGCGACACCGACGTGATGTGCTCCTGCACCTGGGGCCGACGGGCTGCGATGGATCGTGAGTGTCAGTTCTTAGTCCACTCCCTGATCATCCGGTACTGCAGAAACATCCAGCTAGGAAGGCAGCGCGCGCCATACTGATCAGTGATACGTATGGGCCGGAGAGGCTCACGACTGTCTTGTGTACAAGTTATCGTGGAGTGCACTGGCAAGCAATATCGCCCTCGGGCAAAAGCTCGTACGGTGCTACCTTACAATGATCTAGACTGATACTGGGGAGGGCAATAAGGCAGCTTGCTTGTCCTGAGTCCGCCCCTTCTTGTCCGTCTGCGTGCTTATAAGATCATATGAAAGTTGTTTCCGCTGCGCCACAGACAGATCCAGATGAACGACTATACGAGGGCGTAAGGCGTACGACCAACTGGTGCCTTACTGCTAGAAGGTAAGTCCATTTTCGAGACGCTCACCCGTTTGCTCTGTAGCGGACCCAACGGCGAATGGTCATTGTCAGACCTAATCGTTGAGATATCTATCGTTATTGGATACACCACACTGTGATCTTATCTGCAGCTGACAACGTTCCGGCCCCAAACTCGTTCCTTGGCTCGATAAAGGTGCTTGCGGCGTCAATTCACTCCCATATCGAGGTCAATTGTGGGACTGTTATTAGGAGGTAGGCAGTCACGCCTGATTTCTGGTCACACAACACTCGCGAGCCTCGGGGAATTTGGGACCGCTGTCAAAACACGGCGCAGTAGCGACACACCTGAACATAAAGATGTGTCTCCTGCCCAGCCTTGTAAGTAGTCATCCATCATCAGCACCCTCCTGATCTTGAATCTGAAACTGGCACCACTGCGAAACCCACCGATACAGCCACTATGGTTAACAATCGGATCCTCATTTTGGGGGGGGGGGGGGGGCGTGTCAGGCTTGACCACAGCCACGGCTCTGTCAAAACTCGCGCCAGCGCATGTTACACCTAAAATCGATATCTGCGAGATCCGGCCACACCCTGGTACCGTGGGCGGTGCCATCAACTTGACACCAAATGCGCTCCGACTGCTCGACTATCTGGGCGTATACCAGAAAATACGCGATCGCCGCTACGGCATCACAGTCAACGCTGTCGAAGTGTTTTCCATACACCATCGCAACAAATTGGCCGAGTCGTCATTTCGAGGTCCGAATGACGAAGGTATTGGCAGTCCACCTTATAAGGTAGGTACTTTCGCGGTCATTGGGTATGCGAGTCGTCTTACCTTCTGTTACACAGGCAATCCGCATAACACGAGCCAATCTCATGCATGCCCTCATCGCTACCCTTTCAACGTACCCCGCTATCATACTTCATCTCGACCACCGGTGTCTATCGATCGAACAGTCTCCACTATCAGATGGCATCACCGCTACATTTAGCAACTCTTCAACTTACACAGGCTCACTGCCTCTTGGCTGCGATGGAGTCCACTCCTTCACTCGGAATAGTCATGTCGACCCAGACCGCAAGCAGCTATACACTGGGGTGTCGAACGCCTTCGGATTTCTACCACTCACAGATGAAGACAGAACCGCAGCTCATTTCGAAGTATCGGCACTCAATTTTGCACCTAAAGGCTTGCTGCTGACCAGCTATCACGAAGAGACAAGGAGTGAAGGTTATGTGGGCGCGATCATCACCATGGAGGACGTCGGCAGTAGAGACGGATGGAAAGCAAAAGGCGAAGATGCGCAAGGCGTGAAGCAAGACATGCTTGAGCGGTTTGCTGGAATGAACACCCGGTTACCCATTGTCAGTGACTGGCTGTCAAGGGTGGAAGGGTGGTTCATGTGGCCGGTCTACATGGTGGAGAATGGCGGAGCAGGACGCTGGAGCCGTGGACGAGCAATGCTGCTTGGTGATGCAGCACACGCCATGCCGCCTCAGGGCGAGAGCACTGGAATAGTTATTGAGCATGGTGTTCTGTTTGCTCGGTGCCTTTGGGCAAAATTGGCCGGCCGTGATACAGGCGTTTCGTGGGACCCCAGCAAGGTGACGAAGGCATTCGAGGCATATGAAACGCTCCGTCGACCAAGGATCGAGGCAGCATGCAAGGAGAGCATGGCTGTTTTTCACAGCGTAAAGGAGATGGGTAGATTCGGGTTCTGGCTGAAGACTTGCATTATCCCGATCTTCCTGCATCTCACTCGCGGCAAGCGCCAAAAGCACTTCGAGGAAGACGTAACAAGGAGCTACCTTGGCTTTGACGGTGTCCATGCTGAACCTGAGCATGCGCATAGCACTGTCTTGTTGTATTCTTCGGGTCCATGGTGGACACAAGATTCGTGGAATCCGGCGGATGTGGCAAAGCTCTGGCAAGCATGGGCCGCAACGACGTTGTCCAGACTGTGGTACAGAATCTGGCGATCGCGGTCTTGGACAACCAAAGCAGAATGAGATGTTGAATTGGCATGAGGACTGCAAATCCATTATGACCCATACCATTAAAAAGCTACCGGACGACCAAACTGATCAAACAAAAGCGCTACCTGAAGCTCGATGCCCAATATTCCTGAGCGAAATCCAGGCCAACCTACCGTAAAGATCGACATAGAAGCTGATCTTCCCCTTCCTGGCGCCCTGCCCCTGCTCTTCCGCAGTCTCTGCCTTCTCCTTGCTTGCTGCCGAGGCGGCCTTCCGCGGAGTCGACCTTCGCCTAAACAAATGACTAAGGCGATATCGCTTGACGCGGAAGAGCCAGTACAGACCCATAGCGGCGGCAGCGTTGAACACGATGTATGCCCACAGAATGCCCAAGTTTCGGTATCCGTCCGAGGTCGAGATCCAGGAGCGTTCTAAGAACTGATTCGCATTCCGGATCGGGCAGTACTCGCAGCCAGTGGTTGCACTTGGGTCGAGGAGTTGTCCAGGGGCACCTCCTGCAAGATATTTTTGCATGTAGTCGCCACAAGTCTGCCCAGAAGGAGGATCAAAACGAGCTAGCTCGTTCTGGGCACACGTGATCGGACGGTTCGCAAGGCCGACAGCGGCTAACCCGCCGACGAGGTAGGTAAAGGGGCTAATGCGATACATGAAAATCCAGAACCCAGGTAGGGCGCTCGGTGCCTGCAAGACGCCGTTGAATTGCAGGCACATGGTGAACAGAATGCTGGAGATGGCTCCGGCGGTCTCTGTGCTGGGCATGACGAAGATGAGCAGCTGCGCCCAGGTCGAGGACATGATCATCATCTCGATGCAGTAGCCGAGCATGAGACCCTGAGAGGACGAGGCTGAAGGGCGCCAAATATGGGGAAGTACCAGGATGCCCAGATGATGATGCCGGCGAAGACTTGGTATGGGACTTCGACGAGGATGTGGGAGAGGAGACTAGATATGTAGTCAGCATCGCGTGAGGCTTGGAGCTAGTGTGGTGACAGGCCATGAAAAGCGCCAGATGGGCCGAGCAACGCTGGGATGACCTACAATGGAAGCCAGCCAAACATTCGGAAGGTGACTCGCGGACTTCGAAGAGATCGCGCTGCGGAATGAACCGGGACATCACTTGTTGGACGACCGTAGAGAAGATGAGATTGGCCATCTGAAGCCCTTTGTCAGCAGATTGACCGGATATGCAACGATGTGAGCTTGACTTACGTATATCGAGAAAATCAAATTTTGCATCGCAGTCACGGAAGAATTCTGGCGATAAAAGGTAAACCCGATGAACAAAGATGCGAAAATCGCGAAGCTGAGCTTGGCAAATATGTATGCTGGGCTCCGCCAATACGAAACAAACGTTCGTCCCAGGACCAGTCGGAATTGTGTCACGAAAGATGCGGCATACTTGCCACGAAACTCGAGATCGGGTTGAGCTTCGGTCGGCCTGTTGCCGGCAAGAACTTGCACCTTGGACTTGGTAGCACTCTTCTCCTGACTGTTTTCCCAGCTCTGATGCCAGTCTTTCGATCCGTCGTTGAGCATGGACAAGATATATTCCGCTGGGTTTTCCTCGGGCATGTATACACGAGCTCCGCAGCTCTCAAAGTACTTGGTAAGAGTACAAGCATCTTTGCCCAAGGGACCGTGGTACGCTGTCCTCCCTCCAGCTCCCATGAGCAGTATGGAGTCAAATTGTTGCAATATGAGCGCTGAAGGTTGGTGTATTGTCGCTAGGATTGTTTGCCCATTATCTGCCAGTCGGCGAAGAAGGGCAATGATAGTCCACGAGCTTTGGGAGTCCAATCCCGAGGTAGGCTCGTCAAGGAAGAGTATCTCAGGCCTGGCCGCCATCTCGACGCCGATAGACAAGAGCTTCCGCTGCTCCACATTCAACCCCGCGCCTGGTAGACCTACCATGCAATCGGCGAAGCTATTCATGTTGAGTAGAGCAATGACTGACTCAACATAGGCAAGCTTGTCGGCTTTCGACACTTTGGAAGGCTGTCTCAGAAGAGCGGAGAACCGGAGTGCTTCCCGGACTGTCGTTGTAGACAGGTGCAGATCCTGCTGCTGGACATACCCTATACTTCGCTGGAACGACGGTGTTATCGCCGCACCATTCATCTTGATGGTACCGGTGGTTTTGCCTACGCCATTTTGGCGCTGCGCCAGCGTGTCGAGCAGTGTCGTCTTTCCAGCACCGGAAGTTCCCATAAGGGCTGTTAACGTTCCCGGCGTCACGGCACCATTAACACCATCAAGTAAGCGTTTCGTCCCGGAATCATGAGGAATATCCAACGTGAGGTCTTCCCAAGTGAGAACTCCTTTCGAGTGTCTCTCGGGTGCTACCTGGGAATCTGATCCGCTGCGGGGCAATTCTTTGATGCGGTACTTGTCGCGTGAGGTCTCTGTATGCACCGATACTGCTTCTGGGTCGTGTTGGAAAGCACCTTTGACAGCTTTGCGGTCGCGAAAGATGAGTCGTTGAGCCTGTGTGTCAAGGCCAGGATTGATCTCGACAGCAACAAGATAGGTTGTGATAAAGAAGAAAAGATATCCAAAGGCGATACCCAAGTTCCTCCAGAGGTGGGAGTAGCTGTAGCCGTAGCTTGAACTGACCCATGCGTCCCCACTGACAACCCTCGTATCCGGCTGCGCGCCTGGCACAGCACACGCGAAATTGGAACTTGACGGATAGCTTGGGACCAGACTTTCGGGTGCGCAGGGAATACTCCGGCCGTGGACCTCGTTCACCAGCAGTGCCTCGAAGATGTAGGCAATTGGGTCTGTGTAGTTGATCCATCGGAACCATGGATGCATGTAGCTTGTTGTCAACGCAAAGCCTGTGTAGATGATCATCACCAGTATACCCATGCCACAAATAGCGTAGGCGTGAGCAAGTTGTTTTGACACAGCGCCAATTGTGCGAAAGATTGCAGACATCATCAGCGTGCAGATGATATTAAATAGGAAGAAGACGAAGAACGATGATGCCTGAAGACGGAGGCCGGTTATAAAGTAAAAGACAACATTAAACAGTGTTGAGATAATGAAGGTCTTCGGCACATCGACAGCGTAAGCAGCAAATGCATCGGCTGCGGGATGTACAAAAGCAAAGTTTTTCTGCTTAAGCACGATCGGCCGTCGAGCAAACAAGGCTCCACACTCTGTGACTGCCATGAGGGCATTCATCAGAGTGGCGAGAAAGAGGACAGATCCTCGAGACTGAAGACTTGCGGTCGTATTGACAGGACCATAGTAAATGGATCCCACGATGAATGCGAGTATAGTCCGACCGACAGCGAGAGCTATAGCTGCGCCACGGTCGTTGAGTTGAAGTTGAAGGGATCGGCGCAAACACAGACGGATCTGCATTGGTATCGAGAGGATGTATGCTGATCCTGCTCTTGTGTGCAGGGCTTGTGCGTGTCGATGTGCCACACGCACAGCCGCAAGATGACTGTCCGGATCTGAGGCCGATTCGGCGTTTTCTAGCTCTGTCTTAAAAAGCCGGTATTGCTCAGAATTGAGCCACTGTTGTTCGAAGTCGACCGCAGTCTGGGGCAGCGGGCCTTTGAAGTCCTCCGCGGGCCGTCTTTCGACAGGATTTGTGATAGATGTTAAAAAGTCCGGCGTCGTCATAGAGGCAGGCGCATCCCAGCCCATTCCAATGAAGTACGCCCGAGCTGACTGGACTGGACCGCAGTAGATTTGACGTCCTTCATACAGTAACAAGATCGTATCAAATGTGTCATACATGCTCTGACTCGCTTGGTACACAGCAACAGCCTGAGTGATACCGGCAAGATCTGACAATGTTCTCAGGTGCTGCACAAAGTCCAGAGCGGTAGCAGAGTCAAGGCCTCTCGTCGAATTATCCCATGCCGCGAGACAAGACCTGGTAAATGCCATCTCAGCTATACTAACCCGCTTTCTTTGCCCTCCGCTGACTCCGCGTATATAGTCATTGCCAACTTTGGTGTCCCTTACGTGTGTAAGGCCGAACATTCGTAGCATCACATTGACCATGTGCTGGACGTACATCGGCCTGCTCACGTTCTCCAGTCGAGCCTGTGGCGTTTGCGCTCGACAAGCAAACTCGAGCGTTTGCTCCACGGTCAAGTGCGGAAAGTGCTGGTCAGACTCTTGGTTGTATACAGCGCGGCCATGGTAGTTCTTGAGGAATGTGGCTTGGTCGACACCTTGGTACTTGATGACTGATTCTGGTGTAAGTTGCAGTCCGCTCAGCTGCCCTGAGATTGTCCTGAGAAAGGTCGTACACCCACTTCCGGGTCTACCAAGAACTAACAGCATCTTGCCCGTGCCGATGAAACCATCCATTGTATGTAGGATCGTCGTAGGATCTCGCGGCTTGCGGCCCGACAATATATGGGGCAGTCTGAACAACCCTGTGAAGAGCGAAGCCACAGTCGGCTGGATTGCCATCCCAGACGATGTTCCAGTCACTGAAAGCGACCTGAAAGTGATGTTCGCATTCGCGCGTGTAATTCCATCTTCACGCATCAAACATAGGAAGGTTTTAATCCAGAAGCGGAAATCGAAAGAACTGCCACGGGGGTCGAGCCGAGGATCTATGGCGGCAAGACGTTGAGGCACCAAGCCGACACCAGTTGTGAGACTCGTCGCCACCTGTGTGAGTTCGTCATGCTGGACGGAGTCGCTGTCGTTACTGACGGACCAATTCTCTTGCTTGGTACGAATGGCCAATTTGGGACGCTTAGCTTCGGCAGCAGAGGCAATGTTGTCACGGACTCTATCGCGGATAGCAGCCTCATAGAGCTCGTTATAATCAGACTCTGTGCTTGAACGACGTCTCTGTTTCGATGCCATCTTGTGTGGTGAGGGACCTCTGAGCCTCTGGGAAGAACATTCGCAGAACGAAATGGTCAGAAGAACAGGCGCGCTTCAGCTCGACCATTACCAGCAATTCATCGAGCGCCCGTGCGGCTTCTCACCGGCTGAAGCGAACCGCATCGAGTGGCGATGTCGGGCTCACGGCATCAGGCGCCAGTTGAGTTTAGCAGACGATAGATACCTAGGGTGTGGCACTCTTCCAGGCCCTCGAAGCAGCTGAACCACACCGCATGCGGGACACCCATCGTTGCTGATGTCCCAAGGGCACGCACGCTGTGATAGGCAGCATGGTAGTCAAAGCAACAGCACCTCGTATAACAGACTCTGTGACCCGAATGGGCTGTGTCAGGTTCTCAGGGACTTAGGGCAAGAACGATTGACAGCTTAGGTAGAGTTGAAACCCAAAGCTCAGTACCGCCTGCAACCAATCAGTGATAGCTCGGCGCCAAGATACCCATCTGCCCCAACCTCGTCCTCTTGCCTTGTGGTTGTTCAGCTACGCTTCTGCGGTGCCTTGGTAAGCACCTAGCTTTGTATGTATCGACACGCGACGAATAGCGTGGTGGTGATATACAGAGTGGACTACACCTGTTCGCGGGGTCTAGAAGCCACCACAGCAGATAACATGGTTGCCCGGCATGAGCACGCGCTACGAACGGCACAGTGCCATTTGTGACTTCTCATGGGTTCCGGGATCCATCGCGAATCCGAAGTGATTAAGTCAAGCCTCAGCTACTAGATACGTCTATGAACAGACAATGCTTTCAGCTCACGACATGCCGAGCCTCTGCTTCGGGAGCCGCGCTACTGTACCAAAAAGAATCTTCGTTGCTGATCTGCGACGGCACGTAACGTCAAGCACTGACCCCAACCAGCCTTGGTGTCGTTTCGCCCACGCGCAAGTCTGATCTGAGGCCTCCATTTGCACTCGAGCTTCATTATTTCTGCTCTCATCGTCGTCAACCATGGAAAAGAGGGCGTCCCGGTGTCCAGCAGAGGAGATACCTTACACAGCAGGGTCACCAGTCGTGGGCTCGGTGAGCTTCAAGACCTTGACCATCATCATCGGATGGACTTGCTTCGGCGTCACGGCCGTCCTCTGGCTGGTCCTCATCATACCGCATCTCTTTCGCTACAAGTCCCCTACCGAGCAACGACAGATCTTCCGGATCACCCTGACGCCGCTCGTGTATTCGTTTTTCGGATTGGTGTCGCTTCAGGCATACCGTGCAGCACCATATCTGGAGGCACCATCCAAGTGGTACGAAGCTTGTGCACTGGTCTCCTTGTTCCTGCTATACGTGAACTACGTGGCGCCGGATGCTCATACCCGGGAAGAGTTCTTTCATGGTCTGGTATTCCTCACCAAAGGACAGCGACAGCCGGGTAAAGGTCTTCGTTGGTTTAAGGTATGCCCGAGCTCTCTTTCCTTTATGAGCTTACTGATCACAATGGACAGAGATGCTGGCGGATGCTCTTCATCTACTTGCTCGTCTTCACTGTTCTCTTCATCTTGCAGGAGATCCTCGTCGCAACGGACTGGTACTGTAGTAGCTCGGCTCAGGCCAGACGAGGCCATGTATGGGTAATTCTCCATCGTCGCTATTTAGACACGGTTTACTGATCTACTCAGATCACGGTCATTGAGCTTGTGCTCACGATATGGGCCCTGATCGTCATCATAAGATTTCAACGTCGGC
Organism: Cyphellophora attinorum; assembly: GCF_001299255.1. Lineage (NCBI taxonomy): Eukaryota > Fungi > Ascomycota > Eurotiomycetes > Chaetothyriales > Cyphellophoraceae > Cyphellophora > Cyphellophora attinorum. Next base: position 511,186 of record NW_017253248.1, on the reverse strand, counting down.
TCAAGACCTTCATGCAGGGCCGCAATGCTTTAGCTAAGCTCATCAGCTTCAAACTCTTCATACTCGTCACGACAATACAAAACGTGAGTACTGATGCTTCTCCTGCCGCGAGCTGCCTGGTGATAATTGCATAGTTTGTCTTCAACATCGTGAAGACACAAGTTCGAGGAAATTCGACCATCACATACCAAGACATTGCAATTGGTCTACCTACACTTTTGCTCAGCATCGAAGGCATGCTTTTCATGGCATCTTTCCATTTCACGATGCACTCCGGCCCCTTCAAGGGCCACGAGGGTCAGAAGAAAGACCTCCGCAGTATGCTGAAGGCACTGCTGCATGCGCTGAACCCAGAAGATCTCGTACATGGTGTGTTCTGGGCGCTCAAGTCGTTCTTCGTGAAATCGAAGATCCGAGCGGGCAGTAGCGATGTTGAAAGGCCCGTCGAGACAGTAGATGGCACGCAAGGACAAGTCAAAGGGTAGGGCACATGGTCGTTGGCATTCGCGGGGACCATGTTAAGTATTGCTCACGCGGATAATCCTGCCTAGATAGTGCTCGCTCACTCGACGATTGCGATAGATGCCCGATGAGGTGCTCGCGCCGCGTCAACCACATGGCCGTCCAGCAGCCCTGCACAGGGCCAGGTACCTCCCTGCTTTCGAGGCACTCCATCAACGACCAGAAAGCAACGACATCTAAACCATGTCATATTTTGCCAGGTCTGGACCATCGGACTGATCAGCAGCCATCCAAATAGCGTATGAACACTCCCACGCGCACGTTTGTGTGCGTACATGAGCAGGGTTGATACAATAAACGGGAAACTTACTTAGCGGCCACTCAGAAACCCTCCAGCGCAAGTGAGGCTGAGAATCGCCAAGCATTCCACGGTCGTGCTCACTGGATTTAAAGTTCAGCACAAGCGGGGAAGAACACCATCACAGTGGCAGGCAGTACCGACAGCGGCAAGCTCACACCATCCTCCACGTCTTTGCTTCCACACATCACGCGCCACGCCATGGAGTTTCACTGCGTATGCGACCATCCACCCCATCGAGCTGAAGGGACTCCTCGTCGATCCCTAGCTGAGAGTTTCCTGAAGTCGGACCCTTTCGAACTCTGCAGCTGTGATGGCTGAGGACATAGACACCCTCTCAACGAGCAGTAGCGGCGAACAAGCAGACGATAATGTAGGTGCCAAAAGGTCGCGGGCATTGATTACTCCCTGCGACAAAGCAAAGCGGCCTGGCATGTCTCAGCTGCTCGTAAGTTGTTGCTGACCCACACCGACAGAACATCGGACGTGATCTGAAGTTCAGCTCCGCAAAGCACGTCGACGGACACGCCACTCTATGTGGCCGATGCTCCTGTCTGTCTATAACAGCCTGCCATGCACGACAACTTGTGACGCTCTGCAAATACTAACCGACCCTTCACGCACCAAAACTGACCACCTAGGGACAACATGTCGGACATTATCCCCGGGCCGAAGGGTCTGCCCCTGATCGGGAACAGTCTGGACATGTGGCAAGACCGTGACATGCCACTCCGTGGGCTTGAACGTCTTGCCGACTTGTATGGTCCGATCTATCAGGCGGTCCTTGGCGGCAGACGTGTTCTGGTATGTAGCTCGGCGAACTTAATGCACGAGCTCACAGACGAAAAACGCTTCGCGAAAATCCCGCCTCCAACAGTTGCAAGTGGACCACGCCCGAAAGGACTGTTCCTCGCCAGGAACGAAGATCCTGACTGGGCGCAAGGTCACCGTATCTTGATGCCTGTCTTTGCGCCGCTCGCCGTGCAGGACATGTTTCACGAGATGAAGGACATCGCCAATCAATTAGTTCTGTCTTGGGCTCGGAAAGGCTCTGACCACCGCATCCTCGCCACAGAAGACTACACCAAGCTTACGCTTGACACAATTGCGCTCTGTACCATGGGCTATCGCTTCAACTCATTCTATACGGAAAGTCAGCACCCCTTCATCGAAGCCATGAACTTCATCTTCACCGAGAACACGGCCAGGACTACTAGGCCAGGCGTCGTGACAAAGCTGATGTATCGCACCAACGCTCAGTACGATCACTCACAAAGTGTCTTACGTGAGGTCGGACAGAAGATTATCGACGATAGGCGCGCGAATCCAGTTGACAAGAAGGACGTTCTCAACACTATGATATACGGCAAGGACCCTAAAACAGGCCTGGTCATGAGGGACGAGCTCATCATGGAGCAAATGCTCACATTTCTGATCGCTGGTACGTACACATGCAAGCAACACTACGAAAATGAAACTGTGAACTCTTGACTGACCAGCTCAGGACATGAGACGACCTCAGGGCTGTTGTCGTTCACTACAATGTATTTGTTGAAACATCCTGCAACCTACCTCAAGGCTCAGAAGGAGATCGATGAAGTTCTGGGCACTCGGAGCATCGAAGCCAGCGATATAAGTAAGCTCAAGTACCTGACAGCGGTCTTGAGAGAGGCTGCTCGTCTGCAGCCGACTGTTCCTGTGCTGCAGAAGGAGGTTGCTCCGGAGTTAGCTTCTGGACCAGTCCTTCTAGACAGTGGAAGATATCAAGTCCTCCCAGAGGATCGCATCATCCTTTTAATGAGCAAGTCTCAGCGCGATCCTACAGTTTGGGGTGAGGATGCCAATGACTTCAACCCTGATCGCATGCTGGACGAGAATTTTGACCGCATCAGCGCCGAGTATCCATCTGCATGGAAGGTGAGCACCGTACTGAATACCATTTCCTAGCTACGTACTGATCATGTCTGGCAGCCCTTCGGGAATGGTAAGAGAGCATGCATTGGACGTGCCTTCGCATGGCAAGAATCTTTACTGGTCCTTGCCATGCTTTTGCAGAACTTTGACATCAAATTGGACGATCCCAACTATAATCTTGTAGTCAAGCAAGCTCTCACGGTCAAGCCTGACAACTTCTACATTCGTGTCACTCCTCGGACGCACCTCCACCACACGTCCTCGTCGAGGTGTCCCGCAAGTCGACTATAAGCTGCGCACCCCGTCGCTGTCGCCGCCACGGAAGCGCCGTCGTACTCAAAGGCGCGTTCTGGGCGAGATCAGTCGCTGACACTTCAAGCTCTTCATGCTCTCACGGTTTGTCTTCTAATGACTTGGCGGACGTACGTTATGCCTCGGCTTGCCAATCGCGAACCAATCAGTGACTCCTCATCGGCTATCAACCTTCTCCAGCACTGAAGTACACCTATTTTGATTTTGATACAAAACATCTCCGCGATCGTATGATCACGCCTTGATTTCAGACAACTTCCCCTTCACATATCGCCACAGAATCAGACAGCATGCCCATCAACACATGGCTCACCACTCACCTTGGGATGAGAATACCACTTGTCCAGGGTGGAATGATGTGGGTTGGTAAAGCCGAACTCATCTCCGCCGTCGCCAACGCTGGCTGTCTGGGCTTCATTACAGCCTTGACACAGCCTACGCCAGAAGCTCTCCGAGCAGAGATTCGGAAATGTCGGTCTATGCTCGAGCCCGACGCTGTGCCGTTCGGCGTCAACATCACCCTGCTCCCGGCTATCAATCCACCGGACTACTTGGCTTATGCAAAGGTTTGCGTTGAGGAGGGTGTGAGGATTATTGAAACTGCGGGTGACCCGAGCAAGATCCTGAAGTATGTGAAGGACAATGGGTGCACAGGTATGCGATGATATTTCATTGCTGAGACGGACCCTGCTAACAGTCTCAGTCATTCATAAGTGCGTCACCCTGAAGCACGCCTTGCGGGCAGAGAAGCTGGGAGTCGACTGCATCTCGATCGACGGCATCGAATGCGCAGGTCACGGAGGCGAATACGACACGACATCGCTGATGCTATTGTCACTTTGCGCGGAGCAGCTCAAGATCCCGTATCTTGCGTCGGGAGGATTTGCGAACGGGCGGCAATTTGCGGCCGCGATCGCGCTTGGCGCGGCTGGTATCAATATGGGCACGAGGTGGATGGCTACGAAGGAAGCGCCGATCCATGAAGCGGTAAAGGACGCTATAGTCAAGGCCACCGAAAATGACACAGTGCTCGTGCTGCGGAAGTTTAGGAATACCACCCGGTTGCACAAGAATAAGGTCAGCATGGAAGTATTCGACATTGAGAACACGAAGCAGGATGTGGAGTTCAAGGATGTGGCGCATCTCATGAGCGGGCAGCGTGGAAAGGGCGTGTATGAGACTGGTGATGTTGATGCTGGTGTGTGGAGCTTGGGAATGTGTGCGGGTTTGATTCATGATGTGCCCAGCTGTAAGGAGTTGGCAAAGAGGATGGAAAGTGAGGCTGAGGCCATATTTGACAAGGCGAACTCGCAGAGGACTCCTAGAGCTAGGCTGTAGATAGACGAGCGTGCAGATGGGCCACGGAACGATTTCTTCGTTAGATGTCTCAGGCCGTGGGAAGCGCCCTCAACTGACTCAGACTTGCACAATACACCCTAGGAGCTTGAAGCCTACATATCGGGAAGGAGCTAACGAGGGGAAAGCTTTGATGCTCCTCGGCATTTGGGCGAGGTCGCATATCTCCCGCACGAGCCAATAGCGGCGCAGAATTCTCGAAGACGTAAGTCCGCGCGGCCCCGCTTCAATGCGGTGCACCGACTTTGCTGTTCCCCAGGCTTCGAGTCAATGACGTCTCAGCGAACGAAAAAGTGACTTGTGCTTTATAAATCAAAAGCCCGTCGAGCAGCAGTATCGTGGCTTTACAATAACCACAACCTGCCTCTTCATTGTCCACAAAACACATCACAAGATGGCAGTCCGCTCAGTTTTCGATCCCAAGGATATGGTTTGTTTGAGCTCTTTTCGCATTGATTTGCATGCTAATGCCAGCAGATCTTCCGCCACCTTGGCCCTACAGGTCTTAAGGTCAGCGTCTTCAGTCTTGGCGGCTGGTTGACGTATGGTGGCACACAGAAGGGCAACATTGTCAAGGTAGGTCGACTGGATCTCTGCACCCACTTAAGGCCCTACCGCGGAGCATCGCTGATACTCGTAGGACTGCCTCGAGACTGCTTGGAACCACGGCATCAATTTCTTCGATACTGCAGAGGTAAGAGCTGGTAGCTCCCGTCGGAAGACTTCCTGACGTCGTAGGTCTACGCAAATGGTCAATCCGAGATCGAGATGGGCAACGCGCTCAAGGAACTTAATTGGCCTCGTGACGAATACGTTCTGTCAACAAAGATCTTTTTCGGAACCGGCCGAAAAGAGCCCAATACTCGAGGCCTCTCCCGCAAGCACGTTGTCGAAGGACTGAAGTCTTCCCTCGAGCGCCTGCAGCAACCATACGTCGACATCGTCTTAGCCCATCGCCCGGACCGTGCTACACCCATGAAGGAAATCGTTGAAGGCTTCACTCAGGTCATCCGCAACCTCAACCTCGCCTACTATTGGGGAACCTCAGAATGGTCCGCCGTCGAGATCCAAGAAGCTACTCAGATCGCCGAGCGCTACAATTTGATTGCACCAATCGCCGAGCAGCCGCAGTACAACGCCTTCCACCGCGAACGCTTCGAAGTCGAGTATGCTCCGCTCTTCGAACAGTTTCAGTACGGCACAACGATTTGGTCACCATTAGCTTCTGGTCTTCTGACTGGCAAGTACAACGACGGTATTCCTGAGGGTTCTCGATTCGCAAACCACAAGGAAGTCTTCGGCAGCACGATTGACTCCCTGCAACAAGAGGAGGGCAAGGCGAAGATTGAGAAGGTCAAGAAGCTGACCAAGATCGCTGAGCGACTAGGTGGAAATATGAGCCAGCTGGCCCTTGCGTGGGCGGCCAAGAATCCCAATGTCAGCACGGTGATTCTAGGAGCGACGAAGGTCGAGCAGATCGAGGATAACTGCAAGGCGATTCAGCTGATCCAGAAGTTGGACGACAAGACAATGCAGGAGATCGAGGAGATCCTCGATAACAAGCCAACCCCCGCTCCGAAGTACGGACGTGAGAGGTAGGTGCTTGACATGTTCATAGTCTGACTCTGCGACTCCCAAATCTAGCAGTGGCTGACTCGCCCTAGAAAGGAGTGGAGGCAAAGAAAATTCAGAGCCAAGCTTTGAGACGGCAGAGCGGAGCGGCCCAAGACAGGCGTACAGCGAGCACGTAGAATACAGATAGAAAAGTTGTGCTTCGACTAATTTGACTTCCGAAGACTTCTGACATCGCCTGTGTGCACCTGACGTCACGACCTCAACTAAAGGCTCTAGGTATAAGGAGTATGACCATGCACTTCCGTAAGTCCGGACCTGGCACATCATGCAGAATCCTCGGAGCAATTGACCAAAGCGGTCGATAGACTGGAGGAGGAGTTCTGGGTAAGTAAAGACAAGCTGAAAGAGATATGTAGTCGATTCCAGGCAGAGCTTCAGCAGGGTTTGGAAATGGATGGTGCCAACATCGCGATGTATGTGACTTGGGTTCAAGGCTTGCCTACCGGACGCGAGAAGGGATCGTTCCTAACCGTTGACTTGGGTGGGACGAATATCAGGGTCTGTTGGGTGACACTGCTGGGTGAGGACGGGACTGGAGACAAGACCGAGGTTAAGCAACAGCAGTACGCGATTGATGAGGAGGTGAAGACGGGCAAGGCGGAGCAGCTGTGGGAGTTCGTCGCTGAATCCATAGAGGCCTTCATCAAGGAGGAAGACCTCACTAAGAACGGAGATATCCCACTTGGGTTCACCTTCTCGTACCCAGCAACTCAAGAGAGAATCGATCATGGCGTGCTGCAGACATGGACTAAAGGCTTCGACATTGATGGTGTGGAGGGGGAGGACGTGAGCAAGCAGCTGAGGCATGCCTTGAAGCAGAAGGTACGCGGCGGACCGTCGTCCAGATCTGAGCTGACTGTAGCAGGATCTGCCAGTGCGGCTTGTGGCACTAATTAATGATACGACTGGCGCTCTCATAGCTTCTCACTACAACGATCCGGACACCATCATTGGCGCCATATTTGGCACGGGATGCAATGCCGCGTACATGGAAACTCGAATGCCCAAGCTGAAGTCCTCGGTGGATATCATGGCCATCAATTGCGAATATGGCGCCTTTGACAACGATCACAGGGTGTTGCCTCGGACCAAGTACGATGAGCAGATTGACAAGGAGTCACCACGGCCGGGTGAGCAGACTTTCGAGAAGATGAGCGCAGGGCTGTATCTAGGAGAGATTTATCGACTGATTATCCTCGACCTATTTGAACAAAAGCTACTCTTTCATGGGCAAGACCTCTCAGCGCTGCACGACCCGTACATCTTGGACACTGGGTTCTTGTCCGGTCTGGAAGATGATGGGCTTCAGAAGTCGATGGAGTCTTTCCTAAAGTACAAAATCACGGCTACCGACGACGAGATACGTTCCCTTGTCAAGATTGCTGAGATAGTCACTGTAAGAGGAGCCAGACTATGCGCTTGCGGTGTCGGGGCAATCGCTCAGAAGCAGGGTCTGGCTAAGGGTCATATTGCCGCAGACGGTTCGGTTGCGAACAAACATCCCAAGTTCAAGAAGAGGTGGTCGCAGGCTCTTGGCGAGATCTTGGACTGGAAAAACGATGAAGAGCCCATCAAAATGACTTCGGCGGAAGATGGCTCCGGCGTAGGTGCTGCTATCATTGCGGCGATGGCAATAGAGAGAGGTTGGGTAAAATCAGGCTAAATTTCTGGCCCCCGTCTCGGCGGGGATTCTGAGTTTCCCCGAATGGGCACACTCGGCACAATGCTGTCTGAACCGCTTCGTCTTCTCCTCTCAGCTCGCTCGTAATGAAGTGGTGACCGGTGGCTCATTCGTGAGGCCAACATGGATGACAATGTCAGGTACACCATCTATGGTGTCCTAATCGTGCTGGCGCACGTCATCTGGTGGCTGTGGCGGCTCAACCGAACCCTGAAAGCTACCCCGGATTCCCTGAAGAAGTTTGTCACGCCGTGGGAGCCGGAGAAGATTCGAGAGGCCTACAAAAATGTGCGAAGTGCGGAGGAGGCTTCTAGGCCGCATCTGAGGTCCAAGAAAGGACGTCGATACGTCATTGTTGGTGGCTCGGGTTGGTATCTCCGTCCCTAAGCTGCTCTCGCTGATGTTCCAGGGACTGTGGGGAGCTGGATTGTACAGCATCTGCTCTGGCGTGGTGAGGATCCTCAGGCCATCCGGATCCTCGACATTGTTGCTCCTACACGGCCTGAAGCCACGGACCTCAACTTTATCAAGACTGATGTGGCGGACGACGAGTCAGTGGAGGCTGCCTACAATGCAGCGTGGCCCGAGAGAGTGCGGAATCAGCCGCTGACGGTCTTCCACTGCGCTGCCAAGATATACGTTGCCGATGCTTCTCTTCGGTACCTCGACAAGTATGTGCCTGTCAATGTCGATGGTGTCCGGTTCTCTATGGAGGCAGCTAAGAAGACTGGATGCGACTGCTTCATTGCTACGTCGTCAAGCTCCGTGTCCTTGCTATCCACAAACTGGTGGAGTATTGCTGGTCCGACGAACTACATTCAGTTGCGTCCCAACAGCGAGCCGTTACTAGAGTTGGACTCGGATGAGTTTTCGAACTGCTACCAGTACACAAAGGTCCTTATGGAGGATCTTGTCAGCAAGGCGAATGAGGAGGGGTTCAGAACTGGCATCATCCGGCCTGGGCATGCTATCTATGGACACGGCACGAACAATGACAACAGCGTGACCTGGAGGAATCTCCGGATGAAGGGCGGAATCACGTGGCTCAAGCCCTGCGTGATGAATTTCGTGCACTGTATCAACGTGTCTTTGGGGCAGCTGGCTTTGGAGGATCGTCTACTCGTTGACCCGAAAGTGTCTGGGAAGGGCTATGCCATTACAGAGCGTCCGGAACTTTACCACAACTACTACCGGGTGCTCGAGACGCTGGGAGGGTGTACTTTCCCAGATGTCCAGCCGCTAATGATGCTCAGCCTCGCGCAGATGATCGAGATGTATGAATGGGTCCGGTCTTATCTGCCGCTGCCGGCGATCACCGGCGATCTGCATAATCTACAACCTGGAATGCTGAAGATGTGCATGCTTCATGTGTTGTTTGACAGCAAGGCTGCTGCGAAAGATTTGGGGTACCAGCCGGCTTTCGACACGCTTGAAGGGTTGTGCATGACGGTCAAGGACTGGAACGAGAAGGAGAGTTCGAAGAATGGGTCAATTGATTCGAAGTCGAATCTGTTTTGAGCTGTGGGTAGACATTCGACGGATGTAGACCCAGGCCGTGCATCACCAAGACTGCAGACAAGCCGGGCAGGGACTGTACGTCATCTTCGACAGCACGACAGATCTTCGGACTTTGAATGTAATCTCCTAGCAAACTGACGGCTAAAGGATTCTTCAGGCTACATGACATGTTGAGCCCCTGACAGATCCAGTGCAGGACCCTTTCGATCTTTTTAGCACCATAAGCGCTTGCAGCACTAGTAGTCCTCGATCACACCGTTCAAGCTATTTGGCTCCCACGCCTCGTGCCTCCACTCAGCTTCTTCATGGACCTGTGGCTCTCAAAAGCACTGCCATTCCCCCCACGCATCCATACTCGCACACGAGTGAGCTCCGAGCCTAGAGGAAGGATATCGGCTTCTTCATCATCCTTTGGGACCCGAGTCGTCCGTTCTCTGAGCCAGCCACAGCAAAGCCACCTTGCACACATTGACCTGCTAGTCAATCCCAACAACTGTTAGCTACGTATCGCAGAGTACCCATCGAACGTTCTTGCGCGGTAACCAACTTCCAGAAGAGAAAAGCGAGTTCCTAACCTCGCCTCGAAGGAAACTTTCTGGGAAGGCAGGCGTTCAAAGGGCTCTGTGTCAATCCGTGAGTGCGAATTCATTCAATTCTATAGCCGCGGGAAGGCCTTGCCTCAACCACTGAGTGTTGATAATATAATATGCTTCCCTTGCCTCGACCCCCGTATCAATCTTCGTCATCTCTCATCCAAGCGTCAAACCATCTCACCGCTTGGCTGATGAAGTATCATGTCAGTACTCATTGAATCCAGTTTTCAAATCCAGTTATGGCTCAGCAGGCACTTACAAATACGCGCTCTCTTGCGCAAAGGCCTTCTTCTTGTCCGTCAAGTCCGTCCTTACCGCAAAACCATGCTCGGCATCTGCATACAGACTCGTCTGAAACGTCTTATTCCCCTCCGCAAAAATTGCTTCGATGTTGGTTCGGTTCTCCGGTGTATTGGAATTGTCAAGCTCCCCGAATTCAATACTGATCGGCCCAGCGATGGACTCCCATTCATCGGCCGTTACACTCGATGGATGGGCGGTGAACCCTGCATCGATGCCTCGGCCTTCAGCGAGGAAGATTGCGACATATTTGCCGCCGAAGCAGTATCCTGTAGCTCCAAGTTTGGTCGTGCCGAACTCACTCCTGACGGCCTCTATGGCAGTCTCGATGATTCCTTCGACCTGTGACTGCGGATGTCGCGCGCGCCATTCCGTCATGTTGAAGCCGGAGTTGGGATTGCTCATGGCGTCAACGGGTACGGGATCGCCTTGGAAGAGATCGGGCATTGCGACGAAGTACCCGGCCCGAGCGAGACTATCGGCCAGACTAGGAATACTGTGTCAACACTCGGCACGATCGACTCTGCCATTAGAGGCCGCCCTGGTACGTACAGCTTGTTATTGACAAGAGCGTTCCCGAAAATATCGGTCAGGTACAAAATACCATACTCCGTCTGGTTTCTTCTGGGGTATGAAAGGTAGACATTCTCTGGCAACTGATCAGTCTCGTCATCCCAGTATCCCACAGGAGCAGCTTCACTGACCACCACCAAGCTCAACAGTCTCGCCAGCTGGTGTCCCGTTATTGATCACTCCGTCATCGAACCAGTGTCTGAAACCATGGAAGTATTGGAACACATCGCCAGCATGCTCGTGTGATGGATTAGGCTCGCCAAACGCACTAGCCGTCGTGATCAAAAGAGCCGCAGTCCAGACAATTCCTTTCATGGTGGACAATCTGAGGCAGAGAAGTGTTGTGACTGACAACTATGCTGCGACCTTGCGAGGGCGACCATTGTTCTATATAATCCACCGAGCTACGGCCAAGGAAGGCTACTCCACACGTGCGTGATGGCAACATATTGGTAGGTGCGTAACGATCAGCTAGTCACTCGGTACACTCATCGAGTCGATCGCGCAGCGACACACCGAACGTGAAATACGTGGTGATGTCAGTGCCAAGACGGGGACTTTGCCAAGGTGAATTTGTTGCCTCCCTCCCGGAGGTGCACTTGCCGAGGTGGGGACTGCGGGGGCGGCACGCGAGCTGTGACTCTGGTAAGTACTGGGCATCATCTTCAACCTTGGAAGCGGACCACCTTCCATTCCTTAGCCAGAAATGTTGCTCATCATGGACACCAAGGTCAGGGAGGGCGCTGAGACCCTGGAACTATCACGCTGTATGAGTTGGTTGGCTTGAAACGGGCCTCACGCGAGCGTCAGCGTGATAAGTTGTTGTTAACTCTTAGACTTTCTGGACAGGGAGACAGCACTGTGGGCAAAACGCCCAGAAAGTTTTCTCGCCGTCACTACGCAGTACCTGCGGCAAGGTAGCTGCTAACTTCAGCCCTCAACAGAGAAGACTCCCACCAGCGAGTCCTCAGGGCCCAATGGCAGACAAGCCGGCGGCTCTACACCATTGGTATCAATTACAATCTGATTCTCTGGTCCTTCCGCGTACATCATCACCGCGTTTGACAGATCCTTGGTCAGCTCAGTGTTTCCCCAATTCTGCGGTGCGAACATGATACTCGAATGCGCTTCCGACATCAACGTGTTGGGGATGTCTTCCGCGCGCGTGTAATGGTGCATGCCCAGATTGACCCAGGTGACCAGATCTTGCTGCACGAGTGACTCGCCGTCGAAGAACTTGTAGAACTCGGTCAATGGCGCCTGCGGGACATTCTGGTTCAAGGTCGCGGTTGACGATGGTTCATTGTCGTGCTGACGAGAGACCGCGATAGGCTGTTTGGCGAATTGCGCGTTCTTGAGGAAGAATGGGGAGTTTTGAGAAGCGAGAATGACATTTGACAGGCCTGGAAGGACGCGATAACCACGAGGCACGCCCCATTCGTTGAGCTGGTCTTTGTTGACCACTGTGAACATGGTTTGACCGTTGGGAGGGAGGTTGATGAGGCCGTCGTCCTCGGTCTCCACATCGCTGATGTTGTAGCGCATCATCTCGAAGGCGCCAAGCTCGGTGAACCAGGGCTGGGTGATGTTTTCCACAACTATGTCTGTCTTGACAAACGTATTCTTCTCGTCGATCAGGTCGAAATCAGCTTTGAAGTTCATGACGTGCGTATGTAGTGTTCCAGCAAGGGTTTCTGCGACTCGTGGACCCCACTGACCTTCGTCATCTGGTCGGAAGTAGTTGCCTTGAATGTATCCGGACGCGTGAGCATCGACGGTGATTGTTCCGTCAACAAAGAATCCGTAATCCCATAGATAGTCGTAGTTTCCCACTGTGGCGACCATGCGTACGACCAGCTGGGAGCCCTTCGTTGCTTGTGCCCACACGGGATTGTTGTGTCTGGTGATTGGGGTACCGATGTCTGTCTCGAAGATGCAGATTGCGCTGTCCTGGGTGTAGGCTTGTTGCGTTGTCGTGGAGTAATTGCCGTCAAGATATACTGAGTGGTACGGACAGTCGTAGCCAGGTATCATTTTGATGCTGGATGCGCCAATGCCATAGAATCGGTCCATGTAACCAGTGCCCGCCTGGAATGGGTTGTTGCCAGCGTACTGTAGATCGTTAGATTTTACTTACCTTCTTGGTGGGGTCTTACCTGAGCGATCGCATCTTGGAGTGAAAGCTCGTACAGGACGCGCTCTCCTTTAAACTTGATATCATAGAACTGGACACCGACATCGTAGTCGAAACGCATGTAGAACGTCCATCCAAGGTACTCCACGTACTGTTCTTGCCTGTCGACCTTGAAGCGGTTGCCGTCGAGGGCTAGTATGGTAGGCGCGAACCGATCTTCGAGATCACGAACAGGCCCAGTCTGGTTTTTGTAGAGGAAGCTGATGTCTGTCGCGGGTGGTGGGGACTTTGTGACATTGCCATCTTTCCAGGCGTTGTAGAAGTCTTGTACACTGTCATAGACCTGCAAGTTGTACACGGCTTTGAGCGATGTCCATAGCGAAGCGTCTGTGCCTGTGATGTCAAACTGGATGTATAGGTCCGATGGCGAATCCCATGGCTCCATGACATTTCGGCGGAAAGGACTCCAGAATAGCGTGCGCTCCCCGTCAGTTGATGCGGGGCTCTGCATGAAGTATGTCATGGTCGAGCGATTGTCACTGCTGCCGTAGAATGCCATGTCCAGGAGGTCATTTGTCATGTCCGCAATGGGCGATAACGTCATGTTCATCAAGTTGTCGATGGCTGCTGACCGGACAGGATCGACCGGTCCGGCACTCCAGAGAAGTCTTGCTCCGTTGGGACCGTTGTAGATGTTGTCGAGTGAGCCAATTTGAGTACTGTTGGAAATAGGGAGAGGTCCGACCTGGGTTGCTTAGTGCGGACTCCAGTAGCTGGATGGAGACTTACCGAATACTCAGCAACGATTGGGACTCGGAGGCCTCCCTGGATTAAGGTCACTCGGGCGTATCGTGGTACAGCGCCGCTGCCGTCGAGGTAAGACAGCACATCGGACTTGTTGGGCTTGAGTACATCGATATGCCAGATGTAGTTGTCAGAGAGGGAGATGTTGGGGCTTGAAGTGCTGGTTAAGTTGAGGCCTTGGGCAGGCGCGAGGAGCCAGTTGGCCAAATCGTCTATCTCCTGCTGAGACAGGGCAACGAATGGATTGGCTTTGGGCGCGGCCGTGGGGATTTCCTCTGGCAGGGTGCATGTGTCTCTAGATAACAACGAGCGACGATCCGTACGCGGGGATGTGGGCTGCCATCCAGCGCGGGTCGTACTGGAGTATCTCGCATTGGGGGCGCTTAAGCCCAGTGATGCTGCAGCAAGCAGCAAAAGTATCGACTTGAACCACATAGTTGTCGGGGCGGACTCTGGGCTGAAGGTTGGTAGTATCCCGACAGGGCTGCCATGGCTGACTTTATAGACCTGAGCTCTCACCGACCGAGCTCGTAGCGTTCACCACTGAAGTACGGACTTACCGCCTCTGCTGCCGATGTGCACATGTTGCTCCATGTGTGGAAGAGAGCTTACCGGAGGTTCAAGCGTAGATAGCGTGTTTACCGCCACGACCATTGGTCATGATGTGATGTTGATGCTGAGAGGCATGGTGTTGAGGCTTTGCCTGATGTTTGCCTCGTGCCAAGCTGCAGGTCGAACTGAGCCATACTCGATCCGGTTCTGATAGCCTAGCCCCTGTCCAAGGTGTTGAGGTACGTGAATGCCGAATCACAGAGGCAGCAGGACCGTGGTCCAGACGGCAGAGGTTGGGCTTAGAAGTCGGAAAAATCAGAGACTGCATTTTGAGAGTGCCAAGAGATAGTCATCTACAAGGTGATTGGCTTTAGGCCAACGTTGAAGTTCTTCAATCGCCTATCGGCAAACCTTACCGCCACGAGCTGGAAACCCTTTCACTAGCTCTAGCAGACCCTCGGCCGGAGAAATCTGCTATCATGCCGGTCATCAAAGCTTCATCAGACGACAGCCGGCACCGGAGTCGCTGAGTCCTAGCGTTAATTCTTCAACACCGAGATGCACTGAGTCTCGATCCTTTCCCTTTGCAGCAAAGATAGTCTAAAGCCTGCGCGCATATGGAGACCGTACAGCGCGCTGCAGGCTTGAGACCGTGAGGATCGAGGACACCTGAATGGGAACCTACTTTCGGCGATCGAAGTCAGGTAGGTCGAACGTATCATTTACAGCCCAGCTCATGGATAATCAGGCTGTCTCACGTGCCGAACGCTCCACCAGAAATGCGACGAGCAGAGGCCACAGTGCCAAAGATGCCTGCAGCGAGGTCTGGTCTGCAGAGGGTACGCCAAACCTTTGAAATGGGTTGACTCGAGAGGTCGGAAGCCTTTGTCGTCCACACCAAGCCCTGCTCAGTGCCTCACGCCGGTCGCAAAGCTGTCGCCGCGACTGCTACCATACAACAACCGACATTTCAGCCAGTTGGAGAGGTATGTGCTTGAGCATTGGACGACAGTGACCGTCCCACAAGCATGCCTCGATCCTGCATCATCGGACCATCTTAAAGCCATGTACCTGGACATGATCTATACCGACAAGAAGGTGGCACTCGATGCTATCCTTGCTGCGTCCTCTGCGCATATGTTCTCAATGGGCTACGTCTCGCAGACGGCGTTCTTCGCTGCGAAGCAACAGTCATTGACATCCATGATTGCGGTACTCAATGGTGTGAACGATGCAGTCGTCGAAGCTTATCATCAACCGCCATCCGCTGTTGACGACACGACTCTGCTAGCTGCTCTTCTCTTACTAGGTCCAGAGATCATCAATGCAGGCTCTAAAGAGGGACCAGCGCAGGTGCGTTGGTTGCTGCAAGGGGCTCGGTCACTGATCGCGGAGAGACACAAGTACTTCGCTTGTTTGTGTTCATTGGCTCATCCAGGAAGCAATCGCCACACTACAGACTCGACAGTCCCATATTCTCTTCTTGCGTACGATCGCTGGCTTTCACTGACATCATAACTTCAGTCCCGTGTGCGAGGAGACCCATCATTCCTAAACAGTACTGGTTGCCGGATGCTTTGCAGGCAGCAGAAGAGGGCTTACGCACGATGAAGCCGGATCCAGACCTTGGCTATAGTGCTCGCGTTCTGTCGCTGCTTGGCGAAGTTGCTTCAGAGATCGGCGACCTTCTCGCGGGATCTATAGCGAAGCAAACATTTCGGGAGAATGCGTGGGATCTGCAGGGCAACCTGGACAATGCCATCGAGACCGTCCAGCAGCACAACATCGTCCAAGCCTCGAGGGGCCTGAAGCTTGCCCACATCTACAACATTGCAGCAACGACTTGCCTCGCACTAGCCACCAAGATCTTCCTCTGTCGTGCAACAGATTTCGACTCGGCCTCTCTCAGCATCGACCTGCTGCGGACAGAGCTCTGTGAGGCGATGTCATCAATTCCCATCGACGACAGCACCTCGACAATGCTTCTCTGGCCGCTGTGGGTACTAGGCTGTGAAACCTACGCATACAGTATATATCCGTCGCGCCATGATATCACAACGCACCTACAGAGACTTTACGAATCTCAGAAGATGAGAAACGTGAAGCAGTGCTTAGATACGCTGGAGGACCGGATCTGGCATCGGAGCCCCAAACTCTGTACGGGTGAGCCACGTCTTGAGCGCGATTGGCAGGAGCAGTCGAGTTGGGTTATGCGTTGCTGGCAAGAACGTATAGAGCTACTGCTAGCGTGAGTATTTGCTACATTTCGAATTCCCACATCCCAAAAAGATTGACGTTATTCATTCAATCGTTTTTCGAGATTTTGCTGCCTTGCAGCAAGTCATAAGATCGTGCTTCAGGCTGGAGAACTTCTTTTAGGGATGGGAAAAGCTCGTTCTGGTGGTGCTTGGCTTGGCTTGGCACTTCCCAGCTCGGAGTGTACTGTACTGTACTCTGGACAATCCCTTGTCCTGAAAACTTTCTCATCGGCTCAGCACTTTTCCCTTGAGCCTCTGCACATCTTAGCATCTAGCTCAAAGGTCATAAGTAACGGGGAGCTTCTTTTAGGTCTGGCGAAACCCATCTTAATCTTATTCTTGGTGGTGCTGTAGGCTTGGCGTTTTCGCCCCGGAGGTCTCTCTGGGCAGTCCCATCTCTTCAGAACTTCCTTTTGCACATAGCGCTTTTGCTCTGAGTCCTCTGTACATTACATTATCCAGAGTGAAGGTGATGAGGCCTAGGAAGTTTGTCGTTGCATTGGGTATCGGTAGCATTATCTAGGCTTAGCACTTCCAGACCTAGGCTCTTTTTAGACGGTCCCTTACAGTATCAATATCAGTAAGGCTGTCTTATAGGCGAAGCACTTTCTCTTCGGATCATTGATCCATGATAGCATCCAGGATAGAGGTGGCAAGGACTGGCCATATCGCTCTAGAGATGGGAGGAATCTTTCCTAAAGTATGTAGGTTTAGCACTGCCCTTTCTCTAGGGCAGTCCCACGGGCAAAGCACTTTTGTTGTCTACCTCGATGATTCTGTAGAGGCTTGGGCGCTCCTGGATATGGGGTGGGTTTTGGGACATTTACGAGGCTTTCTCATGATTCTAACACTGATTCTTGTGTTCTTTTCACAATGTAGCACCGTAGATCAGGTCTTGAGCCCCGAGAACGTTGCTTCAGGTCATAGAGACCCGGTGGCACGAGATGACACGAAAATGCGCTTTACAGATTCCATCTCCTACCCATGCAGACAAGCACCGCACGTTCTCTACTGGCGCTCTCATTCTTCGGTCCTCATGGCTGCTCGGCCAAGGAGGACACTGAAGCCATGCCAATACTACGCTCATGGATTTGGTGGGCTGCCTCACTCGAGCGTCAGTACGAGAGGCCCAGAGCTTGTGGATGATCTGGCTGGGAAGGGCGCTGCAGGGAAAACGTCCATTACATCTGTCACAAGCTGTAAGATCGAACCCGAGCTCAGCTAGGCAGTGTTATGGCTCCAGCACAAGCCTTCGTCTAGCAGAACGAGCGAGACACTTATTCTTGGACTTGAAGAAACACTTCACGGAGACTACTGCACCTCTTGCATTCGTGGGAAAAATACACAGCAATTTTCTCCTGATATCTCTCGTGACGTAGCCTCAGTGTTCAAGTCTTTGATCCAGATCGAGGAGAAATGAACACTCTACAGGTAGAACCTTGTTTACAAAGAGAGCTTTGGAAGGTTTTGAGAGTGATTTTCAAGTGCGAAGTCTGGGCGTTTGGGCCTTGACAGGCTTGTACGGTTATGCCTTGTTCGCAAACTTAGCATTGACCAAGCAAGACCTTCTCTATTAGTCTCCCCAAACCAACATCTCACTCTGGCGTGACTAGATGCCCTTGAACACATCACTGGTGAGCCGTAGCCAACAACCTCCTCCAGCAGACGAACACCGGTTCGCCCGGACCTGAGAGGAGGCCGGTCAAGGGTCAATGATGGGAATGCAAAGGAGCGTAGAAGAGGACATGTACACCTGTCGATCCGGTAAACTGGGTCACTCCAGGCAATAAGGTGAACTGTGAAACTATCAGATGGCGACACAATCGCCCATCGCTACAGCACCGTCAGTGTGTCTGGATGGACTTGTATTCTTCCAAAGTCGACAGGCTCGTCGTGATTCTGTTCGCACGCCGAGCCGCGACAAGAAGATTTGTCCTTCCACATCATCCGAAAGGACTTCTTGCAGATGTACCGACGTTCGTGAAGCCATCCACCAGTAGATCTCCTTTCTAGAACACTAAGTCGTGTCTTCGGGCTCGCGGGGTCATTTCGTTGTCTTACAGCTTCGAACGCCCCCATATACACGTTAGCACATTGAACAAAGAGTCTCCGTATAGAAGGAACTCTCCCGCGCTGCGAGGTGTGTGGACATCGCCCGAGAAATGATGGTCGTGCTTTACTGGACTTGCTTTCGGCGTCAGCTTGGTCTCATGTCGTGAGTCCAATCCCTACCAAGCCTTCCCCACGCTTTATCACGTAGGCTGCAGGACGTCTGTACACCGCTAGACTTGGATTCATAGCCACCAAACCGAAGATGGCAATTCGGCGCCTGGGAGTACACATCCGAAGTCTGGAGTCTCTGGACGTGATAAAGCTTGGCGCTTTGTCCGCACTCTATTCCCATCGCCAGCAGACCTGTCCCATACCTGCCGACTTTTTATGTAAGTCATGCGGCCATTCCAACACGTCGAAAGAGTATGTGCAGATCAAATAGTGTCTTTAGTGATCTGAAAATTCGATTCCGAAGGATACTAGCTGAGGCTTGGCGCCTCACGTCGCTTCTTGCTCCTCTAGTCCCACGGTAGCCCAGCCTGTCCTGTTCTGTCCACTTATCTTCTGAGATCTCTAACCACCTCGAGTACATCAGACAGGCATACATGGATCAAAGAGCATATTTGTAGCCGTGAGACCTTAACCTTCTGAATTTCGACTGAAGCTTAGCGTCTGCTACCCACTCTCCAGTTCCACTGCCTCGACCTGCGTACCATCCCCACTAGAGTCTCCCCATACTTTATCACATGTCTACTAGAGTGTCCATGCAGTGTCTGTCACATCCTAAAGGTGGCTGAATTGAAGTTGTCTCTTGTTGCGTTGGGCAAGCTGGCAAGGTTTGGGCGCGTGGCACTACCAGAGACTCCACACCAGCCCGCCCTTCCGGCGCAACGAGGGATAGTTTGATTGTAGCGATTGCTGATAGAAATCTGTCTGTGTATGAACAGCTTCGATCACACGTGAATAAGCGTAGGAAGGTCTGCGCAGAGATACTATGCGCTGGGGCTTAATAAAGACTCTGGCCCAGCTTTTGCCAGCATAGAAAGAAACAAATTCATCCCAGCAACTGGTGATCAGGGTTTGACAGAATATAGACACCTCAGATAACACATAATGTTGTGTGGGAAAGATTTGCTAGACATAGGACCCAAATCTTGGCAGAACATGCGCCAAGCCTCATACAGACTCTGGACTGGACTGGACTGGCGTTGCCTGTCGTAACAAGGTCCTTTGCATCTAGTCGAGTATCATTCGCGGGGCGATATGTAGGTCGACCTCGAAGAGTACGTAACAGATAGTGGGGTGATCTTCGTAGGCATAGACTTCGATTCGTTGATGGTCAGATATGTGCCAAGCAGGGCTGGACATTCCGTTTGACAAGCCCTTCTTCAGTGCAAGAAGAAGCAATTAACCCTAATGACCGCTGATAGGAAGCCCACAGTGTGTCAGCATCTTGAAGAGCACATCATAAAGTATGGGAGAGACCTGATAGACATGGGACTCAGGTCAAGAAAACATATCTGCTTGTCCTCACTCGAAGACTTGAGCTTTCCCATGGCTAAGTAGTACAGTATTATTCCAGTGGCTGTTAGTCGAAGCGTGACAGTGCAAACATCTCAAGAAGTATATCAAAAGGGGCAGAGGAGGCTGGTTAGTCAGCAATGTAACTCAGATGGCATGGCATGAGTTAAGGCTTACTTACTTACTTACTGCTGACTCTGCCCTAGACCTTCCCAGCATAGCAGGGAATAATACCTTACCTGTGACTATGGCTCTAAGCACAACAATGAAGAGGTGCTCTGAAACGTACGTCAGTCAGTGTGTTATGAACCGCTCAGAACGTCGGGTTCAACTGGGTTTAGCAGCTGAGGGTGTATGACAGGGTTATGCGCTAGGCCAAAGTAAATGATGGAATAGCAATTAGAACTATTCGTTATATACTAAGAGCAGTGTGGTAGCGAGCAAGATATACTCACTGGTTAACGAAGTTGACTACGAAGAGTCCTATCTAGGGTCGGGATGGGGCGTCCCTCTATATAGTGCTGTATAGCTGTGAGGTGCATTGGTGTATTGGTGCACTGGTCCAGTGCAGCAATGCAGCAATGTATGCCAAGCTCGTCACGTGACATGCCTGTATCGCTACCCAGGAGCAGGGATGTTTCCTGGCTTCAGTGCTCGCTTAACCTTCCCTATATGGCTAGGCTAACCGTACTGCGGCCTGGGTCGTAACACTTTCCCCCTCCTATCGTTCTTGTGTCCACGCAAGTACTTAAGGTAGGTCGTTCCCCGGCCTGAAGGGCCAAGTCCTTCTCTTCCTCCTCATGGCTGATAATGTCGAAGTCCAAGGGTATTAAGAAAACGAAATCTTCCAAGCCAAGAGTACCCTGGAACGTTTGTCGCCTTGAGATTACTGAGGCCCTTTCTTCCGATTCCAATAACAAAGCCATAGTTGTGTGTTCTGAGTGTGTGGAGTACAACATGGTGTGCTATTATAACTGTGAACAATTGGTTAAATATGCTGAGTGCCTGCGGCACCAAAGAGATTGTGACGGTACTTTTGCGCTAGAGGAGTACCAGAAAACATCTGAATATAAGAAACAGCTTTAGTCAAAATCGCGCCTGAAGCGTCGGGAGATTGCTTGTTTGCGCAAGGTCTTGGTAGAGACTAAGGAGGTGGACAACAAGATCCAGGATTCCATTGCGAAATTAGAAGAGAAAACAAGTTGGATGCTGCGAAGGGAGATAATAGCGCTGGGAGTATTGGATAACATTCCTTTGGACACTCCTGCCAAGGATATCCCTGGTATACAGCCAAAGAGGTGCTAAGTATGCCTAAGGCTCAAGTTGCGGGGGACTTTCCTGACTTTGTTTTTGAGGGTTTGCCGATTACGGATTCCATTAACTGGCTTTCTGTTTAGTAACCTGAAGTTCTTGTGGGGTCTAGTGGTTCTGGTGGTACACCGAAACTTGTGTGAGGGTAAGCTTTCCCTGAGGTTCCTAAGTGTCGTCATTATGCTGACTATCTTTCTAGTGTACTAGATAGTAGAGAATATTGTTAACGAATTTGTGGCCAATAATCCAATCCACCTCTGTCTTATTATGTTGTGCTTCCTGTGATTCCTTCGCAATCGGGATTGGTTCGTCTGATTATTATGCGTTGCCTAGAGCAGGTTCCAAGAGTGATATATAGAACGTGTTGTGAATCCTTATATGTTTTGGAAGCTCCAGTTTAAATGTGACTAGCCCATATTGTTTCTTGATTCGGTAGGGTCCTAGTTTCGTGTAATCCAGCTTGCTGCTGAGTCGTCGTGTTTTGATATTTCTTCTGAGTAGGTAGACCATCCCTCCCTCTTTCAGGCTAGTCTCTCAGTCCTCTTTTTGTTTGCGTACTTGGTTGTCTTCATTAATATTTCCTTGAGATATTCTTGAAGTAGCTGGTGTAATTCTTTCATTCGTGACGTTGTAACCTGTGCTTTGTTGGCCATAGGTTTCATTCCTCTGGAGTTTGTGTCCAGGTTTGGGTGTTTTCTATAGTTTGCAAAGAAAGGAGAGATGTCTGTCTAGGCAGCACTGTTATTATAAGCAAACTGTACTGTGGGTAATAGCTCGACCTAATTAGTTTGCTCATAATTTAAATAGCATCAGAGATATTACTTAAGGACCTAGTTTGTCCTTTCTGTTTGGCTATCTATTTGCAGATGAAATGCTGTCAATAGCTTGTGCTTGGTACCTAATAGATCTATAAGTGATTGCCAGAAAGTTGATGTGAATAGCTTGTCTCTGTCAGAGATGATTTCCTTTAGTATCCCATGTCGCGCAAAGACTTTATCCATGAACACATAGACAAGATCAATAGCCTTTACTGTTCTAAGGAATAGTATAAAGTAAGCCCACTTCGTTAGCTATTCCACCACCATCATAATCACATTATACTCTATACCTATAAGGGGATCTAGGGAGTGTAGTAGATTAGTGATAAAGTCAATCACTATTAACAACCATGATTTATTAGGCATTTCCAGGGATATAAGCAGTCTATAGGGTTTATGTCTAGAGTGCTTTGTTTTGGTATATATCTCACAGTCTTTAATGTAGATTTCCATATCTTTCCGCAGCCCAGGCCAAGGGTCGAAGTCTCTGGTGATAAGTTTAATTATCTTGCTGATTCCTTAGTGCCCTGCTGTCCTTAAATCATATTGTTCCCTAATTACACTCTGTTTTTGTTTGTCAGTTAGGCCGATCTCCATCAGCGTGAGTGTGTTCATTATTGGTTTCCTGTAGACCAATGATCTATTATTAAGCTTGAGTATCAAGACAGGCTTGGGCTTGCTCCCAGCCTTGTAGTCTAGTCTTCAGCTTAAGGTGTTGGTACGCCTATTCTTGGTTCCTCAGATGTGGGTTATCTTGAACCAATATGTTAAGAGTGTTTCAGACTATCTGACTTGTCTTCGATTCAGCTCCTTTGTAGTGGTCCAATAGAGTAGATTCTTATGATCCATAAGGATCTGAATGGGATACTTAGTACCCTATAAGTATACTCTCTATATCTTCAAGAATTCCACTATTGCCAGTAGCTCTTTGTTATGTATATCATAGTTGAGCTCTAGTCTCATTATCTTGTGGGAGAAATATACAACAGTCTATAGCTTACCTTGATCCTCTTTCTATGTTAAACAGCCGCCAATCACATAGTTGGACGTGTCTGTTTCCAGTGTCGCTTCTCGCTCGGGGTTGAACAATGTAATGATTGGCGCGGTGGTTAGTCGCTAGATAATACCATTGAAGGCTTCCTTATATTTGTTAGTCCAAGTGAATGGAACCTCTTTCTTGGTTAGGTTTGTAAGTGGTGCCGCGATCTTTGAAAATCCTTTAATGAATTGTCTATAGTAATTAGCCAGGCCTAGGAAGGATTGTACATCCTTAACATTTGCTAGCGTTAGCCATTGCTATAGCGGTTTAATTTTCTTTAGGTCTAGTTCCAGTCCTTGATTGGATACAATGTAGCCCAGGAACACTACTTGTTGCTTATGAAATTCACACTTGCTGAGTTTTACAGGGAGCTTCTTTTCCCTGAGCCACTAAAGTACCTTTCTAACGTGAACTGTGTGCTCCTTTATAGTTTTCGAGAAGATAATAATATCATTAAGATATGTCATGCAGAAAATGTCAAGGTATCCTTTCAGGGTTTTGTTAATCAATACTTGGAAAGTGACAGGGGTGTTAGTTAGTCTAAAGGGCATTACAAGATACTCATAAAGACCCTATCAGGTGTTAAACACTGTCTTTCATTCCTCACCCTTAGCCATCCTATTTCTATTGAAGGCATCCCTTATATCTAGAGTGGTGTAGAACTTTATACTGAGTAGTTAATCTTGTGACTTATCAATACAAGGTAGAGAGTGTCTCCATTTAATAGTGATTGCATTGGTTAGTTGGAAGTCAATACATAGCTAGGGTTTGCTGTCTTTCTTTGTTATAAAGACAACTCCATACACAATTAGTGAGGTGGATTTATGTATAAACCCCTTTTCGAGTTCCTTCTTTATGTACTCTTGGAGGAAGGTTTCCTCCTCCCTAGTATGTCTTTGGGGCTTAGTGTAGTGCGTTAGCTTCTTGCCCTCTTTAATAGGTATCATGTAGTCCTATGGTTAATATTCTGATAGAGCAGCACTCCCTACTAGTTCGTTAAACACATCCTCAAAATCTTTATATACTGAAGATATATCTACTGAGACTATTTCAGCTAGAACCCTACCTCGCGGTCACACCTATATTGCCTTTGCAAAAGGTACCTTTAAAGATAATCAGTCTTCTATTGTTCTGTGACTGCAATTCCAGAATTCAAGCATTTATTTAGTCCAGTCAATTACTAGATTGTGCTGTGATAGCCACTCTATACCTAGCACTATATCATATTTAAG
The DNA here is from genome assembly GCF_001299255.1 of Cyphellophora attinorum. Classification (NCBI taxonomy): domain Eukaryota; kingdom Fungi; phylum Ascomycota; class Eurotiomycetes; order Chaetothyriales; family Cyphellophoraceae; genus Cyphellophora; species Cyphellophora attinorum. The sequence goes on along the minus strand of NW_017253248.1, from coordinate 486,763 downwards.
TTTAACTATATCAAGCAATAATAGTTCTTTATAGTTGTTTATTCTTAGGTGTATATTGCGCAGTTCATTGTGGATCCAGCCATCATTATAATCAGCTGGTGTCCTATCTGCTATGGTTAGCGGATAAGGCCATTCCTTGGGCTGAACCTAATCTTTAAGTTTGTTAACCAGGATAGTCCCTATATAGCTTCTATTGGCTCTAGAGTCCAGTATTACCCTAATCAGTATCTTGTTTAACTCAGCTGTAAGGACTATATAAGTTGAGTGATACTCTGATAGGATCATGTCTAGATTTAGTGATTGAGATGTATAAATGGGGTAGATTTGCCTTGTATATCTACTCCCTATTCATTTTTTAGGAAGTGTATATATGGGTATAGTAGCTATTCACAGGTGTTATTTGTATATGTTTGTCCTGACTTGACTATATCCCAGAGGTATATTGGGTGAATGTTGAAATCTGGGTAGTGTGGGTTAATATTAGATAGGTGTTGGTGGTCCTTCATGAACAGGGCACAGTTGGTGTTAACATACTGAAAGTATTCTGCTATGAAGTCCTTGTTTCCTCGATTATCAATAATGTTGTCGATAACATCTCTTCCTTTAACTATCAAGCTGAGTGATTCTTTTTCAACTGCTGTCTTGGCGTGTGCCTTCTCCCTTTATTCTAGTAAACACTCCTGGAGTCCCTTAAGAAGTGTAAGTATAGTTTCCTTGTATTCCTAGGGGTAGGGCTGATAAATGTGAAGGTTCTCCTTCTCAGTATATTCATCATCTAGATAGAGCTACAGGGTGAAGCTTTGTACGTCTTGCTTGAGTATATCAGGATTGAATAGGACATAGATGTGCTGTGTACTGTTCCCACAGCTTCTATTACATGCTGTCCTTCTCTAATAGTTAGTGACAACCTGGAGGAATTCCAACGTTGTCCTAATGACTATAAATAGTGACTGTTTAGTGGCTCAATCATATTCCAGAGCCTCAGGGATGTTGTCTTCCTCTTCGCTTGTGTCACTGTCTGAGTCCCTTTTATCCAAAGTACTAGCTAAGGTCTCAGACGCCTCTGTCAGTATAGAGTTGGGTATCTTGATCTCAGGGCTTTCAGTATTCATTATATTCAGTGTATAGCCTTCCTGGGGGCTTTTGCTATATTGATATCTCAGAGCTTTAGGATACCATCCTATAGTGTCCTTATTGGATTTGTGTATGAGACACAAGTCATTATAGCAGACTGTCCATAATAACATATTGTGGTCTTCTTGTTGATTTCTTCGGTAGGCTAGTTCTCTAGTGTAGCCCCAGAACAGGTCCAGCTCCTCCTCAGAAGTATTTTCCTTATTCTATATTATTATAAGACCATTTTGTAGTGCATAGGTGCTCATACCAAGGAACTCGATGTTCCTGGCGTATAGTGAGATAACTCTATGGTTCCACCTTTCGTAGAGCTCCTGGCTTATATAGCCCAAGAGGATGGCCTTGTCAGGGTTGGCCATACTCCTATTTACCAGGTAGAAGTGCTATACTTCTAGCTGCTTTGTTTTATAGTTCTTAAGCATGAGCTTGCCCTGGGCCCATTGTGCTAAGAGTTCATCTTGGATTTCATTGAATCCCTTCTATACTATGTCCTTGCCCTTATAGGGTTCAAGGTCGCCCACTAACTCAGTGGCGCTCATAATAGTGTTGGCCTTTTTTCCTATTATACTAGCTGATTCATTGTTCATCATATGCAGTTCTTCGGCGGGTGCACTTTGGCATTCTCTCGCCTAATGTCTAGATTTTCCACAATTGAAGCACAGGTTATCTCTTCATCGTTTCTCCCATTTGTGTTTGCTTAATGGCTTACTATAGCGGCGTCCCTTGTATGGAGAGCTGGCTTGTATGGTATCAAGATCTATTAGAGTATAGCCCCCATGGTCAGTATTACCTCGTTAGCCACCTTAATATCCTCCTCCTTTTAGTATAAAGTGTCCTCCGCTACTCTCTATCCAGAGCTTATACAAGCAGTTGTCTATATCAATTGCTGTATCCACCATCCCTTAATAGTTCTCAGGAAGGGGAGGCATCATTCAAGAACAGACTTCCGCCTTCAAGCCTTGATAGAACAAGTCGCGGAGGGCGTCATCAGTCTCTCCCTCATCCCAGCCCAGACATGAGACCACTTGTTAGAACAAGGAATAATACTGCGTAGCCAATCCAGTCTACTTAAGCTGGTGGATCTATCAGGCTGCGGCATATTCGTCATTAGAGTCCCCAAACATAGTCTTGATTTCCTTCTCAAACTCGAAGAAGGAGTTCATTAGCAGCTTGATCTTGGCCTTAGCCCCTGAACCATTACCAAAATAGTCCATAAGGTAGGGCTCAAACCATACAAAAGCACTTCCCTTAAGGTGAGTCAATACAAAGATCACCTTAGATTGGTCGTTAGGGAATCGGCTAACCCCCAGCGCGAAGGCCATACAGAGTTGAACCAGAAAGGCTCAGAGCTTGGCTTGATCTCCATAATAGAGGTCAATCCTTTCCTTGCCCTTGAGATTCATCCTAAAGAGTCTATTGTTGTTAGTTGTTATGCTAGATATACTTGGGGTAGGTTGGTGGGTAACAGTGCTCCTGGTAGATCCAGTAGGAGATAGGGCTTAAATACTAGGCATAAGTGTTGTACACTGTATAAGGGTAGTCAAAGTGTTATGAACTGCTCAGAATGTCAGGTTTAACTGGGTTTAGCAGCTGAGGGTGTATGACAGGGTTATGCGCTAGGCCAAAGTAAATGATGGAATAGCAATTAGAACTATTCGTTATATACTAAGAGCAGTGTGGTAGCGAGCAAGATATACTCACTGGTTAACGAAGTTGACTACGAAGAGTCCTATCTAGGGTCGGGATGGGGCGTCCCTCTATATAGTGCTGTATAGCTGTGAGGTGCATTGGTGTATTGGTGCACTGGTCCAGTGCAGCAATGCAGCAATGTATGCCAAGCTCGTCACGTGACATGCCTGTATCGCTACCCAGGAGCAGGGATGTTTCCTGGCTTCAGTGCTCGCTTAACCTTCCCTGTATGGCTAGGCTAACCGTACTGCGGCCTGGGTCGTAACACAGTGTTGGAAGTCCTTGATATTGATGGGACCGTAGGTCAAGGTAAAAGCCAAGCGCGTGTATTGCATTGAACTTCGTCCCATCCCTAGCACGACTTCCCCACACTTATTGACATGCGTCCCAAGGTGAGGCTAGACTCTCGCATCTGGAGTTGTGGTCGCTAAGATGCATTGGTTTCTTGTTCTGCTGGGAAAGGTTGGCAAAGATAGATCAAAACAAAAATCGCTGTTGAGCCTTGGCGCACGTTTTGACTTGACATAGTCCCATGTTCGTCGGGGCCTCCTCAACTTTCATCACGTATTTTCTGAGATGCTTGTTCGCCACCACCTGTCGTCCAATAGTCTCTCGAATTAAGAAGTTCGTTTTGCGGCTGGCGAAGCTGGTATTGTACCGAAGTGGTATGAGACTGAGGCTTGGCGGATGTTTTGCCTTAAGCTGAGTGCCATGGCCAATACATTTTTGCCACATTGTACGATGTGCTTTTTGAGATGCCTGTACTCTGTTGCTGTTTGAGCAAAGGTGACCAGGACGATATGAAGCTTTTTGCGCTGGGAAAAAATACGTACGGCCATGAGCGACATGAAGCGCCACTTTTAGGGGAACGGGCACCTGTCTTCAAGTCCTGCAGAGTGCATTGGCGCTGCTCTCTGCACAACTCGAGTGTCGCGCACTTCATGGTAACGTGCGCAGGAGACATACCGCACTTTAACGCTGGCAGCTTAGCGTCACAGGTCCAGACTTAAGCTCAAGCGCTAAAGACCCTTCGAGCCCAATCAAGTTTATACCAGCAGCTTCTTGGGCTTCAAGCGGCCCGAAGTTTAAACTGAGTTGTGGCCCAAGACGTCCGCACATCCCCTTGCTTGCTTTGCCTCAGCCAAATTTGACGTCCCGTTGTCTTTAGAAGCGAGACGTATCGGGGACGCCCAAATGCTCGCCCATCTCGCCTAGCACTAAACCTAATCGGGACAGAACTCCGAGAGCAGATTTGTATGGGTTTTCAGTAGTAATTGTGCTCATTGCCTTCTCTTTCTTGTGTTCTCGTGCTGTCGCTGTGGGTCTCGATCAATTTCGACGTTGGCGAGGTGGTCTTGGCGTTTTTAGTGTTTACCGAGGTTCAAGTTTGCCGAAGTAGCGGTGTGACGTCAACACTTACAGAGGCTATATCTTGTCAGCACGGCCTCAGATTGAGCTGTTTCTTACCTGTAGAGAACCGTCCTATGTAACGCTATTTAAATATCTAAGAGTTGAAGCTGTAGCTTATCTCCTCGTCAAGCCAATTTAAAACGTTCGCAATGGCTGGGTCGCAAATCAATGCGCTTAAAGCAACCCCAACGTATACAGTGCTTGCCAGGCATTAACAGCGAGTCTGGTTGAACATGCTGCTCGCTATAGAGCCAGCTAATTATGCCCTCCCTATTAATGGAGAGGTCTTTAAAAGCATTAATGCCTATACACACCACCTTAATAACTAGGGTCTCTTCTCCAGTGCTTATATCGTTAGTCCTACATAGTACCGCTTTAAGGGTAAGGGGCCAGATCGCATCTAGAGGACAGCGAACTAGTGCTGTGTGTACTATAGGGAGAAGTCTCGTAGTAATAGATGACTTGAGACTACTGTTGAGTGGGAACCTGGTACTAATTAGTGTACTACACAGCGCAGTCAGGATACAGGTAATCGCAAGTTTGGTTACCTGCTTAAGTACTGCCTATTGAACCCAAAGTGTGGTGGTTCTTTGCAAGGTACTTAGGTGGTGAAGAATGGTGCTTTGGCTGATACTTATGAAGGTCATGATGCTGTTGAGAACCTATTCAAGTGGGAAGAGGTGTATTCATGGTCGCTAGCATACTGTGATACCCTCAACAGGGTAACATAGCGGCGCGAGTCTTGAATAAAGTGGCCTAAGGCTTGTTATCATCTTGATAATAAGGCGGCAGGCCTATTAATGGATTCTTATATATACTATAACAGGGGTTAGACTACTAAAGTTGGCGATCTGCTATTGCTTGATGATATATGCTATGTGCTGATTACTAATAGATTTAAGTATGATATACTCTTTAATGATAAGGTTGATAAGGTGGGTAAAGTGGTTATGAAGAAGGTAGAAATGGTGATGTTCTGATACTATGATATAGTGTTATATATCTGTTGATTTATTAGTAGCTTCCTTGTTATTATTAATACAATGTTTAGTATAAACAGCTATTATATATCTCTACTAATTATGACTGGACTTACCAATGAGAATAGGATGTTTCCTGTTGCTTTTAGCTTTATATCTAGAGAGTGGGAAGGTATACTCAATGCCTTCTTTGATGTGCTTTGAATCAATGTCTTTTAGCCAAATAATTGCCCTTAACCAGCTGTCTAGATGACTGACAAGGCCACTAGAATTGTCTCTCTTATCTAGAACATTAGCCTTGGTCTAGACGTGACCTGGCAGCTCTATTAATAGTATACTAAAGAAGCTATTATCTGGTATCTCAAATAGATCTATATAAAGGACAAGATCTAGGGTGTTAGTGAGAAATATAGTGAGACTAATGGGAAACTACCTAGTAAGGGTCTGTACAGGTATGTTTAGAACTATCTATAAGTGCTGACACTAATTACTCTTATTAAGGCTCGTAATAACCTTACTGATAACCTGATACTAGTAGATATAGCCTATATTAAGCAGAATTAGGTGCTATTTAAGCCCTCGCTTGTGACGTCTCACGTATAGAAGCTTTGAAACCTGGGGAAGAGTACTATATAAATTAGCGAGTCCTTTCATTAAGATATTCACCTTATAATGCATAGGTAAGATACTCTTGAAGCTAGCACTAAGAACCTCACGTATTGCCTTCTATGGCGCTATAAAGAGCTGAATAATGATAAGTAGAATAGTAGTAAATAATAGCTAATGTCTCTTAATACCTAAGTATTTTGTAGTCTACATAGCTGAATTAGCTACTATACTCTCTATAAGATATTAAACGAATGGAACTACTTGAAGAAGCACACTGACGAGATATGTAGCAAGGTAAGTAATAGTGACTGTCTATATGGCTATTACTGGTAGTTCTGTCTACCTTATTAATATTAGCTACTTGTTTATCTAGAAGAAGATATTATGATACTAATAGGCCTGCTATATCTATACTGGTAAAGAAATGGGCCAAAAGCACTATATGATTAGTACCCAACCTATAGCACTATATAAAACATTGTTCTATTACCTTGCTGACTTGTGATTAATGAGAAGCTATGGCAAGTTAAGCAGGCACGTCTATAACTTTAAGATCTGTAGAGCCTTTAAGACTACGATTGAAATGTATATAGTTCGCTTGATATGATGCTTTGTGTAGGCTTGAATCTTATTAATTTTGAGTAGCTACTAAAGTATGTACTAGATATCCTACTAAAATGCAATTAGAAGAAGAAGAAGGACACAATTAGATCTTGAGAAATAATAGGTCAAGAGGTAGATATTGCTGCCTATAAACAGCAGGCTAAGATCCTATAGCAATAGCTTAATAACCATTAAAAGATGCTTGATTAATAACTAGGTGTACCCAAGATAGGCGTCCCTGAAGTAGGCGTACCTAAACCACTATCACCAACACTAGCCGAGTACTTTGAGAGTTAAATAGACGTCCCTAAAGCAGGCGTACTAGAAATAGGTGCGCCTACTTTGGGAACGCCTATTGCTAACAGTGATAGTAGTGACGATAGTGACAATAGTGATAGTATTATTACACTAGACAGAAGAGGTGCTACTATAGCAAGTTTGCCTACACTACTACCACTACCACCTCCACCACCTTAAGCACTACCAAGAACAATCAAATTCCCTGACCTCTTGTCTGATCCTTTATAAGCCGACTTCTACCTGCCCCTATCAATAGTGCCAGTAGCTAGCAAGAGGTAGAGAGACACTACAGGCATAAAGAACTACAAGAAACTACTCAGCAGTGACGGCTTGAGTAGTCAAGATTTGAACGACTTCAAAAAGTGCCGATGAGGCCGCATTGTGACCAATTTGAACGAGCTTCGTAAGGAGACATCGTACGAAGTCAATAGGCAACTAATTTGATAGCGTGCTTCACGGCACGTTCAAAACACCAAGAGATGGTCTCATAAGTCGTTAATTGGGTGCGCTACACCGCCTGCAAGTCTGCCGTGATGGCGGCGTTGAGTCTCTACAAGCTAACACTAAAAACGCCAAGACCGCGAGAACAGTGCTATCGCTGCAGTAGTAGACGGCGCCGACGAGTAGTAGGCTGCGAGAGAATGCGGCGAGCACATTTGTATGAGAATCGCAGTACAAATGTGCTCTCGGAGTTCTGTCCCGATTAGGCATAGTGCTAGGCGAGATGGGCGACGACTCAGGCGTCCCCGATACGTCTCGTTTAGAAGATCCAGTGCCGACCGTTGGTTTTGATGAAAGTCTGGCGCATCATGATTAGACAGCTTTTCGGAAAAGTCATGTTACGAGAGTAGTCGGTCATTTGAGTGTCTGTCACTGTACGCCGGAGCTTCCTGGCTTCAACGCGGACTGTTAGTAAAGCTCGACTGCAGATGGCTGCGACGAGCGTATGCAGCTCATTCGAAGTGATGTTGTTCAAAAATCCACGGCTCAAATCTTGTAGTAGTGGCTCGGAGTTCGTGCTATTCTGTGCCGCGAGGGTGCCGCTGCCTCTTCGCTTTCTTATAGCTTGTACAGCGGCAGTGTGCAAAGAACACGATCATGTACTTGTTTTGGAGGTCGGCAAGAGTTAGCCCACTACCTCCGGGCCAAACGACACATTTGTATCAAAACTTACTACACGTACAGTGACAGACTACCACTCACTGCATTGAATGAGGCAAGACATGGACTGCCTATCCATGCTCGAAGTGCGCCCTTGTTTTCTGGACCTCGGACATCTGACCAGAGTCACTGTGCCTCTCAGCTCCTCTTACTCCCACAAACTCAAATGTACCGCTGACAACAGAATCTTTCTCGGTTTGTGACAGCTAGGGACAGTTTTTGAACATGGAATCCGACTTGCAAGGATCCATACCTATCCACCAAAAGTTCTGTAGACTCTCTCCCCCATGTACGAGACGGAACAGCGCAATTGCGTTTACGGGTTGGGGTAACGTTTGGAAATATGTTTACAGCGACAAGAGCTGCGGAAAAGCCGACGGACAGTTGAAACGCCTTTCTCAGGCCCACTAACATGCTTCCTAGGCGCTGTTTCACTCTCTGTACGCAAGGTAAACTTATTTCAAGCAAATTAGTGAGTGACCATGGTCCGGACTCTCCAGTACCAAGTTTTTAAAAGCTACAAAGTCCCGTTCAGAGTCGAGAAAGGCTCTGTGCTTCTTTCTCCGGCAACGTATGACACTTGACAAGAGGTTTTTACCAGTCACTTCACACTGAATGACAGGGCTTGCCAATGTAATCGAGATGCGAAGGGAGTTTCAAAGTCTTGGATCAAACCTATGAGCAGTACTAACGTGAGTTTCCCGGAATTTTTCGGTCAAACGCTGGCCTTTGTCTCGTCGAGAGGTCGCTCAGTTGAGACTGGACCCCAACAAGCCCGCGAGAATGTATCTGTTGTGGGCCTGCTCTTCGAGAATACCGAGAACTCATGCTCGGCACGTAATTACACGCGCGTTCTGTCTGGGTTCCGGATTTTCGATCGATTCGACCAATGATGGCAGTCGTCAGGAACAATTCATGGATTTTTTTCTTCGTTCAGGAGATTCGATTACGTTCTAGGGTGCCTGCTGTACGTTTCTGGTTCCCTTCCAGGCCTTATCCGACACCATTCGCACAAGATCTTTTGGTTCAGAGTCAACCATTCCCTGCGCCCATCGCGCTGGAGTTTCTCCCGTTTAATACAGCCTGAGACACTATCGTCGAAGTGACCAGCTCAGCGAGACCCTCTTTGAGCTCAGAGACCCGCGTCGAACCTCTTGAGCTGGCTTGGCAGCTTCTTCCGCGTCGATACTAGCCGTTAAAGCAGCTATGTGTCTTTTTACACGCATGAATGCTGTCAATTCATGAGATGTGATATCGCCGCTGTCGTGTGTGTTGAGCCAAACAATTGTGAGCCTCTCCGAGGCTTTGTCGAGATTTCTGTCCAAGATGTCACTGTGCTCTGGCTCCGTAGAGGCTAGGTTTTGGCGTCTGGACCATATAACTGTCATACTGACCAAGACACTTCCCATGGCATGGTGTTTTGATCAGAAAGAGTCTCCTGGAGCCCATCAGACATGGACTAGATCCCCTGGTTCGTCAAGCGACCTTGAAGCAAGGAGTGGTCGATCAAGACGCCCCAAGAGAGGAGCATGGAGGTTCAAGCCTGACGTCGGCAGGCAAATGAGTCACGAAACCATTCTTGAGCTGAGGCCCTGTGGCTAAAGTTCACTCCCAGCACGAGAGTTCTCGCGACTGTACTACCATGCGCGACATGCTTTAGCGGCACGAGAGTCCTCAGAGAGTAAGTACAAGCTACTTACAGGCTCCGAAAATATCGGGAAGACCCAAGAAGAGGCAGTCTGAGCGCCATAAGTTTAGGACCAACACAAGGAAGTCACGATGGAAGGCCCGTGGACAATCTATCAGGCCGTGAAGATCTGTGGCTGTCCGGCATACGACGTTACGCCGCCCTAGAAAACAAGCATGTCTTGTAGCTCTGAAGCTCTGTGGAGCCTAGCGTAAAACACTAGTGGCAACTAGCCATTCTGAGCCCAAAACCTTACGAACAAGCACTTGTACTTTTCTGGCCCGAACGAAAGCACTAAAGAACACAATCATAGGTTTCTCACTGTGTAAATTCCGGTCAACCATCCAGGTAAGATGGCACCAATATTGCCGATTGCGAACGATGACCCTTGTTCCCTATACCTCCTTTTTGTTGGATGTCGCCGCTGACGGTTTTTTGATAGCAGATCTCCTCTGACACACAAAGGGTTGAGCTACGGCAGACCATGTCGGCTGTACTGACTTTCGGGTTCGACGAAGACTTCCATGGCCCCAGACGAGATAAGATGACTCGAGCCGTTACAGCTACAACTTACCGTTCAATCGCCACATTGGACCAGGAGGGCTACTCAGAAGCTTTCGGAACAAGCGTAGAACGCCTGCTCCAGGTGAGATGTCCCCTGGAAGGGCGGTCAGGGGCGAAATCTCAGTATGAAGCCCCAACCAAACTTGATTGTGCTCGCGAGAGCCGTGCTCCGACGTTTTGGGGTCTCTTTTGGCTTTACAACACGTTGCTTGTCCTAGATAAACATCAGTCCGCCATGACAGAGAGTCTTTTTGCCCCTTATGAGGCATGCCAGGAGGCGCCAGACCGGGTGATATGCTCGAGCTCGAGCTCTGCAGGCCCGAAGTCCTTCATAATAGTGCTGTTGGGCATGTGACTTCGCCAGGTAGAAAAAATCGTCGGTCAGAAACTCAGAACCGCAGTTTTTGGTCTCCCGGCGAAAATTGTCATAGCCTGCAATAACCACATCACACAGACACACACAATGACCTGCTGAACGTCTCAGATCGTGGAAGAGCGCAAGTGGCGTTGAGACGACCCGAGAATGCTTCACCATGCCGGCACGCTTCGGCCTCCTGCAGAGTAATTCCGTAAGCACTTTTGTTGCGGAACAAATTCTTGGAGTGGGCTTCAAGTCCTCTTCGGATCATCGTTCTCGCCTGGGAATACTGTGCCAGCAGAACAAACGAGTACCTAGTTGCCAGCTAGCAACAAGCAAGCTGTGACAAGAAGTCGTGAATGACTTCCAACGCCTGTCGCTTTCGTATGACAGCGCTCTACCCAGCCAGAAATCTTTTCTGTGAACTGATCTCAAGTGAGGACTCGATCAGCAAAGTCATTACACCTCGCAGCTAGGGGCAGCTTCTTCAGAGGCAACTCAGAGTCTTCATAGCCATAGCCTGACAGGTAAGTATCGCCCAGTCGGCGCATGCTGAAAGCCAATATCCAGTGTTTTATACAACTGCCTGGCGTCCGCGATCCATCCTTGTGGTCTGCACAAGGCCGCGAAATTGCTGTGAGATGGTCAGCTACCATGGCCCTCGTGAAATTGGAGCAAGGACAACATCTTGCAGCAACCACTTTGCCTTGATATTGAGATGTTGCCTCGATCGACTCGTCACGACACCTTTGAGAGCTATGTTGCGGTGAGAATATGTGCTGGTCCGACGAATGTGGTTTCGTAAGCCAGAGACAGAAGCGCAGGCCAGGCAAAATTGTCCCGAATCACTGCCCGGACTAGTGGCGAGCATAAATCGCAGACCTCTACGGTTTGGAGAGCCTTCGCTGCTCATTCGGGGCGCTAGAGGGAGGGCTGGTCGGCGTATAAGACGTCGCCCGCAAGTCATCCGTCTGCGAGGTCTCGTTACTCGCACGCAGCCGAGATCCTCGCTCGGCTGCGTGGACCTACGTCTGCTGGGCGGATCGGGGCGTCTCATTGAACTGGTTGACAAGATTGTGAGGGCATTTGCTCCGTCGGTTGACGTAGACTATAGCCTCCAGGATCGCTCAACAGTGACTGCTGAAGTTTAACGCGAATTGGTCCCTGTGGACGTCGATTGACCTGAATATCTACCCAACACGGGCTGACTACAAACAGGGCTTATTTGTCACCGGATGGCAGTCAGCTATAGGTAACACCGGTCGACATGGCTATGGGCGAGTGCACGCCGAACGACCAAACAAGGTGCAGGTCCAAGCAATCTCCTTCGCGAGTCCGACCCCCGTCGCTCCCAGGGCGAAGCGGAAGAATCAGATCCCGACAACGTACTCAGAGTGAGCTTTCTGCGCGGGAGTGAGCTTCTCCCGAGGTCGTGGCTCCACGGCCTTTAGCGTGCTGCAATCACGGAACGGATTATGTCGAAAGCAGTGCCAAGTCTCGCCGGATTTGCCCAGATCTGCCGCACAGTAAATAAGCGGGCTCGATGAATCACTCCAAATCCCCAAAGAAACGTCCATCAGGTTTAATGGAAGGCTCAGAGCCATGTCAGAATGCTCCTCGGCATCTGAAGCGTCGTAATGAGCGCGGAAGCGTTGGCTCCGTGGCCTGGCAGCCCCTCCGTCACAGCGACGAAAGTCCGTGCTTCTTACTTCTTGTGTTGTTTCCGCATCAGGACCCTCGGTCCATAACCAAGGTCGTGTCTCTCGAACGCATGGCGCGTCCGTACAGCGCATAGTCTAAGCCAATCAGAAGCAAGCATAGGCATAAGACTATAGGTAGTCGCTTGAATGTCGTAAAGCAACAGCTACCTAGAAGTCACAAGTCAGACACAAATCAAGCGTAAATAAGTTTCCAGTAACTTACAGATGAGGCAGGAGCGACTTTGGGACGAGGTGAAAGTCAAGTGCGAGTAAAGTAATAGTGAGCTATAGGTGAGGCAGGGATAACGTGTTTATGAAGTGGAAGTAAGGTAGAAGAAATTAACGTGCGTTTTGGAGACACGCCTATAGCTCAGCACACATTCAGTTAGTCTCGGAACGCGATCGATAATACGATGGGCATGAGGCGGCCCTCATCGCGTCAAGACCTGCCAGGTTTACCATAGCGTGAATGAGCATCCGTGCTTTCAAACGCATCTCCGCACCTTAAACACCCGCTTATATGGCCCATTCGAGGTCTCTAGACACGTTTGAATCCCGAGTGGCGCCCGAAGATCTCGCAAGACGCACGTGGGCGCCAATTGTACGTGCCAAGCCTTGCCAATCCGCTCCGCTCCGCTCTCCGAGGTCGAAGTCCCATTCCGCACCTCGGACACACACGTGGTCGGCCCAGCAGAAGCCACTCAGCCTAGCTGACATAAAGGTGGTGCTTGCAAACTTCACAGGACGCTCCGAGGCCGCCATCTCGAAGCATGCGTAGTTGATCCTGCCACTTTCTGCCGGTGAAGACCAGTGTCCGTCCCACAATACCTTTCTCCGCTCTCCAAATCAACATCCTCGCGGTTGAGCAAGAGAGTACGACCTTCTAGATGTGTAAGTTGGCGCATGGCGACCCCGGAGACATCACGGCCTTCGTGATTTGCCATTATGTGAAGACCGGCGGAAGCCCTAACCGGCTTGCCGTAATCCAAGCTCGTTTTCCGCGTCCTCTCTGTCGCTCTCGCACAGCCTGACGAAGGCTCACGGGCCTGATCGATCTCGAAGTGGTGCTTGAGAGGAAGCCTGGAAGCTAGCACTCTAGGTGTGCCAGACTTGAATGCTCATACTGTGCCAGATTACCAGAATCCGTGCTGCAGAACATCTTGCCGCTGCCTGAAGCAACAACCACGTGGCATATTTGGTGGATAAGACTCTGTTGTGATATAAAGTAGCATACACGAGGCTCACAAGAAGCACGGAAGCCACTGTCCTTGAGCGTGCCACTTCCTGCCACACGAGCGAGCTTCCGGGCATTTGACGCCATTTCTGAGCTTCGAAGTGGAACTCATCTAATCCAGTGACATGTACCGGTCCTATCGGGCTGCAGAAAGCGGGGGCCTAGCAGGAAGCTCGGAGCGGAAGCCGCCATTCTCAGACTTGCCACATTCTGTCGTTGAGGGCTACTTTCAATGCTGCATAAGCTCTTACCGCGACCCAAAGCAACACTCATGCAGTCTGTCGAGTGACCGAGTCCCTTTTGCGGTGCAGAATGGCACACAGGCACTTCACAGAAAGTTCGGGACCGCCATCCTCCTCTGTGCCAAGCCGTGCCAAGACCGTTCCATTTTCTGAACGAACGGGAGTCCGTGCATCGAAGGCCGTTCCGGCGCCGCAAAGTAGGATCCAGTCAGCTCAGTAGCACGTAGTGGTCATGCTGACCCCCAAAGTGACGGGCTGAAACATTACAGGAAGCCCGGGAGGCGCCCTTCCAGGACCCCGATCTGAAGTATGCAGCGCAGTCAGCGCCGGTGCTTCAGGCACGCTTCGCTGTCCGCAAGATCACGCATAGAGCCCGCCGTGGCACTCCAGATCTTGGCCCAACAGTAGACTACCCATGGAGAAGCCGCGTGGAGTGTAGAAAAATCGATCCCCCGGGGCCCGGCAAGACGCACCTAGCGACGAAGGTCTACTCAATGGCAACGACTTCCGGAGTGCCAGGTATGGATTACAGGCGAAGCCAGAGCTCTCAAGTGTGCCACAGGGTCCACTGCCACGAAGACTCCCGGGTGAAGCCCGGAAATCCCATTCTGCCAAACTGACCCTGGCTCCGACAAATGGCAGGTCTCCGTGGTTAACAGATCGCTTTCCAGTCCGTGGCATCGTGTATCCGGCCTCTCAGGCAACCTGGACCACGGTGCAAGCACGCATATAGCCAGAGGCCACCTCGATACTTCGGTGGGTCGATCCGTACCAAGGCCGGCCCATGATTTGGGCGAGGACAAATGTTGGGCGTCGAGTTGTCGTTTTCGGTCCCCCGAGTTTAGTCAATGGGACACCATAGAGCATAGTCGCACGTTAAATACCGCGCTGGCGCGTAGCATGGTGGGCTGAGGTGCAATTTTCCTGGCTTTGGCGCTAAAAGGCTTTTCAAAGCACGCGGCCAACGTTGCGTGGGTGTTGCCAGTTCCGCTCCCTGTAGCTGCATACTTTGAACTTCCCGAGAGTCTGAGGTTTTATTGTAGCTTCCGCTGCTGCATCCGAGTATATGTGTGAATCCGGGAACCTCTACCTAGGCTGCCATGGAATTTGTGCAACTGTCGCGCGTTTCTCTGGAACTCTCCTTTATCTGCAATCGATGTAAGGCCGCAACACCGCACTGGAGTTGTCCTGAAGCGATGTCGCTGCTTAGCAGGTCTGCAGTTTGGTGGTGAGATTCTACTAAGACCGACCTTTAGCTTGTTCTGGTGGTGAGCTTCCGAGCTCCCAGGACGGTTTCCGGGCGTTGGGACAAGCACTGAGAAATACCAGGCAGGCTTGGCCCCGGGTGCGCATCCGCTAGCGATACGCTCGTGGATTAGGCCCAGGAGGTGGTTTCGAAGTTTAGCCAGGGCCAGTGTGTTTCGTGCTCCGACGACGAGTACCCGGACTTCCAGCAGGGCTTTCGTTCATCCAGGCCGCTATGGTGGCCTAGGACGGCGGCTGAAGATTGAGTCAAGTGCCTCTGAAGCCTCCGCAAGTGCACGGTGGACCACGGACCTTTCTGGCTAGTATCGGAATATATGTGCTGTACCTACAGCAAATCAGTAGAACATGAATGAGACCCACTTGCCAGACCGGATTTACACACGTCGCGTCGTAGACAGCAAGAATGTTTCATCTCGAAGAGCTGGCACGCGTCGAACACAGCAAATTGATCCCCGTTCGAGCCAAGACCCTGGGGCAGCTAATGGAGACAGCGAGTATCCACCGGGAGTATTGCCGAGACCTATAGAGCGCTTCTATCGCCCAGGGTCAGCTCAGAGAGCCAAATTGCAGGGCCTATGCCAGCTGTGCACCACGTTCTTGCTTGTTCTGATACGTGGGCTGAGGCCTTACTGTCATGAGGCCTGCGAACCGAGCCCACAGGGCGTGTACAAGAGCTCAGGATCACGTCCTGGTGCTGGATTGCTTGATGACGTTGTGTTCGAGGCCAGAAAACGCGTCTGGAGTCGGTGTGAGCGTGGGCGCTTCTCGCGGAGCCGTTATAACAGGTAGCCCTCATACCCCGTAAGCTCTTCCCAGATCCGGCATCTAGTCTCATAGTATGACAGCCGAGCCGCCGGACCTGCCTCTGTCCAGGACGTACTGATGAGCGAGCGTCATGGTCGAAAGCTCTTGCCGAGAACCTCCGAAGTCGAACCACGGGTGTCCAACCTCCAGCATCGCTGTCGGAACCACCGCTCGAAGGCATTTTGCGGCTCCTCTGCAGTTGCGTTGTCGTTATGGTCGTCTGCTCAGTGACTCCCGCTATGCAACATGTTCCGGCAATGGTTGCAAGTGCACGGATTTGGCTGAAGGCACCTAAGTTGGCACCAGAGACTGGTGTTGGCAGGGCGTAGCCAGCAGCAACAATCGTCTTCTTACCATGTTCCCGTGGCTCGTGAGTGCTCAGCCCGATGTTTGTTGCGCAACGAGGCTGGGAGAGGCTTTGTAGAGCACCCGTGCGTCGCCTTCGGTGTTCGATGCCAAGATACGGCATTTGCAGCGCACCTCGTATTTCGTCATCGTACAACATCATAGCAAGCCGAGGAATCATCGGCAATACCTAGGCAGATAGTGACGCACAATGTTCTATCCAGGCACTTGTGGAAGTCCCGGAGAGGTTTCTGTAGCAACGGACTGTGTCTGCAATGTTAGTGTTAGTGCCAAGAGGCGGCATTCACATATGGCGCCTTCCGTTGCTGCGCAAAGAGCTTAGAAGGCCTAAGACTATATTTGTGTGTCGAGTACGTGGTCAGCAAGCCTAGAGTGTGTATCTCGAGGCGCGAGACGGCGTGTCTGATGACGGATCTGTTCTGCGCCGCTGAGTGCCAAGAAAGGCTTGCGCCGGTTCCGTTGTCGGGCGATGAGCCCGAGAAGTCCAGGTCTATACCTGCATGTTGTGATCGACTCAAAAATCGTGAGAGAATGTACCTCGAGCCACGGGAACCTCCAGACGTGTCCGGCATTGCCTGCATCTTTAGTGCCAAGATAAAATTATGGGTCAGTGCAATTCAGTGGCCCTAAATGAGTCCCGTAAGCCCTGCACATCACGACTATGCTGCACATCGAGCTCAGAGATCGCAAGATGATGTCGTCAGGTTGTGGAAAGGTTCCTGTGGCAACGGATTGGGATCGCAAGGCTGGGTAAAGGCCAAGAAAACAGACATTGAAACAGGGACAGGTGGCAATTTCCCCCGCCGTCGGACGATGCAGGAAGCTCACTTTCAATCATGAGCAGTCGAGGAATTGAATGTTGACAGTGTCGAGCCAGATATATCGAGTCGCCGTGTTCGGAATCTAGGAAACTGGCCTGCCAACGCTACCTGAACGCATCAGATCTTGCCGACTCAAAGTGACGCACAACAGGCACGTAGCGAGCTTCACTGAATCGTCGGAGGAGTGATGACGACGTGACCATAGCAAAGTTAGCCAAAGAAGGTCTCTCGGACCCGTACATAAGGAGAATGGGCATGATTGATACGTGGCGTCGGGGAAATTGACAGCCTTGCGGCGTTGCGAGGCCGAGCAGAACTCACTGACTCACACTAGTGCCAGATCGAGGTCTCCACGAGTCGTGCCATTCCACGTCATTCATTTTCATCCACTCGCGTCTCTCGACGCACAGGAGATGGTCTCATCGCGCTCACACTTATTTAAACGCGCTGTGATGTCTGAGGGTCTCAAACCACGATCTTTCAAGTACCGCGAAGGCTGTCCCGGCACCGGGAACCCGACATGAGCTTCCGCAGCCCCAAAGAAACTTCCTCACACTTTCCCGATGCGTCACGGTATGAGGCACTTGCAGAACAGCTCTGTAAGTAACGGTCACGTCCTTTAGATGTACGCCATATTTGTCCTCGCCGCAGACCAGATTCGACATGCATTCCCTCTATCGTGACATACTGTCACTTCGCCACCACTGGCCACAACCAACGTGCCCAAGTTAAGGACCATCAGCTCAAGTGAAGTACCTGAACGAAGGATCATTCTCTCCATCGATTAGCGCACTGGTATCGACATCCTCCGCCTTCAACACACGACCTTGTGCTTTATCCCGCCTGCGATTCTCGCGGACCATGATAAACTTCATCGTCAGGATAGCCGTGATTGCCACAACGTTGCAGCAGCTGGTGGCGATGAGTGTCGGGATATACGAAGGCGCATACTCGACGCGGAACGTTGCTGCGGACAGCACACCAGCCAAGTTGCCCAAACCAACAAGAAAGCCAGTCTTGGCAGCACGTGAGTTCTCCTCAGTGTCGTTGTTGTTATGCCAGCTGTGCACGAGACAGGAAGGAATGTATGCGCCACCCTAAAACAATCAGCGAAAGCCCTCTCACGAGAAAGGCAACTTACAGCAATGAGAAAGCAAGCCATGTAGGCCACACCACCCTGCTTCAGCGGATCGACAGCAGCCAGTATGATCAACCCTACCAGCGACAAGCTCAACGCGAAGACCAGATGGAAACCTCTTTCCCTGAATCTGTCCGAAGAATACGTGGTGCACAAGAGGACGACAAAGCCCACACAGTTTGGCGCCACAGTCCACAAGTTGGTCTTGATCACCGAATAGCCCAGACGCTGCACAATCTGCGGCAGGAAGTTGCTGACAGTGGCAAACGCAACAGGATAGTTGAAGGAGATCAACATCCACAACAAGAACTTCTTCTCCTTGAAAGGGGCGAAGGCCTTCTTGAGATTGAACTTAGTCGAGATCTCGTGACTGGCATCCTTGAGAGTACGAGCCTCGCGCAAGACTTCTCCTCAGCAGTCAGGAACCAAGCCGTAGCAGCATCAGCCGGCAACCAGAAGAAGGAAGCCGCGCCAATGATGACGGTGAGGAGACCTTCAATCAGGAACAACCACTGCCAGCCGTGGATAGATGTGTGACGAATCTGGAAGACGCCGTAGGAGATGAGTCCGGAGAAGGCAGCTGCCAACAGAGCTGATCCAAAGAAGATTGCGATGCGGAAGCCAAGCTCGTCGCGCTTGTAGAACAAGGTGAAGTAGAAGACGGAACTGCAGAAGAAGCCAGCCTCGAATGCGGCCAAGATCAACCTCAGTGGTAGCATGCCCGCAAAGCTCTTGGCTGCGCACTGGATCAATGCCATCGAACCCCATCCGACCATGAGTGTCGGTAGCACACGCTTGGCGGTGTATCTCTTGGTAAGAAGAGCCAGTGGCAGATCACACAAGCCGAACGGCACATAGAACAGCAGGATCAACAATGAGTACTGGTTGCCGGTGAAATGCATGTCCTTGTCCATGCCGTCCGTCTTCGCATTGCCGAGATTCGATCTGTCGACCCTATCTGCCTGTCAGTCATGGAGTAGCGTCGCTCTTCGTGGTATGCTCACGAGTTGAAGAAGTACATCTGCATCAAGGTTAGCGCGGTCCGTTGTTTGGGGCTGGAGGTCTTACCAGTGCCATCCATGGCAGCAAGTAGAAGTCGAGCTTTTGGACAAGCTTCCGCTGTACAGCAGGGTCAATGGCGACGATCTCCTGACTGCCGCTGCTTAGAGACGACGGTACGTCACCCTCAGTGACACTGGGCTGCTTCTGGAGAGCCATTGCAGACTTCTCTTCATCACTGACGTTCGCCATGCTTGATGCTGGTCAGAATTTGCGAATTGGGGCGGAAGAGTTGCAAAGAGAAACAGCCTTGTCCAGACTGCAGGTTTATAGCACGCAATGTGAGTTAGGACGAACGCTCCGACTCGGGGCACGAGCAAGTAGAGGCAGGAATTGGGGCAGGCGTGTTCCTGGCCTGCGCTATGCTAATTGGTGTTGGGAGACGAAAGATGGACGTGATGGGCCTATATACGGCAGCTAATGCACAACAAGGCGACAGTCTATATGGTCATATCTGTCAAAAGATTCCAGCCGTCGAAAGCGGCCGGGACGACCAAGACTTGGGGACTATAGAGGCCATGGGCCGAGAGATAGGCTGCGCGATAGCAGATCTCCCCGTGTGCATACTGGTATCTCGACTCTCGTGGGCATGGAGCAAGTCCACAGCGTGTGTACCGTGGGCAAAAGACTCCTGCGAGTGATCCTATTCTGTTATCGAAAGGATGTACTTGATAGTAAAAGCAGTGCGATCAGCAGCCCAGATAGACACGACTGCTTGGGACCCGATTGGCTGACGGCTTTGCCAGGCCGCTAGCCTTATCTCGTGGGTTCTTGAGCTTGAGCTCAAGCTCGAAATCGAAAATCCCCCACCTCTGGTGACCTCCAGTTCACTTTACTACGCCCACCTACCGGGGCCCAGACAGCTCAAGCGTCTGGATTCTAACCGCAGCATGGGACATCCTGGGCGTCATTCCCGCCCGGCTGGATCAAGCCGCTGGAGGCTTTCCGCTCCCCAGGATATCCACGGCTCCAATAGTGGTGTTCGCGTTTCGGGCTCTGGTTCTGACGCGAGTTCGAGAGATATTGATATCAACAAAACCGCACAACGAAAGCCGCGAACATCTGGAGAGTGAAGCGATCATTCTGCCTTCTGACAGTCAACACTAGACGCAAACACTATGGTTGAAGCACCGCCTATTCTCGACATCAGCCCCTTCTATGCGAGCGACGAGGCTGCGAAGGCGAAGCTCGTAGAACAAGTCCGCAATTGCTGTCTACACAATGGGTTCTTCCAGATCGTCGGCCACCGGGTGCCGCTAGAACTTCAGGAAGCCTTGCTGAAGAACGTCAAGGACTTCTTTGCCCTGAGTCCAGAGGACAAGAAGAAGGTCCACAAAGGTATGTGAGGCGGCGCCCGGTGGCTTCCACAGCTGACGGTCCGCAGACAATACGACATGGAACAGAGGGTACGAGAGCATTGGGTCACAGATACTCGAGAAAGGCACCAATCCAGATCTCAAGGAAGGCTTCTACATTGGCGAGGAAATATCGAAAGACCACCCTTACTTCGTCGAAAAGAAGCTCAACTCCGGACCAAATCAATGGCCTCAATCACTCCAAGACCCGGAGACCTTCCGAAAAGTGTCTATGGAGTACTACCACGCCCTCCATGGTCTGGCGCGCGATGTTCTTGTAATACTCGCCAAGACCCTTGACCTAGCCGACGACTTCTTCTCTGAGTTCACAGACGGCGCCGTTGCAACACTCCGATACTTGCACTATCCTCCACAGCCGGCAGATTCTGATGAGAAGCTCTCCAGAGGCATTGGAGCACACACCGACTTCGGATCAGTCACACTACTGATGCAAGATGATGTGGACGGACTGCAGGTCTATGAGAAGACCACCAACGAATGGCTGGATGTAGTGCCGACCAAGGGCGCATACGTTGTGAATCTCGGAGACATGTTCCAACGGTGGTCAAACGATCTCTATATCAGCAACGTCCACCGAGTCATCAACAAGTCTGGCAAGGAGAGATATTCTGTCCCGTTCTTCTTCTCAGGAAATCCGGACTACACAATTTCGTGTCTGCCGAATGTTCGCAAAGAGGGCGAGCCAGCCAAGTACGAAGATATGACTGTGACGGAATGTGTTGGTGGTGCATATAAACGGAGCTATGGTGCGGCAACTGCTCATAATGCGCAGAGGGAGAGAGCGGACGTGTCTTCAACTGCTCAGCCGATTGCCGTGTAACGACGCTTTCGACTGTATTCACGTGGTCTGTGATAGCGAGCACGAATTTGATTTCGGGATTTCTTCCTACTACCACGATGCTTTGTTAATCTACGTGCATTCCTGCATCACGGCTGTGTGCACAGTAGAGGCCACTCCCACGCCATTGAACGTTGACCCAGGCGACTCCTGAGCTGGTCAAGCTGTGCGCAGCTTGGGACAAGAACGAATCCACGCTTGCGTACCCCAGACCTCTGGCCACGTTTCAGATCCGCCCTGTGCCCACTTAGCGGCCTGAAAAGGTACGTCTGTACGGCCGCGGTGCCTCATAGACGCCGGTTGACAAGTTCACGAAGAATGGGGATGTGCGGGTAGCAGCGGCCTGCCCATATCAAGCTTCGGGGCCTCGCCAATCCCGGAAGACCCTGGCGCCGCCTGCTGATTGTGTCGAGTACCGCTATTGGCTGATACGCTAAGGCTCACGTTGTCGGGGCTTGAGGCCTAGACGAAGGAGATACCGTTCAGCATGTTCATACACAGAGGCAGTACACGACGACACGTTGCCTATAACCACGACCAGTGCTCGCTTCACACATCAGCAGTCCACCATCAACACTTTGCACTTCAGAGACGTCCCTAGATTGCTCGAGCCATGTCCCACAATATGGAGAAGAAGCCCGATGTTGAGGCTGCCGCCGCCCCCCAGAGCGAGCTCGAACCCGTCGACTCCATCAAAGCAGGACTCACTGCCACTCTGGAGGATCAACAAAACAAGGCCTTCTATGGCGCCTCCGTCACCGACTCCTATCGCCTCAAGTCCGAGCTGGTCGGTAAAGCCATGGAAGAGATAGGCATGGGTCGATACCAGTGGGAGATCTTCGTCGTGACCGGCTTCGGCTGGATCTGCGATAATTTCTGGTCTCAAGGCATTGGTACCATTCAGCCTGCAGTCAAGCTCGAGTTCGCCGACGTCAGCCGTGTCAGTCTCTCCTCAGTAGCATACTACGTCGGCATGATCGTTGGTGCAAGCTTCTGGGGCATCTCAGCAGACTTCATCGGTCGAAAGCCGGCCTTCAACCTCACGATCCTCATCGGTGCCGTCTTTGCTGCTGCTGTGGCCGGACTCAGCAACTTTGTCCCTTTCTGCATCTTCTGGTTCTTCATAGGTACATCTGCAGGTGGCAACGTACCTGTGGACTCGATGATTTGTGAGTACATCTCGCGGCCCCTGTGAACCCTTGCTGACACTACTTCCAGTCCTAGAGTTCGTCCCTGGTAGCCACCAGTACCTCCTCACCGCGCTCTCCGGCTGGTGGAATTTCGGCCAAGTCATTGTCAGTCTCCTTGGCTGGGTCTTCATCGCCAACTTCAACTGCCCAGCTGATGCGACCCCTGCTACTTGCTCCCGTGCCGATAACATGGGGTGGAGATACATCATGATCACTCTCGGCGGTCTGGCGTTGGTCTTCGCTCTCGTGCGGATCTTCGTCTTTCATATGCCAGAGTCTCCCCGCTATTTGCTCAGCAAGGGCCGTGACGCCGAGGCAGTGGATGCCGTCAACTACATCGCTCGCCGCAACAAGAAGGCTGAGCCGCTCACACTTTCGATGTTCACCTCCATCGACATCTCACTTGGTCTGCCGCCGAACCCACATGCCGAGGGCAACACAGGTCTGAGCCACATGGCTCGCCTGAAGGAGAACTTCGCCGACTTCAGTGGCAGCAACTGGTCCAACTTGTTCAGCACACGCAAGTTGGCTCAGCACACCGCCATCATCTGGACTGTATGGCTCGTCATTGGTGGGTTCCCCAGTGGCCAGTTTTATACTGAAATCCTAACTCCGTCACAGGTATCGCGTACCCACTATACTTCAACTTCCTGCCAACCTACCTGGCTCAGCGTTTCACATCCAACAACTCCTTGAACTACACCTACCGTACATACTGCATCACTTCGGCCGTCGGTGTGCTCGGCCCTATCTGTGCTTCACTGTTGGTCCGCGAGCCTCACCTTGGTCGACGATACTCCATGACATTGTCGGCAATTGTCACAGGAGTGTTCCTCTTTGCGTATACCGCAGCCAAGACCGAGTCGACCAACCTCGCGTTCAACTGTGTAACGTCCATCCTTGGCAACTTCTTCTATGCATCATGGTAAGTCTCAGCGGCCTCGAAGTCGTCCTTTGCTAACGACCGGCAGTATGCATTCACGCCGGAGTCCTTCCCAGCGCCCGTCCGTGGCTTGGCTACTGGACAGGCTGCAACACTCCTCAGGACTGGTGGTCTAGCAGCCAGCTTGATTGGCACGTACACCAACTTCTCGGTCGTGCCCATCTACGTCAGTGCTGCGATGTGGATCGCGACCGGGCTCTTGTGCATCGGGCTCCCATTCGAGACTGCTGGACGGGGAGCGCTATAGAAGCTGACCTGGATTCATGGCGCACAGGCGTTGTGGCTCGTTCTCTCGTTATCTGACCGAGCATTGTGTGCGGACCATGTTAAAGCAAATTTTAGAGATCTGTGTGGTATCAGAGAAGACTGCCACCGTCCAGAGAATATGCAGCCTCGCCTATGGCGGTTCCACTAGCCTCCTTCTGTGTTCATCTCCAGTCCTTGATGTCCCTCGTAAAAGTCGAGGAATTGAGGCGTACGCATTCGACGAGCTACCCACTTCCACGTTCCCGGATCGTGCGTGACCAAGAGCGCGACGAATGACTGCCTGCCTGGGAGGCCTTCATTGCTGCCGACCGGGATGACAGTAGTTGCACTCCGACCCCACGGAATCTCATCTCGAGCACGATGTGACGGCAAACGAAAAGATAGATCGGGGTCCGATGAAAATATGAATATGATAAGCGCCCTCATGCTTCCAAAAATCCGCCGTAGTAGTCATCAAACCAAGCCATCGCCGACTCCGCACTGCCTTCCGTATTGACATTCCACCTGCTAACGGTACCAACATAGCCGTCTGGTCTCACGTTGACAAAGCCGACTTCTCCGTCTTTTAGCTTCCCAATCCATTTCTCCGTGACGCCCTCGGGCTGCTTCGTTGACTCGCTGCGTATATCATCAATGTAGAACGTCCACCTAGATTTCTGCAACGGGTCTGGCAGATCTGCGATTTCGATGTCCTTCTTCGGCATGGTCGTCACTAAAGCATAGGTTGCTAGTCGGGAGACCGTGTAATAGCGCTGAGGTTGCACAAACTCCTCGCTTTCTGGCCGCTGGACGTTGAGCTCCTCATACGATTGGTCCGCAGCAATGGAAGCCCGGCCGAGCACCGATGACGAGGACGTGAGATGCGTGTACAGTTTGCCGAGGAAGGCTTTCGCGACATGCACATCAGGCGTGAAAGCCCATAAGCGGAATTGTCCAAGCATGGGGATATCTAGCTCGAGATCGACAGGATTGGCGTCGATGTATCGAGTCGCTGTGGCAGGCAGTAGCAAATTCCCCGCTCGAAGCTTGCCCAAGGGAGCTGCCTCGGGCTTATTGAGCACGTTCGGATCGTACTTAACGCCGGCGCCGCTAATAAAGCCTACGTTCTTCGAGAAGTTCTCGGCAAGTGCCTTTTCATCACCGCCAGCGAACGATGCGGCATGCTCGAAGTCGAACGTGATGAGGTCAACCGCAATTTTCCGGCGCTCAGCCTCGAAGGTCGCCAGCAGTGAAGGCTTAGCAAGACCTCGAATTGCAAGGTTGAGCTTCCACGAAAGGTTGAAAGTATCGTGCATGCTCGTGTTCATGCCCTGCGCGGCCTTAGGAGAATGTGTATGTGACGCGTCGCCAGTGATGAACACGCGGTTGGTGTCGTCAGTGAATCGAGACGCTACCCTCTGACCAACCTTATAGACGCTGAACCATTCGACAGACTTCCAGGTAAGCTTGTAAGGTGCGATGATCTCTTGCGCTCGCTTGATGACGAAGTCTTGTGTGGCGGCATCTGATGGCATTGATTCCTCCATTCGTGGATTAAGCTCGATATACAGACGGGTCATGTTCCTTTCTCGAGGGATACAGAGAATCGTTCCCTTCTCTTCTGAGTGAATGACTACCTTACTCCACAGGTCTGGAAAGTCGGTCTCGATGACACCATCCAGCACACCCCACGGCGCTCTGCTAGCCTCGCCTTCCATGGAAGTGTTAGGCATAGCTTTGCGGACATTCGAACGAGCCCCATCACTTCCGACGAGGTACCGTGCTCGAAGAGTTCGAGCCTTGCCCGACTTTGCTTCGGTGCAGGTAACTGAAATAGGCGCATCAGGGTCGTTCGTTGTCGTGTACGTGCTGAACGGCAGATTGCGATGGACGAAGACTCCTCGTTCCGCCATGTCATCGATGAAGATATCCTCCACCATACCTTGGTGGACAAGCAAGATGAACGGATTCTTCACATCGAGATCCTCGGGATAGTGAGCCTCCCTACCAGTTCGACGCAACGCATTTTTGGAATCTGAATTCCAGAAGCAGATGTCGTAGATGCGTACGCCTTTGCGGAGAAGGTCATCCCCCAATTTCAACTGACGAAATGTCTCGATGGTCTTCGGCTGCAACCCATCAGCGCGCCCCGTAGACGTCTTGTCAGGCCTGTCATCGACGATGGTTGCCTTGATGCCATAGCGAGCCAGGTTCGACCTATCAACGCGTTAGCTTGTGATAGGAGGCAGAATACAGATGTCCACAGGTCTTTGTGAACGTAGGGCGGCGCCAGAAGACAACTTACGCAAGCATCAAACCAGCAGGACCCGCTCCAGAAACAACGACATCTTCGATTTGCTCTTCCAGAATACCGTTCGAGGTCCTGGCATCAAAGCCTTCACCTTCTACGCCTGGCGACATCTCTGGCGAAGATGACAACTGAGATCTGCCACGTTTCATCGCGGCGAAGGACGAGATTTGTCTGCTGACTGTCCAACATCCAAGCGTCCCAGTTTTCTGCTGAACCGACGCGGATCACGAACTATCGCGGCGACAAGCGGCCCATCTTGGACGAGTCTCCAAATGAGTTGCACATATCCGAATAGCCAGCCATGAACGCTACGAGACTACGAGAATCCCCCACTATCGGCTCTGCACGTGGTCTGATAGAGGTGGTCGGAATGGAACGGGGTGAGCTCCACCAAAAAATTTGGCTTTGCGTGGGCGAACCGAAAATTTTGCCACAGCCCGGCGAAACTGCCAAGATCTTCCAGCGCGATCACTTTCTGGAGATTCTCAACGGTCAGAGGCAGGCACCGGCAGTGGAGCGATGCTGACTGCCCTGAGTGGTCAATTGTAGTACGCGGAAGGCGTGGACCTTGTGCGAGACATAGGTCGTCGTGGAAAGCAGATATCAAACCCCTGGTCCTTTGGTACCTAAATCACCACGGCCTTTCCGAAGATGACTCAGAAGCACGCATTTGACGTGGCAAGCAAGCGATCATGGCAAGATGTTGTCGCTGCAAAACGAAAGGAACAAGCGACGCTGATTCAACAGTACTTGGATCGTGGCTTCTCAAGTTCGGCGCAGCTGACTTCGATCGTCGATATTGAAACCATTCCCGCCAAGATCCTAGCCAGAGAGACCACTACGCTGGATGTCATCACTGCACACATCGACCGAGCTATAGGAGCGCACCGTCGCACCAACTGCTTGACAGAGTTGCTCTTTGCTGAGGCAATCGAGACTGCAACACGACTCGACGAACACCTCAAGTCTACAGGCAGCCTCATTGGTCCTTTCCATGGTGTGCCGATCACCCTCAAAGATCAATTCAATGTTAAGGGCTATGATACGACCTTGGGCTACGTCGGTCGGGCTTTCCGTCCTGCCGCTGAGGATGGCCACATCGTGGAGGTACTCAGGAAGGCAGGAGCGATTGTGCTTGCCAAAACAAATGTGAGCTCTTCTGCAGGAACAGCTTGCACCTTTATGCGCTACTGACTGATTCGGCCAATAGCTCCCACAGTCAATCATGTGGTGTGAGACAGACAACCCTCTTTGGGGTCTTACGACCAACCCGCTGAACCCAGCCTTCACACCTGGAGGCTCTACTGGCGGCGAAGCATGTGTGCTGCACTTCGGAGGCTCTCTTCTGGGCTGGGGAACTGACATTGGCGGATCAATCCGCATTCCATCTCACATGAACGGTTTGTTTGGACTGAAGCCAACGTCGTCCAGATTGTCATACGTTGGTGTCCCTGTATCTACGGAAGGCCAGCAGCATGTGCCGTCCGCTGTCGGACCAATGGCACGGAGCATGGACTCTCTAGTGTTTACGATGAAAACACTGCTCGATGCCAAACCGTGGAATGCTGATCCAGCAGTGACTCCGAAATCATGGGACGACATTGCATTTTCCGAAGCACAGAACCGGCCGCTAACCATTGGCGTCATGTACGATGATGGCGTCGTCAAGGTGCATCCACCAATTGAGCGCGTGTTGTTTGAGATGACCCGTGCTCTGAAAGCGGCAGGCCATGAGGTGATTATGTGGGATCCTTCACTGCACGCGGATTGCATTCAGGTCATGGATCAGTACTACACCTCGGATGGTGGCGAAGACATACGTCGTGATGTTGCCGCCGGAGGTGAGCCCATGATACCACACGTTGAAGCACTCGTCAACCGAGCACCGGCGATCTCTGTGTATGATTATTGGCAGTTAAACAAGCAGAAGATCCGACTACAAAAGGCATATTACGACAAATGGAATGCCTGCCAAGGCCCAAGTGGGCGCAAAGTGGACGTTTTACTGACTCCGACCATGCCACATACAGCTCTCCCACACAAGGGTTGCCGTTGGGTCGGATACACCAAGATCTGGAACTTCCTCGACTATCCGGCGGTCGTCTTCCCCGCAGGCCGAGCAGATAAGCAACGTGATGGCGGTTTGGACTCCAATCACGTGCCTCGGAACGAAGCAGATGCATGGAACTGGTCCCGCTATGACTGTGTATCCATGCACGGACATCCAGTAGGCTTACAGATTATTGGTCCAAGATTTAGCGAGGAAACTGTCCTCGGTGCAGCAAGGATGTGTGGGTCGCTGTTGAGCCACGAGGAACCCTACGTCAACGGGGCCACAGACAGTACTTCTGCTTTCGACTGGAGCGCGCTGTTGACCACCTAGTCAAGTCAATCGGAACCGGACGGCCTTCAGCAGCTAAAAGTTTGCCGGTCACCAGCATCCGTGGGCGTATGGATATCATATGCTAAGTTCTACCATTTCGTCACGCCACCGTCGACGCAGAGATCCTGTCCCGTCATGTACTTGCTAGCATCGCTGGCTAGAAATACGCATCCGCCTCTGATATCCTCCGGCTCCGCTACTCTACCATTCATGATCTCGTCCTTCCAGCTTTCAAGCAAATGCGGGAACTGTATGAGATTAGCGCAAGAATGGTCAACCACCATGTTGGCTTACCGGTGCAGTCATCTCTGTCCTTACGTATCCTGGAGATATGCTGTTGCATCGGATACCATATGGCACCAACTCGGCAGCAATCGCTGGGCACATCGCTCTCACGGCACCCTTCGTTCCACAGTATGCACTGCTCAGCTGACTACGGATAGCCATATAGCTGGCGATGCTTGCGCACAGGACGATGCTACCGCACTTGGTCCCGTTCTCGATCATCTGCTTTGCAGCCAGCTGGGCGGTGTGATAGACGCCCTTGACGTTAACACCAATCAGCCTGTCATGCTCCTCCACGGTGGTGTCGAGGAAGCCCAAATTGCGATTGACCCCTGCTGTCGGCACACAAATGTCGAGTTTCCCATCGAAGTCAGCCTTGAATTGCGAAAAGCCCTTCTGCAAACTATCGATACTGCTCACGTCGACGCTGAGCTTGGTCAGCTGGCGTCATTTCGTGCAGATGGGCTTCAAATACATGTAGTGCTTTGTCTTGACACCATATGTTTTCGATATCTCGTGCCAGCCTGCAACCGGCTCGATCACATCAAAAGTAGCAACATCCGCTCCAGCCTCAGCTAGACCCTCAGCAAAAGCCAGTCCACATCCTCTGGCACCTCCAGTGACTAGGGCTGTCCGACCCTTCAAGGAGAACTAAAGTATAGTCGTTAGGAATGTCCGATGGTCCTCGAAGCACTTACTCTGCTGCTCATTCTGAGTACCTTAGGACTGTGCAGTAAAGGCGTAACCTATGTCCTCGGGCGGTCAACGCAAATACTCGTCTTCGAAGAGCCTTTTGATGTTCGCAGGGACACAGAGTCAATGTACAAGCGCTTCTGGTGAATCGATTCGGTCGTCTCATGCTGGTGCCCTCTCAGAAGCATATCCAGCGCCAA
Source organism: Cyphellophora attinorum (assembly GCF_001299255.1). Taxonomy (NCBI): domain Eukaryota; kingdom Fungi; phylum Ascomycota; class Eurotiomycetes; order Chaetothyriales; family Cyphellophoraceae; genus Cyphellophora; species Cyphellophora attinorum. Next base: position 457,173 of record NW_017253248.1, on the reverse strand, counting down.
GACGCTGCCCCTGGAAGGCCAATAAGAATCCACTACATTGCCCACCAACCGAGCGACACGCCCACTCCTCCGGCTATTCACGTCATGCAAGCTGCACGTTACAGATTAACCTCTTTGTCACCACCTCCCGCCGTGATAAGACCTAGTCAATCGCAGTCGAGCTGCATGACATCCTTGGACACGCGGCGAAATACCGCGTGTTGGGCACGATGCCAGAACTCTGTTGCCGTGCTGATCGTCCACCCCCACCTGCTGCTATCCGAGTAATGGTTTCACTGCAAAAGGTAACATGTTTTTACAAAGCGCGGGGTGCTGCCCTCGGATCGCGTACGTGACTCTTGCTGTCTACCTCTACCGCAGCTTCAAGCCGACTCTTTGAAAAGGTCAATTCAAAGTGTTTACAGGAGGCGTTGCGCAGGCGAGATGCGCTTCCTTCCTATTCTCGCCCTCACGGGCGCCGCCATGGCTCAGGCTGAGCAACTCGGCATGATGGACAGACTGAGCGCCTTCGTCTCGAACTTCACCCTCGGCTCCGATGCCTCGCAGAAAGTGCAGGCACTCGGCAAGAAACGTGTGCTAGTCACTTACGGGGTCGACATCGACGCAGTAGCTGGCTGGTTGGGTAGTGTGAGTCTGAAGTCTTCGGCCGTTTCGATGATCCGGGCTGATCTGTCGACAGTATGGAGGTGAGGACTCGACGAGCGACATATCTCGTGGCATGTTTGCTGGGACCATTGGCACCCGAAGGCTCTTGAAACTGTTCGACAAGTACAATATCACAGCCACTTGGTTCATCCCAGGCCACAGCCTGGAGACGTTCCCGGAGGAGTGCGCCATGGTCCGCGATGCAGGTCACGAAATTGGCTTGCACGGCTACTCTCATGAAAACCCTGTAGACATGACTTTTGAGCAGCAACGAGATGTTCTCGATAAGACCTACAAAATGATCACAGAATTCGCTGGAAAGCCGCCTCGTGGTAGTGTTGCGCCGTGGTGGGAGGTCTCTCAGGAGTCCACAGACCGTAAGTATGTCCATCCGCTGTGTTCATATGTGACTGAACTGTCGCTAGTCATGCTCTCGTACGGTATCGAGTACGACCATTCCATGTCGCACCACGATGCTCTTCCCTACTGGCTCCGAACGGGCGACTCATGGACCAAGATCGACTACAGCAAGAAGGCAGAGGAGTGGATGAAGCCTCTCATCAAGGGCGAGGAGACCGGTCTGGTCGAAATTCCGGGCTCGTGGTACATCGACGACTTACCGCCTATGATGTTCATCAAGAATAGCGCCAATTCCCACGGTTGGGTCAACCCGAGAGATATAGAAGACATCTGGAAAGACCACTTCGACTACTTCTACCGAGAGTACGATGAGTTCATCTTCCCGATGACCATTCACCCGGACGTCAGTGGTCGTCCGCATGTCCTGCTCATGCATGAAAGGTAGCTAAGACCTTGTTCCGGCCAGGCTTAATGTACTGACACAAGCACTAGAATCATCGAGCACATCAACAAGCACGCAGGTGTCGAATGGGTGACTATGGGGGAAATGTGTGATGTGAGCATCTCCGGAGACCTACCCACCACCTGTCTGTGTCCAAGATCCCCTGCTGAAGTCGGATTTTACAGGACTTCAAATCAAAGAACACGCCTCCTCCAGGCGCCAAGATGCCAGCGCCGATGGGATCAGTACTCAAGAAGCCAAATTGAGCGGCCTAGTCTGGTGTTCTCGGTGGCAAATATTGACTACATAGCCCTTATCAAAAACATTCCCTCGCTCCACTTGCCCCACGCAAAGTCCCGTGCCTTGACTCGGTCTCGTGCCCTTTCGAGACTGCTTCCTCTGCGCATCACCGTAATATCAGTCTTCCGGCACCCATTGGGCGCTGCATCTCACACTTGACCCCGGATTCGATGCCCAAAGTTTTGAGGTGGCTGATGTGATGATTTGAAGCTCGCGTCACCATGGTGGGTCCAATTGCCTCGTGGGATGTCGACCCAGACTCCATTTCCACGGTGCCGAAGTCCGCCACAGTCCAGGGCTGCTTATCTTACAGTACCTGGACGTACCAGCCTGGCCTGGCTTAGCCTAGCCGCCTAGCCTAGCTCTCCCCCATTCTTCGTCCACCTTCGACGCATCGAAAGTTCAACATGGGGCAGACTGACGCTAAGGCGCTCAACAGGCTTTGACTCGGCATTATGCGGCTTCTTGCAGATGGAGAGGATGGCTTATCTACACGTTGCTAATTGCTAGTAATGCAATCCACCGCGCGTCTAAGATATGGGGCATGAACCCTTTATCGAGCAGGGAATGGGAGAAGCGCGATCTGGTGATGCATTGGTCGGTCGTTCAACGGAACACCGACTACGCCGTACCAGACCGTCTCTGACTGCGTCCACAGGCCGAGTGAGTTCTGGGCGACGTTTGCCGTCCACCTTCTGCTCGGGTTAATCGAAGATAATTCTAGAGCGGTTCTGGACGGGACGGTTATCGATCGCGGTCGAGTTGATGATCCGAGAGTCAGGACAGGTCTGACGCTCGCCAAGCCTGGCGATAGATCTGTGTCACTACAACGACGTCCTCAGCCTCGGACTCGTACGTGAAATGCAAGCCCTGACACCACAATCACGAGGAGATACAGTAAGATCTTCACCAAGCTCAACAAAAACCTAGGTCGTCCATACTGTGTTCGGTGACACTCACTCACACCGACCACGACGTCCGGTCAAGTAGAGGGCATTGAAGCTACCAGAACCAAGCGGCAGCCATGGTTGTGGTCAGCTCATCCGGCATCTCGGGGGCAGTCAAGAGGAGCGGCCCAGCACAGTCATCACAACCACAGATCATCAAGCCTAGACAAAAGATCCAGCGCGATGCATCGACAAAACTCAACGTGAGTGCCGAAACCTCTACTATGTGAAAGAGCCACTGACACTAAACCTGCAGATCATAATAGTAGGTGCTGGCCTGGGAGGCGTGGGTGCGGCAATAGGTTTGCTGCTAGGCGGCCACGATGTAACGATTCTCGAATCTGCACCACAAATCGCAGAGGTTGGCGCGGGCATACAGGTTCTACCAAATGCCTCGAGGTTGCTACAGGAATGGGGCATGAAAGAGGCGCTCGACCGCTACTCAACCGCGCCTAGCCATGTAAACATGCTAGGCTGGAAAGGCAACACCATCACTCGGATGAGCACAGAGGACTCCGCGAAGCTGTACCCAGGCACAGCATATTGGGACTTCCACCGAGCGAATCTACACAAGTGTTTAGTTGAGCGAGCAGAAGAGTTAGGGGCAAAGCTTGTCGTAAACAGCAAGGTCGCCAACGTCGTCGCGAAGGAGGAAGGAGCACAGTGCTTCTTGAAGACGGTACAGAGCGGAAAGCGGATCTCGTGATCGGCGCAGATGGCATTGCAAGCAAAATGCGCGAGATCCTGCTAGGACGTGCAGACCCGCCTCAACTGACCGGAGACCTAGCTTATCGGCTACTGCTCAAGACTGAAGACATGAAGAAAGACCCGGAACTGTTGGAATTCATCGAGAAGCCACAAGTCAACTACTGGCTAGGCCCAGACGCACATGCTGTCAACTACGTGCTTCGGGGTGGTGAGCTGTTCAACATGGTACTTCTGGTACCAGACGATCTTCCAGAGGGCGTCAACGTCCAGCCAGGGAACATACAGGAGATGCAGGCCTTATACAAAGACTGGGATCCGCGAATAGTGAAGCTCCTTGCGCTCTGCGAAAGTGTGCACAAGTGGCGCTTGGCCATTAAGCAGGAAGTCGAGATGTGGTCGCACCCAACAGGCAGCTTCACGCTTTTAGGAGATGCCGTGCACGCCACGCTGCCTTATCTTGCGTCGGGGTAAGTCGAGCCGCAACCTTTATTCATAAACGTACTCGCTAACGACGTCCACACAGTGCTGGTATGGCCCTCGAAGACGGTGCATTCCTCGGCGCTTTGTTCTCTCGCAGCACTAACCCGCGCGATCCCGTCGAACGTCGTCGGCTGCTTGCAATTTACGAGAAATGCCGCAAAGCACGCACCAACATGGTCGTCTCAAGAGGCAACTTGCAACAGTATTTGTACCACTTACACGACGGGCCAGAGCAACAAGAACGAGACCGAAAGATGCAAGCAATGGAGCCGGGTGAAGCTTTGGCCTGGAGAGACAGCGGGTTGTCTCCTCAGCTTTTGGGCTATGAGGTAGACCGAGACATTGATCGATTTTGGCATTTACAAAGTGAGGAGATCGTGGCGAAACCACATGCGCCTCCAGGGGGAATTGAGGAAACTGCTGTCAGAGCCAGTCTGTAGGCAGTCAGCCAGCACTACCAAGGAGAGCCTTCAGATGTTTTGATGTAGACCAAGGTTGTATTCATTCGAGCGCTCTGGATACCTACCTATCTCACAGCACTCATAGGCTTCAGATAGAGGTGGTTCTCACCACCTCTCAATGCTTTCACCCCTCCTCTGCTACCACACTGCCTTGTGATCACATGTTGCCCTCTTGACCCTCTTAGAACGCGTCGTATTGGTCTTGGCGTGCCGTGAGACCCTTCAAGACCTTGACTCCTTCATGTACGACAGCCCAGCGAATGTTGCTGAGATCCTGCGACATGATCGTGACTAAGCCTCTAGTGCTGTATCTCCCAGCGGTACGCCAGAGCCCGCCTGGCACCCCACTGGTCATGCCAGATACAAGTGCATTCATCTCGGCCTTTGCGTCCTCGCGGCTATATGACATACCCATACTGGCACCATCATCGTCAGTGACGCTATCGCTGCGGCGTCGGGCGGCGTCCGTGCTAGATACGGCTTGCGAAATCGGTCGATCAGGTCGTGAGCTGTTATGGAAGGACCATAGAACCAGTGTCGCTAGATACAGGCACCAGGAATAGTGGAATGTCGTATTGATGAAGTTGTCCAAATTCATGATGCCATCACGCAGAAGGTGGGCGGCATGCCAGACTGCTGCTGTGCAAGATTCGCTACCACCACCGGGGCGGCCTTCAGGAGTCGACCATTCGCGAACTTTGCGCCGCGATCGGTCGAAATCGCCAGTACTTACTTGTCGGCCAATGATGTGGCGCGCTCCAGCATAGATCTGGAGGTCAAGCACCTCAACATTCAGTACGATGTGAGCCGCGTGGTAGATCGCAAGAGTGGATGTCGTAAAATGCTGGAATTCGGATCTGATGTTCGCGTTCTCGCTCCAATTAGATTTGCTCAGCGACGAAGACACGTTGAGACAATATGCATCGAAATCGGCGCGCCAAAGATCGTAGCTTGCACCAAGACGCTCTCGCCAATTATCTGTGCCTGTCAAATTGCCACAGCCTAATGATGTGTCATCTCTCCGCTTCATGTCCCAGGAAACAGACATCAAGCCATGTAGAATCAGAAGCCGAGACAAAGCATTGAGGTTGTAGGGAACCTGTACTGAGCCGGTCGGAGACATATATGCCTTGAGAATAGGGAGGAAGAGCCGTGGCGCGCTTTCGCGTTGATAGTGCTGCTGCCACTCCTGTTCTGATTCCGCCTCCCAGATGCTGGGGCTACACGGCAACGCTGCGCGTAACTCGAAAGATGACATACAAAGCGATTGGCTGAACAATACTGCGTGCTGTGTGTCCCACATGAAGCAGAGAAACGCGAGTCTCTTGCGTGATTCGATTTCCATAGCCAGTCGCCATTGTGTCGTGAGGTCATCTGTCGAATGGGTGAAGTCAGGCTCGCTAACGCTCTGACAATCGCTCCGTCTGATCAGATTGATCAATAGCCCGTGGAACAGGTGGGACATATCATGCTGCTTCTGTCCTGCGCGAGATTTGCCGAAGCACTCCACAAGGAGAATTGTCTGAAGCATCCATAGCGGAGGTGAAGCGGTAAACTCAACGTTTAGAAAGATCTGCGGCCTCATAATGTCGTGTATACACACAGCAAGCCGATGCGCGTTCTTGTCGCTGTACGTGGCGCCAAGGAGTAGCATGGCGAGGAGGTGAAGCATGTCGGCCTTATCTGGTTCAAAAGTAGCTTGGTGAACAAGGGGATACACATTATTGAAGCGTGTCCAGAAGAGCTGGAACCAGAGCTGCAGCGAGTCCAGAGACAGAAGCGGATGTTCTTTCGATAGTGGCGACCCATCCGGTGCCTTAGCGGCTGCCTGCTGAACGACATCTATCATCCTAGCCCACGTAGCCTCATCGAGTGTTGGCGTCCTTCCCGTAGAGCTACCGCGATGAAACGAGCGTACCGGGCCTGTCTCTGTTGGCGACCTGTTCGTGTTCCGGTTCCATGATGTGGATGTGATGCGGCTGCCTTGACCCTCCGAACATATCGACGCACTCGAAGGCTCTGTCACTGTGGCATTTGTGCGGCTCAGAACGTCTATTTGTGATGCAGGCGTACGGCTGGATGGTGCCGTGTAGTCTGAGTTCGAAAAGGCCTGTGGCGATCCAGATGTCGCTGACTGCATTTCTGGAGGACTCTGATCAATGGTTATTGCATCTGGAAGTCCAGACATTTGATCAATTGACTTAAATAGCTGGTAATCATTTTGAGCGAGGAACGACTGCATCGGCAGTGACGGTATTGGCTGTGGACGTTGTGGTCGCGACTTTTGTGCTGGAGCCGGAACAGATGTCGAAAAGGACGATTGGCTGTATGCTGGAAGGCCTTGCGCACTGATTTGAGGAGCAACGTTGTCGTGCTGAGGCTGATGAATCTGCGAGTTCATGTTGGACGAACTGCCGTTGGCGTTGAAAAGCCAGCTGTAGTTGTTCATGGTTGTGTAAGGCATGTTGAAGGACGACGCTGTATCAGGCGCGAAAGCGTCGTCCCACAGCTGTGTGTTCTGCTGAGTGGTGGTAACCAACGGCTGTAGTGGTTGCATACCCCAAGATGAATTGGCAAGGAAGTCAGACATGTCCTGGCCAGGCGCACTCTGATCATGCATAGAGTTGCCTGGCATCAAACCGAACAAGTGTTGCTGGTTGATATCGACGTGTGAGGGATCATGTGGTCGCTGCATCTGCATGTCATCGAGATCGATCTCCGGATTCGATTTTGGAGGCGATGGAGGAGCGCGAACAGGACGCTTGGAGACGATGGTCTGTCCATCTGAGTCAAGCCACATCCGCTTCCTGGTCTCGACAATTCCTCTACCGGGCCCTCCGGCTTCTTCGTCTTTCTGTACATGGCGTTGCATATGCCGCTCAAGAAGGTCAGGCCTCTTGAAGTGTGCGCGACATCGTTCGCAAGTGCTGCCTTCAGGCGAGTGGTTGAGCATATGCCTTTGAAGGTGGTCTGATCTACTGAACGCCTTTCCACAGTCTCCCCAATTGCAGACGTGCTTCTTGACCTGGCTGTCGGCAGTCATTGTGGCAGGCGCCAGCTGAGGTATTCCAAAATTTCGGTTATGCAGAGGACTCCCTGAGCTTGAGAAAGTGTTGATTGGTATCTAAGAATGATATTGCCCAGCAAGCCAAAAATGGTAGTTGTTAGGTCGACAACTTCATTGGAATTGCACGAACATTGAAGTGGTGCCTTGCTCTTGGCTCAGTGAATTGCGCTCAGTGAAGTACGCTGATTGAAATCCAAAAGCATTGACGTGTCAGGAGCGTAGTTGAGGTGAAGTGCAGAACAGTTGGCCCACCAGGAGCTGTAGTACGGGCGAGGGGCCAGATAAGGGTGCAGCAGCCCACACCACACAAGAGCAAGCCAGAGGACTCCCTGTCCCCAGGAATTCGTCACTTCCAATGACCGTCGTTCTAGGCTCGCTAGGCAACGATTGGAAACCTTGATAGGGAAGAACTCGGCATAGTCGCGATTGCCTGCCGCAATTTCTCGGCACTGTATCGCGCTTACTAAAAATTACTGCACAGGACGGACGTCTCGAGCTCGAGAAGGAGCCTAGGCCTAATCTAGGTAGTGCAGAAGGAACGAGTGGCTGAGGAGGACTCTGCCAGACAAGTGTATGACTATTTCAACCAAGCCACGAGGGTTAGATTAAACCAAACGCCAGAGATGCGACATGCAGAATCTATCTATGCTCCCCAATCTCTCATCATGCAGTGAGCTCCTTCGAGCCCGGCTCAAAGAACGGGTAGTCAACATAGCCCTTCGTAGGAGGGTCAGCACCATAGAATGTGCTGCGATCATACTCATTCAACGGCAGACCCTCAGCCAGACGCTTTGGGAGGTCCGGGTTGGCGATGAACCACCGTCCGAAGATGACTGCGTCACTGTCGCCAGCATCGAGTTTCGGCAGAGCATTGTCGCGGTTGAAGTTACCAGCGGCCACGAATTTGATGTCGCCCTTTGCCAGGATTTCACGGAAAGGCTTCAGCGAGTTCTTTGCTGACGAGGTCTCCTTCTCCAGAGAGCCCATCTTGGCTTCCTCATCGAGGACCTCATCGAAGCGAGGCTCGACCATATGAACGTATGACAAACGGTTCTCCTTGGGCATAGCCGCGAGCTGCTCACAGAGGTACGCCCAGTTCTTGTTGGGATTCGAGTCGCGTGTATCCTGGAAATAGTTGTACGGGCTGAGACGAATGCCGACCTTGTCTGCTCCAACTGCATCGGTGACAGCTTTGACGACCGCCAGAGGGAACCGGCAGCGGTTCTCGATAGATCCGCCGTAGTTATCTGTGCGAATGTTGACGTTATCGTGCAGAAATTGGTCGAGGAGGTAGCCATTAGCTCCGTGAATCTCGACTCCGTCGAAACCGGCCTCCAGGGCGCGCTTTGCGGCAGCGGCGAACTCTTTGACGGTCTCGTCAATTTGCGCTTCCGTCATGGCTTTGGGAGGAGTCTGAGCGAATGGAGCACCTGTGAGAGCGTTGCCGGATATTGGGATGTCACTGGCGGATAGAGCGTCTTGCCCATCGAGGAGATCGTTCACTGTAGCACGACCGACATGCCATAGCTGACCTGCAGAACGTCAGCTCTGTGTCGCGAGGTGGTAGAGGCATGCTTACAATAAATGTAGCCACCTTTTTGATGGATAGCATCCGTCACTCGCTTCCACCCAGCGATTTGGCTTGCAGTGAAGATTCCAGGCACCTAGAAATGTGTGAGCGTCGCGTATTCCACAGCCGAACTCGCGCAGGGCAGACTCACACCAGGATAGCCGCAGGCTTGTCTGCTGATAGGGCAGGCTTCTGTGAGCTGAAAGCCACCCTTGGAAGCTCGCTGCGAGTAGTACTCGACATTGATATCACCCGGCACCCAGATGCCATCGCTCTCCTTCGGCGCACGCATCCGTGTCAAAGGGGCCATGAATACTCTGTGCTCAAGCTCCAAATGTCCCATCTTCAAAGGTTTGAATAATGTGGTGCCCTCTAGCGGCTTGAAGCCGCCAGGAGAGATTCTGGAAGGCATCTCGTGTTGCTGGTGCTGATCCGTTGGCTGTGTAGGTAAAGCGTGCTGTATGTAACTCGTGTGTAGAGATGCGCAGTACAATAGAGATTGAAGTCACGAACAAAGCAGCATTCGAGATCAAAATGGAAAATCGTCAACAGACCCTTTTCTTTTTGTCAACACGGTGCGAGACCGGGAGTTTGACATCTAGTGAGTGGTCCACACAGCTCAGTTGAGCGGGCGGATAGCTGGCATCATCGCGTGCAGCAGTGCTTGAGATTCTGCCACAGGTGGGCATGAGCCAAAGCCCACCATCCCATCCTTTGCTAAGCGCGCAGAATCCGATCCAAGATCCGGCGATCAACATGAACGACTCGCCACGATGAAAAATGATGGTTGAAGTTACCATGAGTGCAGGAACAAGCGTAGGTGGGCAACGTTGAGGAAAACAGAACCTTGGCGGCTCCAGGGCCAGCTCTAGCTTCACCAGCCGTGGACAACGCCTAACGCCTATTTTTCAGGAATGGGGGATTCGACCCAAAAATGACCCAAACATTTAGCTTTCTTTCTTGCTGACAACACGGCTAATCGTGTGGACCTGCAGGTATGGATGCCGAGCCACTTCCGCCTGTGGGACGGTCTGCCGTGCAGGTCAACCGGGCGCTGAGCTCCGGCAGAGGCATTGAAGACAAGAGCACGCTCGAGCAGTGTGTCATGCGTGAGATTACCACAGAGCTGACTGGAAAACGCGCGTACATCACGAAAGGTCGATCAACTATTGCGAGCAGTCCGATTATGAGATGAACGCGTTCTTGAAAGCAGCACCAGCACAATGACGGCTCTCCCCTTTCACGCGAAACCTGCGACGGTTCCCGCAGCATTCGAGAAGCTGCGACCGCTCATAGAATCGGAGTTCACGCAGTCGACATTAACATTCTATCTCAACGGTGTGAGGATCGACCTCGCAAACCCGAATCCCGCCTGGACATTGTTAGACTTCATCAGGTCGCGGCATGGCCACAAAGGCACCAAGCTTGGATGCGGCGAGGGAGGTTGCGGTGCATGCACTGTGGTTCTCCAGACATGGGATGCCTCCCGCAAAGGACCATGGCACACAGCTGTCAATGCCTGCTTGTATCCATTGGTCGGAGTTGTTGGCAAGCACCTGATCACTATCGAAGGACTAGGCAGTGTTGACCACCCACATCCTCTGCAAGAACGAATTGCCAAGCTCCATGGTTCACAATGTGGTTTCTGTACGCCAGGAATCGTCATGTCGCTGTACGCTTTGGTCCGAAACGCATACGACCCTGTGTCACAAGTCTTCGATCTATCAGCCGAGCAGATCGAGATGGAAGGTGTTCTTGACGGCAACCTCTGCAGATGTACAGGCTATAAACCGATCCTGCAGGCTGCCAAGACCTTCGTTACAGAAGACCTTCGAGGTAAGGTCAAGGAATCTCCCGCGGTGTCGGTGAACCTAGACGAACTCGAGAGTGATGTTCCCTACAAGTCAGAAGATGCCGTCAGAGTACCTGGTGCATCGTCAAGAAGCTGTGGTAGACCTGGTGGTTGCTGCAGAGACAAACCGCTCGCAAGCACAGCGGACTCCACAGATTCGACAGAGTCGTCGAGCGAAGCCACTAACTCCGCATCTGACGCCGAATCCCACACAAGCAACGAGCTTGATGTAACAGGCGCCGAGTATGGTAAGCCGATCCGTGCTCGAGTCAGGGCTACAGGGCCAGGAGATGAAGGTGAAGGGACCAAGACGAGAAGTTCGACGGACGTACCTCCGCCTGTTGCCAAGGACGGACACCTGGAGACCAACTTTGCCGCTTATACTCCAGGAACCGAGCTCATCTTTCCTCCAGCTTTGCGCAAATTCGTCCCTGAGCCGATATGTTATGGAGACGACAAGGCAATATGGCTGCGGCCAACCACGGTGGATCAGGTCTTGAGAATCAAGGCTCTCGATCCTACCAGCAAAGTTGTGGGCGGCTCGAGTGAAGTGCAAGTCGAAATTAGATTCAAGCACTCCAAATTCGTGGTTTCGATATTCCTGGGAGATCTACCAGAGTTGACAGCAACCAGCCTCCCCGACCATGAGGCAGGCATAAACAGCATGACGGAATTGATCGTTGGCGCCAACACATCCTTGACCAGGCTCGAGGGCATCTGTGCAGACTTGGCCCAGAAGCTGGGACGTCGTGGGCTTGTCCTCGAAGCGTGTCGGAAGCAACTGAGGTACTTCGCCGGCCGACAGATCAGGAACGCCGCCTCGCTTGCTGGAAATCTTGCTACAGCATCCCCCATATCTGACATGAACCCTGTTCTCCTAGCTGCAGGCGCCACTGTTATAGCTAAGAGCCAGGAACAAGCAGAGATCGTGCTGCCCATGGTAGATTTCTTCAAGTCCTACAGAGTGACATCTCTGCCAGCAGACGCCATCATCACGAAAATTCGGATACCGATACCCAGTGCAGACGACAGACAAATTTTCAAGGCCTACAAGCAAGCCAAGAGAAAGGATGATGACATTGCCATTGTCACAGCGGCATTCAGTGTAAAGCTTGATACCGAGGGCAAGGTGGACCGCATCTCGCTCGCATATGGCGGCATGGCTCCAATGACTGTTCTCGCAAAGAAGACAATGGCTGCCCTGCAGGGCAAGCCGTGGTACAGCCCAGAAACCTTGGACCTAGCGCTCAAGACCATCGGCGACGACTTCAACCTGCCGTTTGGCGTGCCTGGCGGTATGGCTTCCTACCGTAAGACTCTCGCAATGTCTTTCGTCTTCCGCTTCTGGCATACAGTCGTCTCAGAGCTTGGTCTCGGTCAGGTAGATCGTGACCTGATCGAAGAAATTCACCGCGGTCTCTCGTCAGGATCAAGGGACAACTACAATCCCCACGAGCAGCGTGTTGTCGGCAAGCAGGTGCCTCATTTGTCAGCATTGAAGCAGACACCGGCGAAGCAGAGTACATCGATGACATGCCGCCACAGAACAGAGAGCTATACGGTGCTTTTGTCTTCTCTCCCAGAGCACATGCCAAAATTGTCAGCATCGACTACAGTCCAGCTCTTGGACCAGGTCTGGCGCTCGGCTATGTCGATCATAATGATCTAACCCCAGAGCAAAACATGTGGGGTTCCATTAGGAAAGACGAGCCGGTGTTTGCGGCTGGCAAGGTCGAATCACACGGCCAAGTCATTGGTCTTGTGTACGCAGAATCGCAGCTGCAGGCACAAGCGGCTGCCAGGCTTGTTAAGATCACCTACGAAGACTTGCCTGTGATCCTTACCATTGACGAAGCGATTGCAGCTGAAAGCTTCTACCAGCATGGCAAACAGCTGAAGAAGGGAGCTGCTATCACAGAAGATACCAAAAAAGCCATGGACGATGTCTTTGCCAAATGTGATCGCATCTTCGAAGGCGTCGTGCGGATGGGCGGTCAGGAGCACTTCTTTCTCGAGACGAACTGTGCACTTGTAATACCTCATTCTGAGGATGGCACCATGGATGTGTACTCGTCCACTCAGAATACGTAAGTCAAACCAGGTTCCTGTCAGCCAATGCTAACATGGGGCGACAGTATGGAAACCCAAGAATTTGTCAGCCATGTCACCGGCGTGCCCTCCAACCGTATCAACGCAAGAGTAAGACGTCTGGGCGGCGGCTTCGGTGGCAAAGAAAGTCGCTCTGTGCCAATTGCATGCGCATTGGCTGTGGCTGCCAAAAAGGAGAAACGACCAGTCCGATGCATGCTGACCAGAGAAGAGGACATGATGACCAGTGGCCAGCGACATCCGTTCCAGGCCCGCTGGAAGGTAGGCGTCATGAACGACGGCACACTGGTTGCCCTCGACTGTGATTTATACAACAATGCCGGATTCAGCTACGACATGAGTGCCGCAGTAATGGATCGTGCATGCACGCACGTTGATGGGTGCTATGAGATTCCGCATGCCTGGATCCGCGGACATGTCTGCAAGACCAACACGCACAGCAACACCGCTTTCCGAGGCTTTGGCGGCCCGCAAGCGATGTTCATCGCCGAAAGCTACATGATTGATGTGGCAGAAGGGCTCGGCATGTCGGTAGAAGAGCTGAGGCTGAAGAACTTGTACAAGCAAGGCGATCTGACGCCTTTCCTTCAGAAGATCGATCAAGACTGGCATATCCCGCGGCTGCTGTCCCTGGTCCAGAAGGAAGCAGACATCGACGCCCGTGCCGCAGCGATCAAGAAGTTCAATGCCACCCACAAGTGGAAGAAGCGAGGCATGTCTGGCATGCTGCCTGTGAAGTTTGGCATATCCTTCGCAACTGCAGTCCATCTCAACCAAGCTGCCGCAAACGTCAAGGTATACGCCGATGGCTCCATTCTGCTGACGCATGGCGGCACAGAGATGGGCCAGGGTCTGTACACGAAGATGTGTCAGGTGGCTGCTCAAGAGCTCAAAGTGCCCCTTGATGCAATTTACACACAAGACACTGCCACGTACTCAACCGCCAATGCCTCGCCGACGGCAGCATCCAGTGGAAGCGATCTCAACGGCATGGCTGTGCTTGACGCCTGCAACCAGATCAACGAGCGGCTCGCGCCATACTGGGAGAAGTTCGGTCCCGGCGCAACGATGAAGCAGGTTGCTCATGCCGCTTACCTCGACAGAGTCCAGCTGTCTGCTGAAGGCTTCTGGAAAATGCCGCGCGTGGGATATAAATGGGGCAACTACGACGCAGCCACAGTCAACCCAATGTACTACTACTGGACTCAAGGCGTTGGTGTCAGTGAAGTCGAGCTGGATCTCCTGACAGGAGACCATACCGTTCTGCGAACAGATATCAAGATGGACGTTGGCCGCTCCATTAATCCTGCGATCGACTATGGTCAGATCGAAGGTGCCTTCGTGCAGGGTCAGGGGCTCTTCACCATGGAGGAGAGTCTCTGGACGCAGTCTGGACAGCTGTTCACGCGCGGTCCAGGAACATACAAGATCCCTGGCTTCAGTGACATCCCACAAGAGTTCAATGTTAGCTTTTTGCAAGGCGAGGATTGGAGCCCATTGCGCACTATTCAGAGCAGCAAGGGCATAGGCGAGCCGCCGGTGTTCCTGGGAGCTACGGTGCTGTTCGCTCTCAAAGATGCGCTTGTGGCAGCTAGGAAGCAGAATGGTGTGGACGAGGCGTTCGTTTTGGATAGTCCTGCAACGGCTGAGAGGTTGAGACTGCTGGTTGGGGACGATATCCTGAAGATGGGGACTGTGAAACCCAAAGAGGGCGAGCGGAACTTCCTCGTTGCAGTAGCATAGGTATCCAAGGCTACTCATCTACGTGAACCATGCTAAGAATGTACCAATGTCGTAGACTTCGCATGCTGTGGCTTCTTCCTCTAGTAGAACTTGAAGGCCTCTATTCCCCAGCTACGTCATCCCCGTTATCGATAGCACTTTTTCAATCACATCAACGAGAGCCATCGTCGCGATTTTCGCGACATTCAGCAGACTTGCACCGGACGGGCATGGCATACCGTACCGGTGAAGAGCCCGCCGTATCAATATCATCAGCATGCCCGAAGACAAGCCCCTCACCGCCCTCTGCGCTATCTGCCACACCGGCGACCAGAAGTACACCTGCCCGCGCTGCAACATCCACACCTGCTCCCTTCCCTGCGTAAAACTCCACAAAGTCCGCGCATCATGCTCCGGCATCCGCGACCCAGCCGCTTACAAGCGACGAGCTGACCTAGCTACGGCCAGCAGCATCGACTCAGACTTCAACTTCATCACCTCGCTCGAGCGCTCCCTGACGCAGGCGGACGACGATTCAAAACCGACGATGCGGGTGTTCAAGAAGGTCACGGATTCGGAGCGATTGGCGGGACTGGTGAAGGAGAGGGGCATCACGTGGAGGAGAGCGCCGAAGGGCATGAAGCGTCGGCTGGAGAACCATACCCGGATAGAGAACGGTGGAGTGTCGTGGACGGTGGAGTTCTTGCTTCCGGAGGCGAAGAGGGTGTGTTTGTTGGTGCCGGACTCAAGGACTGTGGGCGAGGCTTGGGAGATGGGTACTGCGAAGCCGCAGAAGAGCAAAGGTGGGAAGCGAAAACGCAGTTCAGGCGAGGAAGGAGCGATGGCAGCAAAGAAGCAGCAGGCAGCGTCTCCGTCTAGTGATGCGCGGATTGTGACTGCAGACTTCGATCAGGAACACCACTTCTATCTACTACGGCCGAACACGCTGTCCAAGGTGAAAGTGCTACGACCAGTCAACAGGACGGAGAAGCTGATCGATATCCTGCGCATTCGCGTCGTCATGGAATACCCTACGCTATATGTCAAGGCCGAACCACCAGATCGACTAGGCCCACCTTTCATGCTCGAGGAGAAGTACTTGACGGAGTACGGAGAAGATGTGTCCGCACCTCCTGCGGCCCCAGCGCAAGAGCCGGCTTCAGACGATGAAGAAGGCGAGGTTCATGAGTCCGAACCACCGATGCCCGAGGCTGTGCTCAAAGCCATGCAGGATCCCAGCAAAGTGCTTGCGGTACTCCAGGCGGATCTCAAGACATAGTAGGCTCTTGGATGACCTGGACCTTGGCTTAGTCCTACTTTTGCACCCTTCTATAGGGCTTCAAAGCTTTCCATTGCCAGCTTCTTCGTACCACGATCATTCTCCCAGCATGACCGATTTCCAGTTCAGGCCAATTTGCCCGGCACAAACGGATGTCCCGCGCTCAACCCACCACAAACCGCCCACGCCTGCCCGTTAACATAGCTTGCCTCATCACTACCCAGAAAGAGCGCCACTTGCGCCACCTCGTCAGGCACAGCACCTCTACGTGTCGGGTTCAGCTGCCCAACCTTCCCCTCCGTGCCCCTCTCGCGTGCCCGGTCATACATCGGCAACGTCATTCCAGTCTCGATGACGCCAGGACATATCGCATTGACCCGCACGCCGGTGCCTGTCAGCTGGTAGCTCATTGTCTGAGCAAGACTAACGACAGCGGCTTTGGAAGCCGAGTAGTCAGTAGAGCCGGCGTTGGAGCGCAGACCTGCCACAGAGGCGGTGCCGATAATGGAGCCTGATGGGTAGGGTTTCGATGGTGAGGTCTTTTGCATGGCGAGAGCGGCGTGTTTGGCGCAGAGGAAGACGCCGAGGCCGTTGACGGACATGGTTTTCATGAAGCTTTCAGCGGAAATTTGGTCGTAGGTCGTGGGTGTGCCGGGGATGCCTGGGCGTGGGGTGGATCGTGTCAGTATATCTGCATACACATAGGAGCTGTACAGATGGGGAAGGGACGTGACTGTACCGGCGTTCGCGAACATGATGTCTAACCGACCAAATCGCTTCACTGCATCTTCGCAGACAGCCTTGACGGCGTCCTCTTTGCTGACATCCAATACCGTCGGTATGACCTCTACGTCTGGATATAGCTCTTTCATCTCCCTCTTATGTGTCTCAAGATACGACGAGGCTGCGTCGCAGATATACACAGCCTTCGCACCATTCGCAGCATATTGATGTGCCGCGGCACGCCCAATACCGATGGGCGAGTTTGCTCCTGTGACGATGACGACCTTTCCCTCTACACGTTTCCCCGTCGTTGGTGGTGCGACATGACGGATGCGAGGTATGTTCTCAAAATTGCCTTCTGAGGGAATGCCCTGCACGAGCTGCTGGGAGAGGGCGTCCAGACGCCGCTTACTGGCCGCACCTGACATCTTCTACGGCGGCAGTACGGGCTTGCCTTGGGCGATCAACTTATGGCGTCAGCAAAGTTTCGAAGATGAATTGACTGGCGTAGAGTGTCGTGAGTACTGCTTCTGGGTTGCGAGTGTCTCCCTCGAGGTTGATCAGTCCTTTTGTGCGGTAGGTACAGATGAGCGCAGTGGGAGTCTGGGGAAACGAAACGGAAGCACCAAAAACGTGCCGAGGTTCGTTTGTCAGAACCACAAAGCTTGTTCAAGTGAGCGAGCAAGGCAGGTCTCCTGCCTTTTCAAGACTACTATCGGTCCCGCGCGGGGTCAGCCAGCGCCTTAACCACTCGGCCATTGAATCCCCCACCACTCGAGCAAATCGGACAGCAAAAGTGTCCCCAGGAGCTGCGTCGACAATTCTCGTATTGGTGCTGCTATACTCCTGACGGTGAAGGTTTTGTCAGGCTCACACCTTGTGAGAAAAGCACAAGGTACTAGATAAGTAGACTGAAAGCATTGACCAACCTGAAAATCTGCCAAGACCTCCTTCCTGTTGTCCTCCCTGTTCCAAGGTTCTGAATCAGATGGACCGTTTCAGAAAGCTCAAGGCTTGACAAAATCACCAACGTGGATCGTGCCCATGATGGCTCCTAGTACAGAGCCCGAATCAAAAGCAGATGCCGAGGCTCTCATCCCGCTTTTTCAACTTGAGAAAATCCTCAACCAAGGCGAGCTTCAACGACATCTCTTTGGTGCTAGAACCTTGGTACTAACTTCCCACAGATCAAGCCGGCCGCCGTCTGACCCTCCTCGGCACAATCAACAGTCTCCCCGCCCTCCTCACCCTCGAGCGGTCCTCGTTCCCCACATCTCCCAACTCCATCCCACCCCTCCTGTCACGCCTCACATCCACCACAAACCTAGGCGCCAACGACATCTACCGCTGGTATCTCTCCTCCCTCGCACCTCCTGTTACGTCCGACACAACTACGCCAACAGACCACGACCTAAAGCTCAACTTAATACACCCCTGCACGCCCCGACACATCTCAAAGTATACCCGACAACGCCTCCGACATGTGACCGAAACACCTTCCATCTACGCTCAGCATATCCGTCCGTACATCGCCTTCCAGCGCCAAGAAGGGAGATTGGACTGGATCTTCAACATCCTCGATGGCAAGACCGAGCAAGAGGACGTGATCTTACGCTCCAACTGGAATTCTCCTTCTGGAGACGAAGGCTTTCTCCTCCTTCCCGACCTCAATTGGGATCGCAAGACAATCGAGTCGCTCCATCTGCTCGCCTTAGTCCAGCGTCGAGATATCTGGTCCCTTCGTGATCTCCGCAAGAAGCATGTTCCGTGGCTGCGGAACTTGAGGACGGAAGTCGTAAAAGGTGCTGCAAGTCTTCGATTTCCGCTCGGCAAAACCAATGATGCCGTAGACAAACAGGAAGGGCAGAAGTCAGCAGCGATAGACGAGGACGAACTGAAGTGCTACGTGCACTACCATCCCACCTACTATCACTTCCACGTGCATGTCGTGCACGTAATGCTGGAGGCGGAGGGCGGGACGCAGAACGTGGGCAAGGCATGGGAACTCGGAGGACTGATTGCTACACTGGAGGGAATGGATGGGACTGGTGGTGAAGAGCAAGGCCTGGACTCTGTAGATGTGAGTAATGTTGTTGGGGAGGAAAGTGAATTGTGGAAAGGGCTCTGGGGGCCTTTGAAGCGTGGGCAGGAAGTCACCCTCAATGCAGGGACGAAATAGCGAGAAAATGGCAAGGTGGTTCGTCTCAGGCGGTTAGGATGGCGAGGGGCGAAAGGGCAAAATCGTTTCGATAGACAGGACGACTGACACGAAACAGTGCGGGACGGAAGGCCATGCTTGAGAAGACCAAACAGAGTTCTCATTCGGGCTCTATATCTCAAGAAGCTCCTGGCGCCATCAAGGCAACCATAAAGTCATAAACAGTCCAGGCAGGACCCAGCTACGTAGAAGTGGTCTGTTGACCAAAATATGAAGCCTCGTTGAAGGACGCTCACAAGGTGATAACACAAGTAGAAATGCTCCAAGCCTCTTTCCTTTGTTTGGCTGCTGACTGGCTGGATCTAGTCCTCTTCCAAATAACAAGTGAATTTGGTTGGCTTGCCGATGCGGCCGGTGAAGGTGCTCGTGAATGAGACTGCTGGAGTGTCAGGCTTCGACGGTGGTGGTGGCGGTGGTTGAGAGCCGCCTGTTGGCGGCGAAGGAGGACCCTGTGGTGGCTCTCCAGCGCTGCCGGTAGGGGCAGGAGGCTGCTCGGTAGCCTCAGGTGACTTGGTAATGGGCTTGACGCTTTCGGTGGCCTCAACTGGAGCCGTGGTCGTGGTGGGCTTGTCAGCGCCACCGGGCTTGCCAGTGGGACGAGGTCGACCAGCGGAGGTCGTGCTGGTTGAGGTAGCGGTAGAATTTCCATACGGTGGACCAGTGCTAGAGGGGCTAGGCGTAGAAGGCTCAGAGCCGTCAGAGCTGCCACCTTCCATCAGAGGTGGGCCCGGGATTTCGTAGGAGGTCAAAGCTGGGTAGTAGATGCTGCGGATCTCATTAGCCTCGTCTTGGGAAATCGGGTCATGGACGAAGACAGCGTAGGAGACTTGACAAGAGTACTTCTTTGTTCAAGTGAGACATGCTCCGGTAGGACTCAATATAGAGCTCATTGCCGCGTACCAATGTGGGTGTGGAAGCGTGACTTACTTAAGAAAGATGCCCGGATCGGTCCACGAGTAGAACTCTGTAGCAGAGATGCCACCTGACAGTTCATTGGTACCAGAACCGGTGATCTCCACGTTGACACACTGAGGGTATGGTTGGGCTCCATGCTCCTCATGAGAAGAGTGCAGAGCAATGGTCTCATGTCGCCAGACATACTTGCCAGGTGCAATATCTGCTGGAACTTTGACGCTCCAGGTGTTGTTGTTGGCAATCATGTCATCAGATGCCCATTTTCCAGGAGCCGGCGAACCGTTGACAAGACCAGCTTCAGCTACCTTGATGAACTTCAAGTCAGTCTTCTCGACGCTAGTGCAGTCGCCGCTCGGGCAAGGAGCCAGATAGTCGATCATAGGTCCATGGTGAGACTCTGGCCATTCTGTCCATTGGAACTCCAATGTCCCACCGGCAGCGATCTTGACGTATGCACCGCCAGGTGTCGCGCTTTTGTGGCAGATGATGTCGGGACCGTTGAGATCTGTGACGAAGCCACGGTCTTGCACAGTAGGGATGGACCATCCAGCGACAGTTGGTGGTGGACGTTGGTATTGGAAGGCGGGGTCGTACCCCAGGTTGTATTGACCATCGGCAACGATGCCTGTGACAATGCCGTGAGCGGCAGCCTTGCTAGCGAGCGCTAGAGCTCCGGCCAGAGCGACGTTCTTGCTTATGATGGACATAATGACTCCTGGTCAACTTTCGAAACAGATCGAGTAGGAAGAGGCGGGAATATGATGGCCTGCGGAAGATCTCCGATTGGAAGTTTGCTTCAATCAATGAAGCTTTGAATAGAAACGAATGAATGTTAGGGTCAACAGACCGTAGCGAATGACTGACTGAATGAACGACTTGGATGCCTCCCGAGCACTGGAGAGAAGAACTCACATTCCCACTGAGCAAAACTCACATATATACATCAGCTATTCTGACCGCGGCGGTACGTACAGCGGGCTGGACATAGCAATCCATATCGCGTGTTTCATGCCGAATGATGGGATCAGTGCACCTTGTCAAGCCGGATCCATTGCACAGCAAGTCGGCTACGCTTAGCCACATCCGGTAGCCAGGAAGCCACAGTCAGACAGGTGTCCGCATTCAAAGGGAGCAGAACCGCGTCGAAAGATAGGAGAGCGGCTGAAATGCTGGGCGACGAGCATCCTGCGCAATCAGATGCACTGACAATATGCGGTGAACCTGGGCACAAACGATGGCAGCCCGCAAGGATATGATAGTTGAAAAGGCGCCATCGAGTGTCAGATGTAGCTTGATTGTACGACCCTGGCTAACTCTGCAGCTTATGTTCGTGTTTGCTCCGGAGGCAGGGAAGAATTCGCGGACTTGTGAGATCTGGTCTTGAAATGTGGAGGATTTTGTTGTTTCAAGGAGAGAGACGCCCACAGTTCGAAATGAGGTTCGCGCTTGGCGTTTCAGAACCCTGCTTGCCCCTTTGGGCCCAATTCTCATCGCCGGACTCTCACAATCGTAGCCTCAAGTACCATCGATAACACCTTCTGATGATCATCTGCAGGTAACAGCGCGTCCTTGTATCGGTCGCAGGTGTTCCAGTGCCTTGCCTCTGCCTGAGCTGATGACTGCGGCGGTAGTTGCACATCGCACGCTGAGCTTCGGAAGACCCCAGCCCACGAACTTTGCCTACTTGTTGCCAGAGGCCCCCTACTGCGGATACAACAATTCGGGATATGCAGGTCTGTCGCGTCGTAGCAGCTTCGTGCTGAGGACTGCGATGACTGTCCAAGCTCCTCTTGAACGGCCTGCCACTTCGAGTCGCGTTCGATGGACCTCTTACTCCGTTGACTCAGCGGCAACTGGACTTCATCGCATGGCTAGAACGTGCGATTGACACTAGTCAGCTGCGCGGGACCGTGTTGCTCAGAAACATGAATGCCTTGTAGGCCACGACCGTCCGCTGCCACCGAAGGCGACGGTGCCCCTGCGCCGGCAAATATCGGTGAGCTTTCCCGTGCCAAGCGCTGACCTGCCCTCGGTGGAACAATTCCGCTCGCTTAATCTCTCCAGATGTCATCCTGGGCGTTCCTTCACCTACGAGATATCTCCCGGGTCTGCACGCGTGAGCTGCGCTGCTTCATCTCGACTCAGATGTCATCAGCTTGTTAAGTACAAACCCCGTCTACGTCGAACGTCCCGTACATGTGACGTGCCTCGTGATCGAGATGACCTCCCGCACTGGGGTTGGTTCGCCAAGATGCACTATGCGCGTGCCCAGCATTGGCAATCCCGGGGCTTAGCTTCAAGCTC
The DNA here is from genome assembly GCF_001299255.1 of Cyphellophora attinorum. Taxonomy (NCBI): domain Eukaryota; kingdom Fungi; phylum Ascomycota; class Eurotiomycetes; order Chaetothyriales; family Cyphellophoraceae; genus Cyphellophora; species Cyphellophora attinorum. The sequence continues at coordinate 435,071 of NW_017253248.1, read as the reverse complement.
GAGGGAGTCCAATCATGGTCACTGGAAAGCTTGCCCAGCATCGTGTCGGTGGTCAACAAGATGTAATGGCTTTGGCTAAGCACTAACAAACCAGCTGTGAGCAAAGTCTCTTACTGGCCACCCCAGCCGTGGTTTGCGCTCGCCTGAGTCGGGATCAAGCCCGTCTCCATCGATGACCAGCGACACAGCGGCACATTCGGGGCCCCTCACATGTGTTTGTGGAGTGCGATCTCGTTGTGAATTTGTGATCAGATGTTTCCATGTGGACATAAGATCTTCCAGATTTCGGTCGACCTCACTTGATTTTTCTTCCAGGCATTATTGCACTTACTCACCTATCGCACTTACTCGCCTATCGCATCCAATCTCGACCACATCTTCCCTCACGCAAAATGGTTGTGCCACCGACCCCGGCGCACAAGGTCGATGTCTATCAGGACTCTGGTGTGGCTGAAGAGAAGCTCGGTGTTAAGCAGACCGACGCGAACCAGGAGCGCAACGAGCTTCTCGCCAGTCTTGGAGACCCGGACGAGGGGCTTTCTGAAGAAGAGAGGAAGAAGCTCGACCGAACGTTGATGTGGAAGGTAGACTTATGGTTGATCCCGTGGCTCTCGTTACTGTATCTGCTTTCTTTCTTGGACAGAAGTATGCTATGCTATCCACCGCGCAGATATAGGTCCTTTGGCTGATTCCGCGCAGCAAATATTGGTAACGCACGTCTCGCAGGCATGGAAGCAGATCTCAACATGGAAGGGACGGACTACAACCTGTCCTTAACCATCTTCTTCATATCCTACGGTATGTCCCCATTTCCCGAGCCTGATCCAGCAGACATACGGGAACCAGTCTGGATTGAACAATAGAGACACTTGTGTCGGACACTCGATCCGCCTACCTTGGTCACATGGGCGAGGTAGATTCTTTGTCCTGCCAGCCTGCATGGTATCCCACTGACGGCCACTTCGTGGTCGTCTAGCTTTGCCTCGGGGATCACTTCAGTGTCTCATCTCACACATTCCCCCAATGTGCTGGTATAGGCTGACCAATACCGGCGGGAAACAGCCCTTGCCGAGCCACTGACGAACACCTTACTGAAACGCCTCACGCCGCGTATCTTCTTCACTGGCATCATCTTCGCTTGGGGCTTGATGTGAGTTGACCTCCGTTTCCATCCAGAGCGACCAGTTGAGTCTTTCTAGTATGACCTTAATGGGTCTCGTTACAAACTTCTCGGGGCTTTTGGCCGCTAGGTGGTTCCTAGGGATCGCTGAAGCAGGGCTGTTCCCTGGTAAGTCTATCTGTTCACGCCGCTACGCGGCCGTCTGGCCAGCAGTTGCACTCGACCTCGCTGACACGAAGCAGGAGTGAACTACTATCTATCCTGCTGGTACAAGGCTGGCGAGATCGGCGTCCGATCTGCCCTGTTCTTCTCTGCTGCTGCGCTCGCAGGATCGTTCGGTGGCTTGCTCGCCGCCGCCATAGCCCTAATGGACGGAATTGGCGGTAAGCCAGGCTGGGCGTGGATCTTCATCATCGAGGGCATTGCCACCGTCTTTGTAGGTCTATTCTGCTGGTGGATGGTCTTCGATTGGCCCGAGACTGCTCGGTTCCTGACGCCAGACGAGCGTATTCGCGTTCAACGCCGTCTCATCGAAGATCGGCAGGGACGGACCGCCGAGGACTTCGATAAGCGTCATATCTGGGAGGCGCTAAAGGACTGGAAGACCTATCTGTACATGGTCATTTACATGGGGTGCTTGACACCGCTGTATGCCTTCAGCTTGTTCCTTCCTACGATTATACGTGGAATGGGCTATGCTGGAACTCGCGCACAGTATGTGCGGTCACAGTACGTGGTAGCATGCATCAGCTAACCACTTCTGCAGGCTCTTGACTGTGCCGCCTTACGCCTGTGCGGCGGTGGCGACGGTCGCTGTAGGCTTCCTAGCTGATCGCACACGCTGGCGAGGGTACTGCAACATTGCGACAGTTTCGATTGGTATCATCGGATTCCTTATGCTTATTGCTACGCCAAACGTGGATGTGCAATACGCTGGAACGTTCCTTGGTGTACGTTGAGCTCCCAATCCCAGCGTCCCTACAGAGGGATCCTCGCCATCATGATCTTGAACTAAGACATATTATACAGGCGGTCGGGATCTATCCAACAATTAGCAACACAAGTAAGCCCACCAACATCTACGAGTGTACAAGCTAAAGTGTCTCCAGTTTCATGGGTTGCCAACAACACCGAAGGTTCTCTCAAGCGCGCGGTTGTCATCGGCATGGTAGTCGGCTGGGGTAATCTCAACGGCGTGGTCTCCTCAAACATCTACATCACCAATCAGCGTCCGCGATATTGGACTGGCCACGGCGTTGTCCTGGCCTACCAAGCCTCTTCCTCCTCGGTGGAAGCATCGCCATGCACCTGCTGCTGCGCATTGAGAACAGGAGACGAAGCAGTGGTAAGCGTGATAATATGCTCAATGGACTTACGCAGGAGGAGAAGTGGATCAAGGGCGACAAGCGGCCGGTAGGCTTCGACCTTCCGCTCCTGTGGATCTTGCTAACGAGTCTGTTTAGGACTTCTTCTATACCTTGTGAGAGGTGTGAAGAGGAGTACAGTACACCTCCTGTATAACTGCGATGTATAGATGGAAGATGCGATAACATCAGCCAGTAGAGCGGCCTCTCGGCTTGAAGATATCGACTGGAGTCGATTTGGTGCACCATTCCCGCCCGGAGGGCTGGCTGCACGTCGTGCCGCAGCCATCATCTGCAGCACGATTTCCACGTCATACAAAACGCTCGGCTGAACACAGCCAGCTTTCGGCCATACATCGTCTGGTCCTCCAATACTCACACGGTGTGCTTGAGAATCGCATGCATTTCGGCCTTAGGCTCCCGTACGACCCCAGAGTCCTGGGCTGACGTAGGAGCAGGCAAAGCCGTTGATCACAATAGCGGATCAATTCTATGAAATATATATACAAATGAGAAGCATTCCTGTCCCGCAATCGACCACAGGGTGTGGAAAACAAGCCTTCCCGTCCGCTCAGGCAATTTAAGCCACACGCCGAACGGTTAGTAGTTAAGTGGGTGACCATTAGCGAATCCCGTTTGTTGATTGTTTTTGGAATTTTTGCTGAAGAGGCCTGGGAGAGAAATTTTCTAGCATTTTTGCGAGGCTGCGATGAAGCCCCGGGATCGCTGCGCTTCCCCCCCCCCCTAGAATCACTTCAGACGGTCGGTGGATTGGCAATTGCCGGAATTCAGCGTGTCAGAGTGAGGATCGACCGCATGGCTGCTTCATCTTTTCATCGTCGACATTCGGTACAAGAGATAGCTGCTCTGCATGATCCTGGCCCGGAGTGAAAGCTAAGGTGACTTGACGAATCTGGTCTTTCCATATGAAGGAGCTTTGTGCCTTCAAGAATGGCGATTCGGGGGTCCGGGACAAGAGCAAAGCAGACGGCTCCCCTTATCTATAATGACAGTGGGAAAGAGCCGGCCGGCGACAGCGCGACATAGATTGGCATAGCGTCCAAACTGGGTGAGTGGCAGAGTTGATGATTATCTGGAGGACAGCGATGATGTCCGGAATGACAATGACGCCGATAGCGGCCGTGAAGCTGAGAACAACGTTGGTCGCGACGAAGTGAGTACAGCACCTGCAAGACAGGTCTGAACACCGTGGTGACAGCCAGAGTCCGCTTTCTCCGGAAAATGGTTCGTGCAGACGCGCATCTCGACTGTTGATGGCTCTCGTCAGTCTGGACAGTCGTCAAGGGATTTGGCGGCTCAGTATGGAGGAACTGGGTGCCCTCTCGATGTCTGCATGCCTCTGAATGGTGGAAGGGAAGAGACGCTTCTTTCTCACCAGATCTTTCTAGATACCAGACAGCAGACAATGGCGGGCCCATTGACCTCAGAGCTACCAGCCTTTGCTTTATGCTAAAGGCTTAGATGTCAGGTTCTCTTGCTGGCTTCTGATGGTCGCTCCAACACCTTACTCAACATGGCGACGTCCACGGAGCACGAAAGTGTACAGCATACAGACGAAGACAGTCAAACCAAACAGCCCCTAGTCGATGATATTTCGGCATACGCAAACGAAAGCACGGATAGAGTGATCCTTCAAAAGCCGGTAGATCTCTTCATCGAATGCAATGGTCATCTCTTCGGAGTACATCGCGCGATAGTCGAATCACACTGCGACCCCTTCGACAAAGTCGGCAACACGGAACTGAATTCAGAGATGTATCGATGGGAGGCACTCAAAGACTTGCTTATCTACCTGTACAGGGAAGACTTCCGCCACCTCCTACCACAGGACAGGAAGCCTAACTCCAGCGACTTCGATGAGTATTTTTGGCGTCTGGTGGAAATGTTCGTCATGGCGGACAAACTTGCTCTGCGCAAGCTCGTTCGTACCATCTCCCACCGGATCATCAACATGCGCGACGTATTTCAGGCCCGGAATCGGACTGCGGAATGCAAAGGCACACAGATTGCGACCTACCTCCAAATTCTTGGCCTCCCTCAAACATCGACAGTAATGGAACTACAGGAGAGGGTCAAGAGCCTGGTCATCGGCTCCGCCATTCCATGGGAGCCAAATCTCCTCAGCCTGCGCATCGAACCCGATGACGCGACAACGGTCAACGGCGGGAGACGTAGGCCGGTTGCAGGGGCAGACAGACGTGCCGAGCTAGTTGATCTGGTTCGCCGGGAGCCAGCGGCAGCTCTGGACCTAATTCTTCATCTGGGGAACGCTATGTCAGATTTGCAGAAGCTGACACTCGATCAGATTTGCATCAAGTGTAAAGTGAAGGGGTTGTCCATGGAATCGAAGAGCAAGTATCAAGGCATGAATGAGAGATTGCGGATCTAGACACTCGCATCGAGTCGCTCTGGTGAGGAACCTAGCAGAGGGTGAGCACGTTAGATGCATCTGGTGAACGCCCTTTTGGAAAGCATGGTGGAGGAAATCAATGTGCCTGATTGGATAGTGGGAGCGTTATGCTGTGAGCACGTCAAACATACGGGCAAAAGACTGAAGACTGGAGACTGTTGGTAGAAAGGAGAGCGAGCAAGGGCCAACGACGGAATATGGGTGGCGATTTTGCCGACGAATGGTGGCTTGTGTGGGGCTTCTTGGGGCGGACGGTGCCTTGGGGCGGGCCTTGGGCTGATCATGACATCTCTGCTGTACAAGTACTTACTTAAGCCCCCCTCCCCGAACTTCGTGAGTACGCGGAGGTACTAGTCGAGTGCTCTGCATGTGTACCAGCCACATACTGGCCGCCGACATCGAGCATAGGAGGAGAAGGAAGAAAAGCCTTTTCGTCCGCTCCGGCAACTCAGGCCACCTGCCGAGCAATTAGCAGTAGCTGCGTGATTGACCGACAACAGATCCTGCTTAACCGTTGATTTTGCAAATTTCTCGTGGATTGCTATCAATTTCGTATGGATGAGAAAAGGGAACCTCATCTCCATAGGAGCCAACACTAACAATACCGCTGGGCCGGATCAATAAAGACAGAAGACCGCCGAGATCGATGGGTGGCTTTCTTCTAGGGCATCCTAGACCACCGTCGTGACTTCAACGGACCTGAGGAGACTCACCTGGCGGTACCTGTGGTCTGGAGTTGATGCCGAACTTCGCGTTGTCACCTGCGAAACAAACCAGTGATCGCTAGGTGAAACAACGACAGGCGACGTTCAGCACGCTCCCGCCGAGCACGCTCCCGCCGATGCAGCCGCCGTGGAGGCACATGCTGAGGAGGCCTACTTCTCGTTCCTCCGCTCGTCCAGACAAATACACATCGCACAAATGATGGCCATGTCCATTCCGGCAGCCACTGTCACAACATACCTGAGGTTCAAGTCAATATGAGTTCTTGTCACTCTGAAGGGATGTTTGCAATGAATGGATCACAATTCCACTTACGTCTGCTGACCACCCAACAACTCACGCGCATTGAAGAACTTCCGATCGATCAACGCGACCGGCTGGCCCGTATGCTCATCGGTGATCTCTGCCCTGCGATCGAAGAAGTCCCCTTTCATGGCGAGACGGCCTTCCTTCGCTTGCCCTGTCTGCTGATCCTTGTAGGTGAAGACACCCACCGCCTTGGAACTCCCGAAGGACCATTTGCCTTGTACTTCGAAGAAGCGCTTTCCCTCAGGGTCCTCGGCATAATACGTGGACGGGAAGGAGAATGTCTGCTTGCGGATCGTGAAGAGGTGTCTACCCGACATGTCTTGGACTGACTTGCGACCTGAGATTGAGAAAGCTGTGCCCCTCACCTGGAGCAGAGGTTGGTTGGATGGGTAGAGTTCGATGTGGAACGAGTCGCCGGAGAACGACATTAGACGTTCGCGCAATTTGATGTTCTCGCATTGTCGCTGTTATTGCCAATGTTGGTCAGCTTATACATGCCACAAGTCTGGGAAACAGAGGAGATGATGGCCTGAGCAACAGAGCCAGTGCTTTAGGCAGTCATGAGAACGATGTGAAGCCCTGTAGAATGAGACTGAAATCGAGAAAGATGCCAACTTGTTCTAGAAGTTGAAGGCAGGCTGATCGTTTTCAGGGACAGGTATCTCGGACGGAGTGTTTGCATATGAGTGAGGGTACTCAGGCTTGGGGAAATACGCACAGCAATGAATTCCGGGAATATGGCGATTGGTGCGGGCAAGGGCCTGAGTTGGGCGGCCATTGTCGTTGGACGGTGTCGCGAAGAGACACGCTTTGACCGCAATTTGTGGAGCCTCTAACTTGGCATCGATCAGGCTTTTGAATGGAAAGGATGCTTTCTAGGAAATTTTCTGAACTCGAAGAGAGAGAACGTCCGCAATCAAAGGATCGATCGTGAGTTTATACAGTGATTGTGGTCAATAATGCCTGGCAAAGCATGAGGTAAAGTGTGTTGCGGGAGAAGGGGCCAAAATCCTTCCCCGTCCCACCTGCCAGTGCTTGGAGGATCGCCGAAAGATCGTTTTCAGGCACAGCCCGCATGTCACTGGCTGGTGAACTGGGCACTTTCCTTAGCAAGTTCAAAAGCCTTGTAGTGCAATCGCAATCCATGCCGGCGTTTCTGGGGGCGAGGTACCCGTGGACCGATATAGACTCGAACAGCGAAAGTTCCAGCTGTTCGGAAGGCGTCATCAACTTTGGGTTGGCTAATAATGCTGTAATCAAGCACATTCGAATCAGGCAGCCGGTCACGCAATCAGATCTACAGCTCTAGTGCAACCGAACAAACAACCTGAATGTATCGTCCACATCGTCTTCCTGATCCTCGCATTCGACATCCAAGTATCAACACGACGGGAAGGTGAAACCAACGATAGAGCATAGCCTCTTAGGCAAGCTGTAGCGGACCAGGAGCCGGAGACCAATATCTGTAGGTTGTACAACTTCGGGGCCGCAGCCATTGATTGAACGATTACGTACCCTGCCCACGGCCCCCACACCTGAGACCCCTAGATCAGCGGCAAGCTGAACCAGGTCGTAGTTTTGACCGTGTCGCAAATGGACAAGACACTGAATGATCTTGATTCGTAGCACAGAAAATACCACTTCACGACATGCCACTCGTAGCCTCTGGGTCCCGACCAAGAAATACTTTGTGCATCCGCTTGCTGATGACGGGACCGATGCGCTTGTCGCTGAATCCGCCATCTTTGTTCGTACTCTTGCGCATATTCTCCAGAAGCATGTTGTCGTTCTGGCGAAAAGCTTCCACCAATTCGCGTGGCGAGCTGTACTTGAAGACAATGCTCTGCGCGATGCTGGGTGTGACGCGCTGCTGCTCCTCCAGCATACGCACGAATGTCTCCTGGGCGTCATCTCCGCCCTTGAATTGACCAGCTCCCATGTAGAAAGATGCTGATTTCAGGTTGTGCTCTAGCTCAACAACGCGATATGGTCGAGAAGAGAGGCTTTGTGTGAAGGCGAGAATCTGCGATGCCGTCGCTGCGTCTGATGTCGTGTGATGTATGACGAGCGGCTGGTGCTGAACCTGAAGATACAGCTGAATATCTTCAACTACGTCGTTGGTGATGGCACGAAATTGCTGCGCCGGTTTCGCTGTCTTGCGCTTCTTAGGCTGTGACGGTGGCTGATCGACTACCTCTGCCCGCACTGCCGCAACGTATTCTCGGTTCTTCGTATTCTCATTCCTTTTGAGCCACGCGTAAAGGCCCTGGATGATATAGATGAGCCTTCTGCCCGGATATCTGAAACGCAGGCCGGCAACGTGTTGGTCGAAATGCTTCTTCATGACTGATAAAGCGATCTCGTCGCCCTCTTCGTTGCCCATCCCAATCTGCGCGAACTCCAAACCACTCAACAGCATAGCAATATGAGACTCGTCTTCGGTCCTTGATCGGCCTGTAGGCATCCACTGACCTTCATCCTCATTATACGTCGCTTGCACCTTTCGTTTCCACTGTACGACCTTTCCGGCATGTAACCATGGCTCGACGTTATCGAGTGTCACTTCTTCGTCTGCAAACTTGATCTGCACGTCGTGCTGTCGCATGTACTCGGTGACCTGGTTGCCCAGACTCAAGCCCTGGGTCTCGCCAGGCATTATTAGGATCATCTCCTTAGAGGTTTCTTTCTTATTCGTCTTTGCTTTGTTCACTTCAGCAAGATCCTTGGCCTTCTGCTTTTCTTTTTCAACTTCCGCCCTTGCTTCCCTTTTCCGGCGCTTCTCTGCTTCTTTTTCGGCCTCCTTAGCTGCTTTCTGGGCCTCCTTGTCGGCAGTGTCAGCTCGATGTCGAGCACTGGGGCCTGCCTGCTGGTTTCCGGATGCTGGGTGAGCCTGGGAGGAGAATTCTATAATGTCAGCGGCATCCCGTTCCTTGTTCTCCGGTGGTTCGGAAGGGTGTAAGCCCTTGCGGTTCTTGTTGAGAACGCCCACATCTCTGTCAACAGATGTATATCCAAGCACTTTGTCTACAAGATTCGAATAGTTCGATTGTGAGGGACGGATATCATCCGCTGTGATGCTGTCCGAGGACAGAATATGAACGTGCTCATTGCGTTCTGGGCGGCTTGTGCCAGGCTGTGGGGCGGACGATGTGAACTCGATGTCATCAATATCTGCTGGACGTTGTTTGCGCGTCTTCCTAGTGTCGGACCTCGCAGGAGCAGACGAGGATGGTGCATCCCACCCAGCCGGCAAGTCAAATACATGGTCGAATTCGTCGACTGTTTTTCGGGCTGAACTTCTTGGCGAGCTGGATCTTCGTCGCTTCGTTGGTCGTTCTTGCTGGGGTTCGAGGTCTCCGGTTGAGTCAAAGTCGTCTACAGAGTAGATCGAGGGGCCAGGTCTTCTGCGCGGGGACGTGCGCAAACGTTCTACCACTTTGGCAGTTCTGTATGGGCTCACGGGTGGAGACGAATCTATACAGATGATCTCCATGACAGATCACAAAGTCCTTGATGTCCGATGTGCGGGACCCCAGCCCATTTTCTTCTCATGTTAAATCAGCCCTTTCCAATAGCTTTTCCCCAATGTGCCAGTAAGTGTCAAGTGATGTTCGAGGCAGGTGCTAGTCAGTGATCGACAGGTTGAAACTCCAGGACTGCCAGTGATGGTAAAGTCGAGATCGGGCTTGGCATGACGCGATGACGCGAGTCGCGCTTTCCGAAATGGCACGCGGTCACGTGGCGGGGGTCGACAATAGTCTGAGGTCTCTTGATGCTCTTTGCGGTCTGCACGGCTTGTTCTGCGTAGGTACATTTCCGCTCTTGTGCACCGAGGAGATGTTTTCGACATGTCTCTGACAGCATGAGCATAGAGCATGCCTCTGCCAGACGAGGAACTCGCCCAGCGTTGCGGCTAGGATGGCGTCCTCATGGACAGTCCAAGCCAGCTCGAGGTATGACAGTCGAGCCGCATTGTTAGCGACGTCCACTGCTGCAACGATCATACAATATGGTAGCGTCCGTTAGCGCCGTCGACGCCACTCGTGAGGAATCGGGATTCTTCAATGCTGCCGGTTTGAGCTTCTATTCTTGACAGTACGGCTATGTCTGGGCAGTCATTGCCAGTGAATCCTCCCACAGCTTCTTGGCAGCATCAGAGTCATACGCGTAAGGTGCATAGCCTGGCGCATGACCCGGAATCTTGGACTTTGGATCGAATGGCTTGGCCTCACCACAATCTTCCAGGTACTTTCCCCCCAAGTCGTTCAAACCATGCCCTACGGCAGCCCAGACTTCTGTGGCAGCACCCTGCTCGGGCGACTTCCAGAGGCCTTTTGCCTCTGGGGTGTTGATAAATCCCTGACCCATGGGATCGTCTTTGATATGGCGTAGCAGAGGCGTCTGTATAAGTCCCGGATGAACGCTAAAGCCATGGATCCCTTCGCCACCGCATCGGCGTTCAATCTCACTGGCGAGATATATCTCTGCTGTCTTGGACTGGCCGTATGCCTGTCCAGCATCGTACTTCTCCTTGTCGAAGTTGTAGTCGTTGAGACGGACCTGGCCCCCCCTATGCGCGCAGCTCGCCAGTACAACCACTCTGGAAGGAGATTCACGCGAAGCCGACTTAGACAAACTGTCTCTTAGAACTGAAACAACAGGAAATGGCTCAAATAATTGACACCGAACTGTGTCTCAAAGCCGTCTTTGGTCCGGCCCTCCGGACACATCATAACCCCACCGTTGCAAATGAGAACGTCCAGGCCGCGCGCCTTGTGTAAGAAATCGGAAACGCCACTTCTTATCGAATCGAAGGAGTCCAGCTCCATTCCAATCACGTCGATAGGTACACCTTCAGTGGTACTGATGCTCTCAACAGCTTTCCTGCCTTTAGCTTCCTCACGCGAGGTAATGAAGACTTTGGCTCCTGTTGTTTGTCTGTGCGGTCAATCGTCAGCTTTGAAGTGGGTGCAGGGTTGACCATGCTTACAACGCACGAGCAGCCTCGAGACCCAGACCACTTGAGCCCCCTGTGATCAGGATTGTTTTGCCTGTTAGCTTGCCCAGGAGGCCTTCATCTCTGATGATATCGGCAGCAGTGGGACGGCCATCCCCGGGACCTTTTGGGTTCTTGTGCTCAGCTTTGTATGGCATTTTGACGTGTTCGATCTTGTTGGAGTTCCTGGTAACATATGAGTAATGGCGAACAGGGACTCGCAAGACTGGGAGACTGGCCATCTTATAGACCGACGTGGCTCCTCCGCCGGAGCAACGACGCAAAACGTGACTGGCCATGCCAACGATATTCGAGCTACGATACTTTGCTCTAGGGTGTGAATGGGAACTGTGAATAAGTATGATCCGGGTACTCGGAGATGTATGGTTTGACAGGAACTCTAACGGCTTCGCGAAGTTGTCAAAGTGTCTTGGCAGCTACTGCTTTGGGAGATGGTAGGTATGGCGACCTTTGCAACCGTTTCTTATATGGACATTCTTCCCTACGCATTGGTACTGGCTTACGTCTGGGACTAGATCCTCTCTAGGTAGCTGGTCACAAGTCTAATCCCTACTCGGTCGTGTGCATGACGATGAGGCTGCACACACGCAACCTGTTGCCGGCTCCATTGACGACGTCATGAACACGTTCCTTTGGATCAGCAAAGACTCAACATCGAAGTATCTCTCCCACAGCTCTCGGTCGGAAGACACCAGGATTCGTCACCATGTACAACGTCAACGCATCAAGCAACATTTGGAGGGCCGCCTCAAGCCCCCTGCTATTCGACCCACTTTGATCGCTACGCTACTCAAGCCAGAAGAGAAGAGGAGTCTCGACTATTTCGTTCGCCGAACTGGCCCGGACTGGTCAGGTTGGGAGGATGGCGATTTCTGGAACGTGTTGGCCTTACAGACGTCGCAGCAAGACATAGCGATTGCCCATGGGTTGGTTGCAATTGCCGCGTTGCACGAAAGCTCTTCGTCGCCTCCAGACACAGTTCACGCAATTTGGTTGCGGCATTTCGCTATGTCACAGCATGATCTGGCGTTGAAATGCTTGGGGTCCACGCCAAATCTCAGCCATCCGCTCAGCCTGATGTCTTGTGTCATACTCGCCAGCTTGGAGAGCTACGAAGGACGATTTCGCTTGCTGCGCTCCGGTACAGCCATCATCGATGAGGCTTCAATGTCGGTCGGGTCAAGATCACTGGCTTCTCTGCCCGACGCCAGCACACGAGTCAGTCGGGAAGTGGTCGCGCTCATCAGCCGACTGCAGGGCAGACTTTGCATGATGGGAGACATGCCTGCAGCCCTGGCTTGCTCTGCTCATCAGCATCGGTCACGTGGTCTGCCGCCTAGACATGCCCCGGTCCCGCCAATTTCTTTCTTGACGCTGAGAGCTGCTCGAGACTGTCTCGAAGCTATCCTTGTCTGGGGCTCAGAGCACGTCATCGAGGCTCACGAGACACCCGAGACAAGGAATAACTTCAGTGCTCTACTTGGGGGCTATCTAGAGCGGTGGGGAGGAGCTCTCAATGCCATGAAGCTCGTAAATACAGTGGGAAACACAAAAGTTCTCCTGCAGATTGCGGCGCTGAACGCAATGGTGTTGCTTCTAACGTGTTGTTCGTCTGACGAGACCGTCTTCGACTCATACAACACAGTCTTTCAGCAGATCATGGATCTCGTGATGCAGATTTCTGTGTCTCACGCCTCGCAAGCACGGGTGTCTTTCGGCATAGACGATGGATTGATCGACATGATAGCCTTCGTCGGATCCCGGTGTCGAGACTCCGACGTACGGCGAAGTGCGCTTCATTGGCTCGAGGCAAGGCCTCGTGCCGAGGGCGAGCGTCTTAGTGGTGAGACGGCGCAGGTTGTCAGGGCTTGGATTGATCTCGAAGAACGCCATAGAACGGCTGGTTCCGGCTTGCCTCCAGAGTCGCAAAGACGGAGGTTGCTCTCCGGCGAGAGATACCACGACCATGGTCTCATAAAGCTAATTTTCGTCTCCTATCCTTACGATGATGTCTCCCGAGGCGCGACCGATGAGGTGTGGATATATCCTGGGAGAATTGGCAACGACCGCAATCGCAGACTTTGGCTCAGCCTGAGCACATGCCTATGGGCAGACCAGACGCAGTCTTTGGCCCAGGATATGCCGCGTTCTTGGACCGCGAGCAGAACAAAGTCCATCGACTGCGATCTACGGCGTTCCATTTCCCTATACCGAGAGTTTGACATGACTGCCCATGCTAAGCGCATACATGGAGGGACGATGAATTGTGTATATATTTCCAGGGACAGCTGTACTTACTTAATTAGAACGTGATATCTATGCCAAGCTTTTGTCGGCAAACGCGTCATTTGTTCTGACCTTGCATTCTGCCCCTCGCGAGCCTCTCTGCGTTCTGTCTCGTTCTCTGCGTCCTGTTACCTTCAGCCGTCCATCCCAAGACTTGCTAATGGCGCCGAAAACACCTTCCCGCTCAAAGCGAATCGTCTTCTTCCACCCCGACCTCGGGATCGGCGGCGCAGAACGCCTCATCATCGACGTCGCAGTCGGGCTGCAAGAACTAGGCCACAAAGTCACAATCTTCACATCGCATTGCGACCCGACCCACTGCTTCGACGAAGCACGAGATGGTACGCCCTGCGTTTCAGTTCTGCTGTGTGCGATACTGAATTCGTTGACAGACAGGTAGGTACCCTCGACGTGCGTGTGCGCGGCAATACCCTCCCTCCCACGATATTCAACCGATTCCATATCCTCCTCGCGATCCTCCGCCAAGTGCATCTCGTCCTCGCGATAGCGTTCTTCGGGCATGAACTGCGTGACCTCAAGCCAGATGTGTTCGTCGTGGACCAGTTGAGTGCGTGTGTGCCGTTGTTGAGGTGGATCTGTCCTGATCGGGTGCGGACGCTGTTCTACTGTCATTTTCCCGATCAGCTGCTAGCGGATAGACGGGAAGGGGGACTAAGAGGTCTAGTCAAGAGGATATACCGGGTGCCTTTCGACTGGTTCGAGGGTTGGAGCACGGCGGCGAGTGATGCGATCGTGGTCAATTCGAAGTTCACGAAGACAGTTGCGGAGAGGATCATACCTTCGCAAGAGCCGTTGACGGTGATATATCCATGTGTTGGCTCAGCGGACATCGATGAGATGTTGGATAAGCCGCTGTGGGATGACAAGTTCAGGATATTGCTCAGCATCAACCGATTTGAGAGGAAGAAGGATATTGGGCTGGCTATCAAAGCATATATTGGGTTGAGCAAGTCCGAACGAGAAGGCACCAGGCTCGTTCTCGCAGGTGGCTACGACCACCGAGTGGCCGAGAACGTGCAATACCACCAAGAGCTGGTCGACTACGCAGAACAACAAGGCCTGTCCACAGCAACAGCAAGGACAGTGCCCACGGCCCTCGGCATCCCAGACAGCGTCGACGTCCTCTTCCTCCTCTCGGTTCCCAGCTCGTTCAAGGTGACTCTACTCCGCCAAGCGCGCCTACTACTCTACACACCCATGAACGAACATTTCGGCATCGTGCCCGTCGAGGCCATGCAGCAGGGCCTACCCGTTCTCGCGTCCAACACAGGAGGGCCACTCGAGACAGTCGTCGACGGCGAGACGGGCTGGCTGCGGGACGCGTCGAAGCCGGAGGAGTGGACTGCTGTCATCCAGACGGCGCTGAGTTCAGACAAGGCTGCATTACAGCGAATCCAGAAAGCAGGCAAGAAGCGGGTAGCGGAGAATTTCACGAGGCCGACCATGGCGAAGAAGTTTGAGGATGAGATCACGAAGATGTTGGGGAGTAAGAGGAGTGAGTTTGTGGATTCGTATCAGATTTTGATGGCGCTGGCGTTGGTCGGGGCATTTGCTGCGGCGTTGATAACGGTGGTGATGGCGGCGGCCGTCAATCGAGGTGGTGATGGCAGGGCGACGGAGTTTGCGACGGCGAAGAGGATGGGGCTGGAGAAGGAGTGGAATCCTTTCCAGTTCGTGCCGGGCATGTTATGAATCATGATAACCTTTCCTCAGAAGAATATGGTTCGGTTTCCATTGGTACACTTTCTCTCTACCAAGCTCGAATTTTCTCAGACGCTGATCGTCTTGAACACCCCAAATCCGCCTCCACCCGTCACAACCGCTGTCCCGGGCATCTGCGAGTGCCAGTGGAACTCCTTGCAGTCCTCCGCGCTGTGTATGAAGAGCAGCTGCGGCGGCACTTTCTCCTGGCCCTCGCCAAGACCCAGGCCGGTCTCGCGCCCGTACTCTTCGTCGTCAAGCTCGACAGCGAGGTCCCATAGCGTGGCGGTACCATCCGCACAGCCGATGCCGACGACGCTGTCGTCTGTGGGGTGCCATTCGATCGAGGTGATTGGCTTCTTGTGGAACTTGAAGTCTGCTACCGGTGAGGGTTTTTGGACTTTGCTGTCGCCAGAAGAGGAAGGTTTCCATTGCCGCAAATCCCACACGGCCCATTCGCCGTCGTCTGCGCCAGTAGCGAGCAGGTGGAAGGTCTGGCGCGACCAGGACATTACGTTGATATCCGTGTTGCTGACTTTGACGTCGACCGCGGGTTTCCGATTCTTGCTTCGCACGTCCCAGACTTTGACTGTGCCGTCGCTGCTGGCGGAAGCGAAGACAGTCTTCTCGTTGGGTGACCATTGAAGCTCTTCGACTGCATCGGTATGGCCTACAAAGGGCCGGTTGTCGGTGGCCCAGCCGCCGCCCTCGGTGCGCTGTGTGCTAAAGATCTGGCCGTCGTTGTCGCCGGTGATGAGGCGGCCGTGTGGGTGGAGTGAAGCGGACTGCCAGTCAAGGGCGTAGCCTTCGGATTTGTGCATGCGGAGTGTGCTGAGTGGTTTTGAGGCGGTGGTGGGGATAGTGGTGCCGGGTGTGGTCAGGCTCTGAAGGTAGGGTGAGACGTCGTGGATGACGATTTGGCCATTCTCGAGCCAAGTCGCGGTAAGTGTTTGTGGCATTTGTGATGGGTCTGCTTGTGAGGTTGCGGGCTGGAAAGCTCGGATGCGGTTTGTGGTGCTGGGGAGAGGTATGCTGCGGGACTCGAGAATTGGTTCGGTAGA
This sequence comes from Cyphellophora attinorum, assembly GCF_001299255.1. NCBI lineage: Eukaryota > Fungi > Ascomycota > Eurotiomycetes > Chaetothyriales > Cyphellophoraceae > Cyphellophora > Cyphellophora attinorum. The sequence goes on along the minus strand of NW_017253248.1, from coordinate 419,038 downwards.
GGCCTCTTCGTCGTCGCTCTCGTCGTCGCTTTCGGAGTCGGTCTGGTTACCGCGATCCATTCTCGAGAGGCCGCTCAAGCGCAGGACGTAGAGTTCGTTGTCTTTGGCACGGCCAGTCTCGGCTTGTGTCCCTGCGACAGCATAGAGTGTTCGAGGGTAGCTCTTCCGTTGGTCGCCGAGATTGTCTTTGACGATGTCGAAGGACAAACACGGCCACGTCGTCGACAGAGGATGCAGCATCTCGTAGGTTGAAGGATCAGGTGCGAGCGTTTCGCCGGGCTTCAGTATTGATCTACCAGGTATGAACGTCTGTTGCTTTGAGTCGACTTCCATCGCATCGCCGTTCTGCTCTGCTTCTCGCTCCGCATCTGGTCTGCCATCTACGCCTGCCTCCATGATCTCGTCTTCAGACTCGTACTCATCTTCGAACTCGTCCTCGAAGTCGATGCCGTTCTCGCCGTTGGTGCCAGTGTCGGGACGCTGGCCGGCTTTGAGGGCGCCATTGGGCTGGTCGTCTGTCGCTGCTCGCTTTGACATAGTGTGGGTTGCTGTGCTATTGTGTAGCAGACATGCTGTCGCAAATTATTTTTCAATCGCCAAAAATTATTTGACCCCGCATTTTGGCAGATCTCAGCCTCGTACTTACAGCCTCGCCATGCGCGACAGCAAGACCTGCCCGGCGAGGGGCACTCCTGCTTCGAGTGACTTGGATTCTTTCCAAAGAACAAAAGTCATCAATCTGACATTGACTTGCTCCTAATCCGCGCCGAGTGACAGCGCGCTGGCAGGTCTGGAAGACATCAAATGTGCGGATAAACTTCTAGATCTCACCCCTCGAAACGCGTCCATGCAAAGCGTTTGAATTCTACGCGCCGATTGGCTGAGGCCCAACCACATCCCTGCGGAACTGCTCTTGACAGACGGGAACACCACACAACCGCCAGAACACCCAGCAGACTGCGCTTCAGCGATCCAGCATACTCATTACAATCCCTGAAAAGACCTCAGCTGCCGAATGTCTGCATAGCGACCAACTCGTTCATTAAAGACCGCCTCGGCAGACTAGCCGCCATGGACTTCAATCAGCCGCACGATCCTGCCACGGACGCAGCCTACAATCCTCAGATAGTAAACGAGCAAGGCCAGTCACAGGAAGATTTGCACCACAATGGACAATCACAGAATGGCATGACAGACTCACCTATGGAAGGGGTCGACTCGGGCTCCCGATACAACTCACCAAACATGGCATATCAACAACAAGGCGGCTCGCGGCCCGGCTCAGGTATGAGCGGTCCTGCTGCCGGCAACTCATATCAGGGTCAAGGACAGCAGCCGCCGAGCAAGAGCAGCGTTGTGATCAAGGTCGGCATGGTGGGCGATGCGCAGATAGGCAAGACGAGTTTGATGGTTAAGTACGTTGAGGGAAGCTGGGACGAGGACTATATCCAGACGCTTGGTATGTCGGGAATGCTTCAGGGGACTGACAGGTGGCTGATGATTCATCACAGGCGTCAACTTTATGGAGAAGACAATTTCGATTCGAAACACTGAAATCACATTCTCGATATGGGATCTGGGTGGGCAGAGGGAGTTCGTCAATATGCTGCCACTGGTCTGCAATGATGCGGTTGCGATTCTCTTCATGTTCGACCTGACACGAAAGTCGACTCTCAACAGCATCAAGGAGTGGTACAGACAAGGCCGCGGCTTCAACAAGACCGCTATACCCTTCCTGATCGGAACAAAGTACGACCACTTTGTCAACTTCCCACGAGAAGATCAAGAGGAGATCAGTACTCAGGTACGAGCTACACATAGATCGCCGTTGGCCGCCTACTGACATGAACCAGGCACGCCGCTTCGCCAAAGCCATGAGAGCCAGCCTCATCTTCAGCAGCACCAGTCACAGCATTAATGTCCAGAAGGTTAGTCACAGTCCTCGATCTCATCTGCTAAGCCGTCCTTACTGATGACTGCCGTCAGATCTTTAAGATTGTCCTCTCGAAAGCCTTTGACCTGAAGTGCACCATACCCGAGATCGAGAATGTTGGCGAGCCGCTGCTGCTGTACCAAGCCGTCAACTAAAGGATCGGCATTATGTTGCCTGCCTGGACGACACCACTCTTGGTGAATGCAACAAGCAGGACTCCTAAACGAAGCGTCAAGAACCCTTTACGAAGAATCATGGCTGTAATGTGTGTCTATGTGAGTAGTGGAATACTTGTGATCAGTAGTGGCGGATGAAGAAGGAACGTTGCGAGAGGGACGACCTTCGAAGGTCGACGTCCTCCTGCGTCGTCTAGACGATGGAGAAAGTTGAGATTGAAGCCTCGGGGGCCCGCCTAGTCACATTTCGGATAGCGGGCTGTTACCCGCTTGCCAGGAGTCTGCATGCATAGTGGATAGTACCGAGCACAGAACAGGCGCTTCTTGTTGACACTCCAGACAGTCTTTACACATCTAACATGAAGGAAGAACAAGGAGACATTGAAAGATAATTTTATCTGCATTGGTCAATGCTTCTATCGCTCAATGCACTCCCCACGCACAAGGTGCTTTGTGTGGAGAGGTGAGGCGTCCATCGAAATGATATTGATGTCGCCTCGCATTCGCTGGCCCGTACGGCAGCTCGTACCTTCGAGGCGCTGCACACTAGGAACATGCTCATCTGGTAGCGAATCCTCCATCCCTTAGGAGACGCCGTCGGAACTCCACCAGCGTTTCCGGCCCAGCCTCAGGCTCTACCTAGGTTCCCTCCGCCTGCTGAATCCCTCTCACCACAGCCGCAAACTCCTTGCGAACCATCTCAATGTACCCCTTCCAGCCGACCATCTCCCCACCGCCAGCGATCTCGCCTGCCGCATTCTCGAAGTTTCGGTCCAGCTCCAACGACGTCCGGATGACAGCGGCGTTGGCTTCGTTGGCTTTCTCGATCTCTTGTTTGACCGCGTTTTCCTTGAGCTTGACGCCCAACACGACCTTGAACTTCTCTGCTAGCGGCGACAGACGACGACGTGTCTCCTCTGGATCGAGTACGGTAAGGCGGGCGAGCATGAGGTTACACAGGGTGCGGATGTCGGCGTCATCGGTGATTCCATCCAATATGCGATCGAAGATGCGCGGGATGGGCAGGTGCGGGATCGCAGCCGGGCAATCTAGTAGCGCATACAGTGTGGCGTACGTAGCTTTTCGGAGGTCGAGACCGCCATCCTCGTTGTGCTTGAAGGGTCCGATCGTGATGACGCGGATGAGATCTGGCTTGATGACTGAGTCGTCGAGGACCTGTGGGAGGAGTTGGCCGATTTCGGGGATGACGAGATTGGGCTTGTTGTGAATCGCGGCGTTTAGAGTGGTAACGGCAAGCCGGCGGTTGCTGAGGTCGGCGTCTGAGAGCATGGTGCGAAGCATTGGGACAATTGTCCGGGCTAGTAGAGTGTTGTAGGCGGAACTTGGGTCGGCTAGGGTGAAGCGGAATGCTGAGATTACTGTGCCGCGGGTCGTGGCGTCTGGGCTCTGCAGGGACTGGGTGAGTAGAGGAACATAGGTCTGTGGTTCGATCATGGCGACTCTACCGATGCACTCGGCCGCCACGGCACGAGTGTCATCGGTTGTGGACAGACCAAACAACTTCTGCCAAAGCTCCTGTGCAAAAGGCACAAAGTCTTTGCTGTCGGAATCGGTGACGTGTTGCAGGATCTCCTTGAGTGAGTGAAGGTACAGATATTCCTGTTCTGAGTTCTGGCCGAGATTCTCTATGATGAAAGGCAAGCAGGCAGAAAGGTTGCTGGAACTAGCGCTACCCAGAGCTGTCGCTGCGGCCAGCCGTACGCGGTCAGACGTTGAGTTCAGGCAGCCTGTGAAGACGTCCATTTGCACAGGTGATTTGGCACCCGTCCTGAAACCGACTTCTCCGAGCACTGTAATGGCGAGACAGGTCGCTTCCGGATTCGTCGAGGTCTGGATTTCTGTCAAGAATGTAGGTACAGATACAGCAAGCTGTGATGTCGAGAACACCAGTAACGTGCCAATGGCCCGACCCAACACAAGAGTGTCACCAGCGATTCCTATCGCAAGGAGACTCTGCATGAGACCGTTGCCGACACCCTGCTCAGCGATAACTTTGATAACCAGGAGGTATGCTTTCAAGGGTGAGCCTTCGAGACGGGTTTTGCTGACGGCGCAGAGACCTTCAATTAGGTCGTCTGTTATCAGGTCTGAGGCACTCGTGGGAAGGATCCTAGCTAGTATGACCAGAGCGGGAGTGAGGAGATTAAGATCTGACGTCGCTAGCAGTGGCAAGAGTTTCTCCTTGAGCTGCGCAATCGTCTTTGTGTCGTAGAGCGTGGCTGTGACAGTGTTCAGTGCTAAGTACTGCAAAGCCTCCAAGCAAGCGGCACGCAGCGCCCGATCAGCCTTGCGTAGCTGATTAGCCATTTCCATAGAGACTTCTTGGACCCATAGCCCACTGACGTTATCGGACACCCCAGCGGATTCACCTACGAGACCAATAGCTCGAGCGCTGGCCAAGCGAGTTGTCTCGTTTCTCAGACGGTCATTCAGAATGCCTAGCGCTTTTGCGTGGTGTGCAGATGAGATGAGCTGCGTTGACGATGTTCGGGCGATCAAGACACCGAAGACCTGGATCGCGCGATGCCGGACTTCAAGATCAGTATTGTTGTCAGTGACTCGATTGACGATCACATCGAACAACTTCTCAATGTGAATCGCATGGTCTTGATTTGGCGTAGATAGCCGTGGAGGCGTGAGCGCTTTCACGAATTGTTCCAGGGTAGCCAAGGCCTCCCCAGAGACCTTGTCGTTTCTGCCTCGAGCAACTGCTGTGACTGACGGAATCAGCGCAATGACGAATGGCGTAAGCACAGCTGTCGAATTTGTCTCGGTGATAGTACTGATTGCACCGAGCGTCTCGATTTGGAGGCCAGCAACAGTGCTCGAGGAGCCAGAGCTTGCACTCGCGCCGCTCGGACCCAGACCCGGCTTTAATGCGTCGGCGATGGGGTCTTCTAGTTGTTGGAGGTGATCGGCAAGAGCACCGTTGCGCGACAGAGCCAAGATCTTGATCATGGTGATACCGGCCTGCTTGAGCGGGATGCCAGCCTTCTTCCACATCTTGCCAAGTGCTTGGACCATCTTAGGTATGACTGCTGCAAGATCGGCCTGAGCACCACTTGCAGGAGGGGATGATGGGGTGATTGGAGGGCTCGCACGCGACAAGACAAGACCTCGTAGCTCGGGATCATGCTGGGATACCTCGCTGTCCTGACGTCTCCGCTTCCGACCAGTAGTGGGAGGAATTTCGAATTCTTCTGAGCGGTGAACAGTGCTGGACGAGCCGGCTTTCTTGATGAGGGTCGTGGTCGCACTGATGACCTCGAGACGAACATTGTCTTCGCGTTCGTTGTGCAGGCGCGAAAGGAGACTTGGGGCTATTCCGTTGAAGAGCGTGTCGTGGTCTGAAGCAGAAAGACTGCTGATCATTGTGGAGAGAGCTTTGGCAGCGCACCGACGTACTTTCCAGCTGAAGTCATCGACATCACTGAAGGCAGCATCATCATCGAGATCCGCGTATTCGTCGTCATCGTCGATATTGTCATCTGTGACTCCGTCATCGCTACCAGCGTCATCGACACCGCCCATATCTTCGTCGTCTGTGCTTGCAACATTGGGATCGTACTTGAGGAAGCGAAGAGCCGCAGCAAGGGCGTCGTCCTGGTGCTCGGCCATCTCTGTCGGACAGGAGCCTAGGAGAGCATCCAGTGTCTGTAGAGCAGCCTCACGCATCTCTTCCAATTCAGCATCGGTCTCAGCGTCCTCTGATTGGTCGTCTTCCTCGTCCTCATCGATCTGTAATGCGGACAACACATGCGGAATGGTCAAATGCAAATATGGTCCGAACTTTGGTGTGGACTTTGCAAGTGTGCCGATTGTTGCAATCAGGTACCGACGGTGCTCATTGGAGATCTGTGAGGCCTTGAAGGACTGCGCCAGGGCATCGACGAAGGAGCTGACTTGTGACTCCGAGAAGTGGACGAGGAGGGCGCCAACACCAGCAAGTGCTCGTTTCTTGACAACACCGCCGGCTTGTGGACTCTCGATGATGTCCATGACTGCTTGTGCCAAAGCGATCAACTCCTTGTCCTGCAGAAGTGTGCCATAGTGCTTTACTATTTCGATCAGGACGTCTACAGCATCAGCGTTGTAGCCCTTGCCCTTCTGAGGCTGCAGTAAGCCAAAGGGAGGTTGTGCCGACGACTTGCTCCCGGACAAGACGACTCTTCCCACGAGTCGCGGAATCAGCACTTTACTGATCGCACTGTAGGCTTCCTTGACATCTGATACAGAGACATTGCCGACTTGAGGATGGGGCAGACTGGCAACGAGACTTCGCAGGGCCGAATTGGGTACGGAGTGATCGATATCAGATGCGGTAAGTAGCTGAGTGATCTTGTCGATAGTGGGAGCGATGAGCTCGTTTGGAGTCCTCGCGGCCAGTGGCCCGATACTACATATGTCAGCCACCTGAGTACTACGCCAGAAGATTAAGTCAAGGACGCTTACCATTTGAGGGCTTGATTCTGGACTTCACCATTCTGGTCACCCAATGCATGGACCACGCCTTCGATGACACGACCAGCGGTGGGGATATCGTTTCTCACCCATTCAGTGTTGATATTGGACAGGGCACCTTGAAGATCGCTCAACTGCATGAAACGAATGTCTGGATCTGGGTCCTGCAGCTTCTGGATCATGCCGCTGATTTGTGTCGCGGTGGCACTACGATCGCGCGACATGGCTGCGGTTGGCTGCCACGCGGCGCCGGTCGTATGTTGAATGTGCTGATCGCCTGATCGACAAGGCTGCGATCTTGCCGGTCAATCAGCACGACAAGAGCATAAAGTAACGCTGACCAGACGCCTTCTGAGGACTACGACAACTTTTTGAAAAAGGTTCAGAATGAACCCGAGTGCATTGGAGTGATACAATTGAAGTTGGAGATCAAAAAATGCAAGGCGCCAGGCACGTCATTCTTAAATGGGAGCTTCCGGCTGCTGTGGACCTGGAGTAAAGCTCCGGGGAGAGCGCATCATCTTCAACATTTTCCGGTGCTGCACTTGAAGCTTCTTGACTTCTTTTCAGCTTGTTCGCAGAGCACACCTCACCTCGATAATATGGCGCTCCCGAGACCAACTCCTTTGCGAGCACCATCGCAAGGCCTTCGACGCCATGCCTTACGCCGCACCATCAACCAAGCTCGAAGCAGTCCTTTCCGCAATGCGGGCAGAAGATCATACGCAAGCGGCCACGGCCACGAAGCAAAGAAGAGCTCAGATCTACCATGGTGGGTATCTCGCTCGACTAAATTGACCCTGTAGTGACGATTCTGTAGGTTGATTGGATCTGTCGTCTTCACTGTCCCGGCTGCCTCGTGGCTACTCGCTCAAGCTCCCGCAAAATCTTCACACTATGATCATGGCCATGGAGAAGAGGGAGAAGAGCATGACGAATCTTCCGAGGAAGCGCCTGCGGACGAGGAGGCCAAGGATAGCACTGAGCTGATGAGAAGCCGGAGGACGATTCTAAGGAAGATTCGGGAGCTGAGGCCAAGGATGATTCCAAGGACGACAGCGACGACAAGGCCGAATCCAAGGATGATGGCGGCGACGAGAAACCAGAGAAGGACACCAAGAAGGACGACAACAAGGACGAGAAGGGCGACGATGACACACCGAGCGACGATAGCGCAGATGGTGTGCCGAACCATTCAAACTCACAGTATTTCCGCAACCCTAACATGAAACCAGGCGAAGGGAAGCAGAACAGGCCGCCGACGGAGAAGAAGGGAGAGAAGGACGTGAGTGTTATTACCGTCCTCGTACAGCTTTGTTTGCGTTACTGATTGCTTGCGCGCGTCGATCGATTATGTTTAGTCTTGATTTGAGTCCAGCAATGCTTTACGCGAGGTTTGCTACTTTCTTTGGCCCCTCTCCGATTCTGACTTCTCGATTAGGCTGCGAGCAACTTTTCAGGCGCCAAACATCCAGCAATCAACGACCCATCGAGGAGCAAGAAATCCCATGGCCCAATGGAGACAGCAAAGATTCACGGTACAGTCAAGCCGACATATGCTGACGACAACTTTGGACAAAACTCTGAGGACTCACATCCTGAGGAGACGAAAAACTCGAAGAACGAGAGGCAGGAATGAACGACCTTCCGACCGACCAGAACTGGACTTCCACAGCATGTTACTCGGACCATCGTGGGATCCTGGTGTATGTAGACAAAAAGTAGAATCGGCGCCAGCCTCGCCTTTTTATTCTTGCGTGCGATCAGTGATCGATCTGTCATCTCGTCTCTTCTCCTGCGCTCCATGTTCGCGACTATAAAATATCAACTGATCTTGAGCACCGGTAGGGGCCCGTGCCAAGGAGCGCGCTCCGCTAGAGGTCTTACGGCATACGAAATAACTCGTATCGCGTAGTTTCCTCTGGCTGCGGGCTTATGGTGAATCGTATATAACCTCTCCTCGATCAAAAGTATATTCTGTGCATTCGGACCACATCACTCCTGGCTGAAGGTAGCGCCGGCCAGAGTATTCACTCCCTCAACACCACCAACCGCCCACAACTATGGGTCGACCGCGACGTGCATCGAGCGGGCTACCCGCAGATCCGCCGTCCAATGTCGGCCCAGCAATGTCAACGCTCGTAGAGCGGCCGGACTCGCCATACATCAGCGGAAACGTCAGTGACCATCCTCGCCGAGTCGGCGCACAAGCAATTGACAGATCAGTAGTACGACAAGCACTTGAAGCCTTCCTCTAAGCGACGGAAAGCACGCTCCCTCCTCCGCCGGTATAAGCAGATATCACTACGGCACACATGGCTCAACCCGCTCATACTCGTGTCTGTCATACTGGCATGTTACTATGCAAATCCAGGACCGCAGAACCCTCTCCACCGAGCCATATTCCTCTCCTATCCGCTAGGACCAGATCACCCAGGCGGCCCAGTCATGTACGGCAAGGGAAAACACGACTTCACCTTCGTCGCATTCTACACCATCGTTCTAAGCTTCACAAGAGAGTTCTTCACACAGCGAGTCATCCGCCCCATGGCCATCCGCGCTGGCATCCGAAATCGCGCGAAGCAGTATCGCTTCATGGAACAAGTCTACACAGCCATGTACTTCTCCGTCTTCGGCCCGTTCGGCCTCTATGTGATGTCGCAAGGCTCCCTCTGGTACTTCAACACGACCGCCATGTTCGAAGGCTTCCCGCACCGGAGCCACGAGGGCGTCTTCAAAGCCTACTATCTCCTCCAGGCTAGCTACTGGAGCCAGCAGGCCATTGTGCTTATGCTGCTGCTGGAGAAGCCTCGCAAGGACTTCAAGGAACTTGTGCTTCACCACATCATCACGTTGGCGCTGATCTTTCTGAGCTACCGGTTCCATTTCGCAAAGATGGGCATTGCCGTGTATATCACCCACGACATCAGTGACTTCTTCCTCGCGGTAAAGCCTTCCCCACCCCACTCACGTCCGCCACAGCCATCTAACCAGAAGCACAGACATCCAAAACCCTCAACTACCTCGACAGCATCCTCGTCGGCCCCTACTTCGCCTTCTTCATCGGCGTCTGGATCTACCTCCGCCACTACCTCAACCTCCGCATCCTCTACGCCACCCTCACCGAGTTCCGCACCGTCGGGCCCTTCGAACTCAACTGGGACACCCAGCAGTACAAGTGCTGGATCAGCCAGTACATCACTTTCGGCCTCCTCGCCAGTCTACAAGCAGTAAACCTGTTCTGGCTGTTCCTCATCCTGCGGATCGCGAAGAATTTCGTGTTCAGTAGTGTCGACCTCAAAGACGAGCGCAGCGAAGACGAAGAGGACGAAGAAGAGGAGGAGAAGGACGGAAAGGCCATCAACGACGCAGCAAGAAAAGCGCTGGAGAATGATACGGGCATGCATACTGACAAGCCTGTCCTCCTAGTCAACGGCGAAGCCATCAAGCCAGAGGCGAAACCCGAGGGGATTCGGGATCGGAGGAGGAAAGGCTGAAGCAAGCCGACTCCTGGATCTGCCCTGGCCCAGAACGTGTACGAAGACGCCGCTTTGCTGCATTCCCATGGAAACGAAGTCGGCGAACAACGGCCTGGATCTCACACAATCAACTACACTGGCTGTGCCCTGCGGCAGCCACTCGTCCTGCTACGATGCGAGACAAAGTGGGTTGGGATGGTTAGGAACGCCCAAGACCCTTCTTGACACGTTTGGCCACCCTTATTTCCGGTACCTCAAAACTTGTCCGAGTATAGCCACTTATTAATATAACATTACGACGAACGATACGAGGTATGCACTGTTATGCTCTCGCATGAGGCAGTATAGCGGTCAGGCATCGAGCACCCATTGGGCACTTGTGCCCGGCTATCATTTGACAACGATCTGGGTGATTCAGAGCTACTTCGAGCAGAACGGACACACATTGCGCTTCCCTCAGTCACGCACTGATGGAGTCTGAGACCGGCCGTGCTCGGATTCGAGCATAGTTGATTGGATCGCTTGGAGGTTTGGAGCAGTCGGCCCCATACGCTGTATATATATGTATAATTCTACTCCTCAGAGGAGCCGCATAGTAATAACGAGTGGGTATCTTGGGAGAATGAGAAGCCACCAGCACCAGTGATCCCTAACCTGTACGAGACCGCCGAAATCCAAGGGGGAACTCTTCCTAGCTCCATACCTTCCCCCTAGTTGCTGCTGGCCATGTCGCATCTGGGTAATGACCCAGGAAAAACAATAAGCAAAGAGTCGTAAATCGTAAATCGAGTGGCGAGTGTGCCGTGCTTCCGTCACGCACGTTCCTAGCGCTTCTTCTTCGTCGAAACTGATCTATCATCCGCCACTCCCATCTCTTGCTTTACACTTTCCAGAAGATTCCTCGCCTGCCTGTCCCTTTTCTCAAAAGGCCCGTTGAACAATCCTGGGAGCATGCGCTTACTGTTTGCATGGTCCGCATCAAATTCTGGGCCCTGCCACCCTCGATCCTGGCAGATCTTGACCGCCTCTTCAAGAAGCTCCGTACCAACGCCTTTCCGACGGTAACGGTTTTTGGTGGTCCAGCCGCGGATGACGCCTGTGATGGGCACAGGTGAGTTCCTGCCGTTGCTATTCTGCCGCCGGGACGACTTGTTGCTGCCATTCCGTGAATGTGAGCCATTTCTGCCAGGCCTGACTCCGCGGAGGATGAGAGCACCGATGGGAATGTCGCCGAAGCGTGACAGGACAAGGTCGTCGGATTCGCCTATTATAGTGTTGTTGGCATCCGAAGAGCGATCCTTGTCGAGCCACTTCCACGTGCCCACGGACTCGGCTTCATCGATGTAACCCCTGCTCAGGAGTCTGGTGGTCGCGAGCACGACCATGAAGAAGCCACTGACTGTTGTGCCAATAACGGCGAGATCGAAGTTCCAGCTGTGTAGAAGTATTTGTAGAGGTATGCGAAAAGGGCGACCATGGAAGACAGTATCAGTGGATGCCAAAGGATGGCGCTGGACGCATATTGGCGCTGTTGTGCGACGGAGTCGGCAATTAAGTGAAGAACCTCGACCTTGTCGTCCTCGGAGGTGACGACTGTTGTGGTCAGAGGTGGAGGGTTGGAGGGCGGTTGTGATATTGAGGGAATTTCTAATGGGTATTCATCGTCGGCCATGTAGGCCAGTGGTGAGGGGAGTGGCAGAATAGAATTGACCGAGGGACGAAGCGTAGGTCGGAGATCTGGGGTGTTGCAGCACGAAGGAATCGGTGAGTCAAGGTCGATAGTCAGGTTGGCTCTCAAGGTAGTAAAGAATGCTGTCAAGTTGTTCAGCTCGTGTGCTTGGGAAATTTGTTGATGGCATACGTACCCGCAGAAGTTTTGAACCCTGGTATCTTATCACTAATGACAGCACGTGCTCCGTATGCATCGTGGAATAGGACAGAGGGAGCCGGTGGATATACCACTGATCTAACCGATAGAAGCGAAGAGGCAAAGGGAAGAGCAGAGACAGGCGGTGGCGGCGTTGGTGGAGGTGTAAGTTGTTGAAGGTATAAATGTTCAGGTAATTTCATAGAATGGTGCCGGCCCATGATGGTGAATGCAAAAAAACTCGTCCCATTTCCCCATTAAGCGTCAACGCCGTGCAACGCTGCTGCCGGGCGCAATCGCAGCAGGTACGACCCGCAAGGTATCGATTGCGCTTACCCTGCGATGACGTTGCAATCGCACCAACAACGCTTGCGGCGGCTTTCAGCCGGCGCCTGGGGAAGGCACCAGAGGATTAAATGGACTCGAGGTGACGATGAGGGGTCAAACGCGGGGGCAAGCGCACCCTGTTGAAGAAAGCGAAGAGAACAACGCCCTTGCCAGAATCTGTCTCTATAGAACGAAGAGAAGAATAGACTGCAGGTAGATCATGATAACCCACGAGGGGCACGAGGGGTTCATATTATTTGAGCATGATAGCACATTCCAAGACTGTCGCGGTGTATAGTTATTGGAACAGGGCGGGCTGATTGCGCAAGAATGACCTACGCCAGGATCCATATTGTTCGAGGCTTATCGTGAAAGGAAACAATAGTCGTGGTTGGTCTTGATAGCGCTGATATGGCGGGGTTCAGGGAGAAAGATTGAAGAAGGGTGATAGGGTGTCGATACACGGTGAAGCGATGTTCTGAAGCACAAGCGTCAGTTTCGACCAGGAGTTTCGAAAGATAACCCAAAGGTCGATCCTGACCTGTTCCTCGTCTGCGGCTTGTAAAGAACGCTCCAGATATGCCTTGGTCATGCAGCTAAGCAGCAGTTAAGAACTAGTAGATGCATCGCGATTGTCGGACCTCGGAGCGTGCTACCAGGAAGCCCGTCGACTCTTGCGTATGATTCATCGCCTGTAACATGCAGTGCATTGTCATCATATCCCACTCAGCGACGATGCATCGCTCGAGTTATTCCTCGTCAAGTTGCTATTGACTCGACTCCAGCGTTCGGGTTTCAGAAGTGCTGAGACTTACAATAGCTGTCGTCATCGCGCTCGTCACCTTCTAAGCACACATCGTGATCACGAGTCAACTTCACGAACACCCCGGGCGGGCACTGGCATAATCGCGAGACCCTCGTCATGAGGAGCTTGGCGCTCCAACGTGGTCCATGTGCTCGAAACATCGACAGACAAGATAAAGGGCATCACATATGGTGCGGAAATGCCGGGGGCACGGTGTTCAGCGCATAGAACGGTTCAGCTTTGGAGGTTTTTGACAGCAATGCCGGTCTTTGGTTGTGAGGCAGGAGTATCAGCGTAGGAAAAGTCATGGCGAGAACGACCTGGCTCGCAGAAAAGCTAACAGAGCAGGCAGGGTCGAAAGTGAAGAAAGAGTCTTCGGCATTCGGCATTAGTAGATCGACTCATCGCTGTAGCCCGCACGTTGGTAAGGAATTCCTGCCCCATTGACCCTAGCAGTCGTAGTCATGTTGCCGTCGTTATATGTGTTCGAAACAGCGCCGGCGGCAGAGTCGGCGCCATATAGTTGCTGACCATAGATGTTGCTCTCAGCATTACTACTTACAGGAGTGTACACAGCATTGCTCATCTGCTGCAGACCAGCTGTCGAAGTCTCTGGGCCCGCAGATGCGTTGACGTCCATTGCGTAGTAGTCTTGGGTTGGGTCGTTCCAGTTATCGAAGCCCATAGCCAGCTGCGATTGGTCTTTATACCACCAGTCTTGCGATTCCATGAGATTGTCCAAAGTTGCAAAGCTACTGGCTGTGTATGAACTCGGATCGGCTGGCGACGTCATGTCGCCACCAAACGTGCTGCCGTTGGAAGCATTCTCGGAAGGCGGGCGCGGTCGAAGAAGATTGTATGCAGCCTGCTGAGTTTTCGTGAGAAGTGATGAACCACGAATTTTGTTCGGGTTCCGGTTGAAATCCGTCGAGTTTGAGGGTGGTGCTGATAGATTACCAGAGGATCGACGAGTGTCAGGGACATCAATTGGTGACGGAGCCATGGCTGCCGAGAGACCACCTCGGAGCTCCGCATTGAAGGTCTGAGGTCCGTACGACAAGGGTCGTGTGAGCATCTGCTGCTGGCGAAGCGGTTGAGAGGTTGCCGCTTGTTGCTGTCCGAGCTGCGTAGGGGTTTCCTGTTTCAAGACCTCCGATATTGGCTGCTGGCCTATGTGTCGGTACGGCTGCCCGAACTGCCCAGAGCTTGGTGGCGACGGGGTTGCGTGATGGCGACCCCATTTGAGGTTTGCACGAGCGAAAGCGGCATCTGCTTCCTCGGGAAGCTCAACTTTCCACTTTTCTGCGCATACTCTGAGGATCTGGAGCGTCCGTCGCGCAGCAGTCCAGCATTCGCCCATCTCCTCCAAGTGCCTTGCGCCGTGTGCGATGTCTCGTTTGGCAGTCTTGTCTGGCATATTCAAGATGTGAATCGTGCAAGCGGTATGCAGGATATATATTGCAATATTGCATATTTGTCGAAGGCCGTGCGTCCTCTTGTAAAGGCGGAACAATTTGGATATTGCTCCTGCTGCCTGAGTACAGAACTTTCGAGGAGATACGTGTTTTGGAAGCGGCGATGTTTGTTTAGTGTACTTCAAGAAGGGCCTATAAAGATGGATGTAAAGCAGTTGGTGGAACATGTGCATTAACAGCACTTGTGGGAGTTGCGAATCCTTGGCTTCGAGCTCTGCCGGCAGCTCTTTCTTCCAGGACTCCAAGCGTGTATGCACATCACTCAGTTTCTTGAGCTCATGTTGCCTGTTGAGAGGTTTATCGTTGAGACTAGGGTGGTAGAACGATTCAAGGAGATCGCCAGAAATTTCTGCAAGCCTTGATAGCTGCCGCGCGACGGTTCTGGTACGCGCTGGCTGTGCGTTGGCTTGCACGATGCCGGAATCGGTGTATGGCGACCATCTTTCAGAGTCTTCCGATGGGAACACCTCCGGCTTCCTGATTGTGCTATTTGATGTTGATAGCTGTGGCTGACGGCCAAGATAGTTTGACCAGCATTTGTCAAACAAGAAACATCCCCAGAATGTTATTCTCCGCGCATCGATGTCTTCGTCGGAGAGTCGTGAGTGTTCGTTCATTGGTTGCGCGTCGATATTGAGTCCCAGGTCCATGGCCATACGGAAGCTCATGCCACTGTAGACCCAGCCTTTGCTTTCATGTCCGCAGCCTGCTTCGCGGACAGACATGAGTGCCATGGCTTGCACGGTACATAGTTTAGCGTTGGCGAACTCGTCGTCTTCATACAGTAGACGTTTGGCCTCCTTGAAGTAGTGGTCACCAGTAGTGCTCGAATCATCTGGAACCGCCTTTGCGGCTGCCTTGTTCGAAAAATGGCATCCCAGCGCCAGCATAACATTTACCAGTAGCGCAGAACAGTACTGCGAGGGTGTCCCGGTCAGAAAGTCTCGGTAGAAGAGTTCCTTGGACAGTGTCGTAAAATAAGCGTAGTGCCAGCAGAAATACATGTTCATGAAGTGAAGAATGAGATCTTTATCCTGAGTGACTGTGGTCCATGACACTATTGCCTCTTCTTTCGGCTTCACAATGTCAGCAGCAGCACTGGCAGGAGTTGAGCCATAGTGCTTTGTTCGAGGCCATCCGTCATCCAGATCAGGTTCGATGTCCCGCCAATGAACTTGACGGATCCGTCGAGATAAAGATCGCCCATTCTACCAGATAGTTCTTGCTCGAACTGAGGTACTTCCGCAGGTTGCAGGGCCAGGGATGGTGGCGATTCCGGAAGGCCATTGGTGGCGATGCTTTCACCGGCTTCGATTCTGGTAGCGAGATCTTCCAGATTCTCGCATATCCGGATTTCGTGCACCAGGTCGGCGACATCATCCTCTTCCGCATTTAGGATTGCCTGTATAAGAGTATGTAGAGTCGAACTCTTGGTCTTGAGATCGACGTCCTTCTTGTATACTCCCTTCCTTCTCTGATCTGTGTGAGGCGCATATTCACATTCCGTCAAGTAGACCGAGGCGCAGGCGGCGCATTTCGGTAGTTGACCATCACATCTCGATTTGCGCCTGATAGAAAAGTAAGTCAGCCTCGATGCGCGCACACGGGAGGTCGCGGTAAAGATTCACCTTCGACACGCAATGCACGCAGTACTGATACAGCGGCGCTTACTAGCAGCGCT
Source organism: Cyphellophora attinorum (assembly GCF_001299255.1). Lineage (NCBI taxonomy): Eukaryota > Fungi > Ascomycota > Eurotiomycetes > Chaetothyriales > Cyphellophoraceae > Cyphellophora > Cyphellophora attinorum. Next base: position 402,813 of record NW_017253248.1, on the reverse strand, counting down.
TGCATCGTTATCTCGGCCCTTGTTCTTCACCTTCTTCTGCGTATACTCATCGCCGTGGTCAACCAGCGCATGCTGTGACATTCCATTCAGGCTCATGACTGCCGTCTCGATGGTCGGCGACGAGGAGTCAGTCGCTCAGTCAGATTGATAGCCGCGACCTCGCGCCTATGCCGAAGCAGACAGCCGAGTACATGTTGTCGGACAGCGCCAATATTGCTAAGCGTGGTTGCAAACAAGGCTGTCTTATCATTCCGCATCCAGGCCAGCCGCTCGTATTGGAGGGCCTGGAGGGGTGAAGAACTAGGGGGGTTACGGGATATGCCATCCGGCGCCCCACGTATCGGCGAGCTAAACCCTACTACCGACCGGAAGACCTCCAGGGCTGGGAGAGTGTTGAGACAGAATCAAACGGGTATCATATGATAATCTAGTAATGCTTCTTTACTTTAATGCCAACATTTCGCACAGACGCCCAAACTGACGGCGAAACCTTCACCGGCAGTTTCCTGCCCTTCAACCTCTGATCGACGAGCCATAAGCCAACCACGAACTGGTCCCTGGTCAGAGCCATGTCGTTCGCGCTGCCAGCAACTAGCGTCCAGATTTCTTCTAATGCGTAATATGGCAGCCGACTTCGGTTCCATACCTCCTGCACTACCACATTGAGTACCATATCATCAGCGTTGGCGTCTCGTGGCCATTTCCGTCTCACGGTATCACTCTCAAACTCATGCAGGAATCCACGATTTGCTGCCCACACTCCCTCGTACCGCTTGCGTTCTCGTTCCGTGACTTTGTCGCGCCAGCGCTTTCGATCGCCTTCATGATGCTTGTTCGGGTGCTTCCTTATGATGTGTCGCCGACCGCGTTTGGTCTCGTCCTCCTCCTCCGGCTCTGGAGAATGTTTTCGTAAGGTTTGCTTCATAGCGCGCCTAGGTGGCGGCTTAAGAGGGGCCTTCCTGTCTCCTGTGTGACTGGCTCGCAAGAAGTCCATAGAGTGTGATCGTCGGCGCGGTAGTGCGGGCGGATGCTTCAAGGGTGACGTAGCTCTTGAGCCCTGTCGCGACGATGCAAGTGAAGAGGCGACCATTGCATCAGCGAGTCTCTGTGCCGTCATGCTAGTTCCAAAGCTCCTCGGAGACTGGTCCACATGGCGTGGCGAGGTGCCTCCGACCGGTCTTAGAGGAATTGATATAGGCCGCGACGACTCTTGCTGGGCTTGTGGAACTTTGACATGCTGATAGGTTTCGAGTTCCTCTTCTGGCTCAGTGGAACCGTAAGTGCTTACGTTGACCGCTTCGACTGTAGGATCAACTTTGCGGGCTTTGTTTGGTTGTCGCTTGGACGGCGGCTTTGGAGGCGGTTCACTTCTACTTATGGTGCTCGAGTTAATGTCTGGCAGAAACGACCGGCTTACGGGAGGCTTCGGTGCTACCTTGGGAGCAGGCCTGGGCTCGGGCGAAGGGGGCATGATGCCTCGGCTCGTGGGTTGTGCCAGCTGAGGGACGCGATCGAGATCTAGCTGAGGCTGTGAGGATGGTGAGGCAAGCGAGCCATTAGCGACTGGCAGATCTACTGCACTGAAAGTATCGTTCAGTGGTGATCGACCACGCCTGACGAAGGACTCCCGAGAGGACGATCGCGTTGGAATTATAGGCGGCCGCTCACGTCGCTTGACCGGTGGTCCCCGTGCAGGACTGCTGTTGGCGCTCGCTGCCTTCGCTGCGATTTCTGAGGCGGTCCGCTGCAGTGGATGCTTGCTTATCGTGTCGTTTTCAGCAGTGCGCTGAGGTATTAGGTACGACCGACCTCTGACAGGAGATGTCGAATCCCTCTCACCGGTCGTATGTTTCCGAATCTGTTCTCTGTTCGCCCGCTCTGCTACAGTGGCAGCTCCCAATGCATTGATCGTTGTCGGTGTCTGAGCTGCGGCCGCCGGCTTCGGTGGAGGGCTGAAGGCCAGCGCGGCTCCCTGTAGGGCTGGGGAGACATCGCGCTGACGTGCAGTAGGGACTTGGAGGGAAGGCTTCGGCGCGACCGGTGGGCGCCATTTCCGGCTGTCAGTCATGAAGCCATTCGTGAGTTGAGTACGGACTCCGGGTGGGCGAGAGTCCGAGCGTAAGGCCTCAGCGCCGGCGCAATTCAGCTCTCATACATGCAGACCTGGGGACTACTTTGAGATGCACATGTATGCAGCTTCGAAGCATCGAGTGACGACTGGCACAAGCGCTACTTCAACAAGTGTTAAAGAGCTGAGCTGCACTATCACAGTCAGCAGTCCACCTGCCTCTCCGGAATTAGCCGGCATAAACCCTAAGCGTGCGGGTGGTGGTTGCCTTGGTTCTGCCTGATTTGCCCTGTCACTTGCGACCCTCCTCAACCGTACATATGTCCACGGTCCACCCCCAGAATGTGACGCGTTCTGCGCGTCGCTCTGCACGTCCAACCAATGCTGCCATTTTTCGACGAACGACTGTGCCCGCATCATGTCGGTCAATGGTGATGGCGAGGATATGGACCTAGATGAGGTGCCACTTGGATCAGGTACACAAGCCCCCGTGATTGATGTTGCTGCCCGTGAGCGAGAGTTTGACGAAACATACCCCAATCGGCCGCGCAACAAGAAGAAGACCCTGCCGTTTCATACACTTCTGGACGATCTCTTCGATCCGTTGAAGAAGAACCAAAATCCTCAAACTGGTCAACGAGCCCGAAAGCAGATCGGTCCCGATCATGGCCCAGCACCGGGCAGTCACGGCAAGCGGCGCGCCATAATCGAAAGTTACATCTCGAGATGGCGACAGCAGGTGGGTCCAGATTTCTTTCCTGTAATGCGAATCATCATACCCGACAAGGACCGCGACCGAGGTGTGTACGGTCTAAAGGAGAAAGCCCTCGCCAGGTACCTCATCAAGATTATGAAGATTGACAAGAACTCGGAGGATGGCTTTGGACTCACCAACTGGAAGGTCCCAGGGATAGGTTCGTCATCATCAGGCGATTTTGCCACTCGCTGTCAGGAAGTACTTCAAAAGCGTCCTTTCAGGACAGAATATGGAAGCATGACGATTCAGGAGGTGAATGATCAACTCGATAAGCTTTCGGCAGCTCAGAAAGAAGAGACACAGCTTCCCATAATTGCCGACTTCTACCGACGGATGAACGCTGCTGAGATGACTTGGCTCATCAGACTTGTGCTTCGGCAGATGAAGATCGGAGCTACAGAGAAGACCATCATGGACGTATTTCATCCGGATGCAGAAATGCTTTTCAATGTCTCCAGCAGCCTGCGTCGAGTATGCTGGGATCTATACAATCAGAATATCCGTCTCGAGCGCGAGAACACTGGAGTAACGCTCATGCAGTGTTTTCAGCCACAGTTGGCATACTACGATGGCAACAACTTCCCAAAACTGGTAGAGTATCTCCATCGCTACTCCACCGACGACGATAAAGCCTTCTGGATCGAGGAGAAGCTAGATGGAGAACGGATACAAATGCATATGCAGCGGGATCCTGGACAACCAGGTGGCTATGCCTTCAAGTTCTATTCACGAAAAGGCAAAGATTACACATACTTGTATGGCGAGTCCTTAGAAGACAAGGAATCGTCGCTGACCCAGCACTTGAAGAAGGCATTTCGTGACGACGTTTCTAATCTGGTTCTCGACGGTGAAATGGTTACTTGGGATCCCGAGTTCGATCGGCCTGCCGCCTTTGGAACGCTGAAGACCGCAGCCCTGGCCGAGAAGAGCAACCCTTTTGGAGGCAAGCTTCGGCCACTGTATCGTGTATTCGATATCTTAGTGCTCAACGACCACTTGCTCACGCAATATGAGCTGCGGGAGAGACGAAAAGCCCTCGAAAAGACCGTCACAAACCCAGTATATCGAAGATTTGAGCTGCACGAGCACATTGTGGCTTCAGCACCTGATGAGATCAAGGCTCGCCTTCGTCACGTCATCGAGACAGGCGCTGAAGGTCTTGTGTTGAAGAATCCTCGAACCTCATATTCTCTCGGCGCACGTCTCAAAGACTGGTTGAAAGTCAAGCCGGAGTACATGGAGAACTATGGCGAATCGATAGATTGCCTCATCATAGCAGGCTACTATGGCTCCGGCAAGCGTGGAGGGACTTTGTCGTCCTTCCTGTGTGGTCTACGTGCGGACAAACATTCCAAGAGATTCATTTCGTTCTTCAAAGTCGGAGGTGGCTTCGCAGCTGGTGACTATGCTACTGTTCAGCATAAAACCGACGGCAAGTGGCAGGAATACGATGTGAAGAAGCCACCCAAAGACTACATCACTCTCGCCGGTCCAGCTCATGCTCCGAGGGAGAAACCAGACGTTTGGATCAAGCCGGAGGACAGCCTCGTTGTCGAATGCAAAGCTGAGAGTTTCAGAACGTCTGACGAATTTGCGACAGGCATTACTCTTCGCTTCCCACGGTTCAAGAAGTTTAGGGACGACCGCAGTTGGACGGACAGTCTAACTTTTGATGAGTTCCGGAACCTCAAGTCTCGGCTTGAGGAGAAAGAGAAAGAGCAAGAGGAGAAGAAGGAACAGTTCAAGGCCGAGAAGTCTCGAGCAAAGCGGCGTGCCCTCACCAACCGAAAGAAGCCTCTCAAGGTCGTTGGGTATGGACTATCATCCCAAAGTGGTGAAGTTAAATCAGACCCTGAAGCACGTGTGTCCAACGTCTTCCACGGTCTCACGTTCTTCGTTATGACAGAGTCCCTGCCACCCACGAAGAAGACTAAGCCAGAGCTCGAGGCTATGATCAAGAGCCATGGCGGCAAAATTGTCCAGACAGCCCATCTTGCTCCGCCTAAGGCTACCTCATTCACCAAGAAAGACGAGGACGGCGAGGCTTTTGCTCAGCCCGAGCCTGAGAAAGTCATCTGCATTGCGGAGCGCAACCCTATCAAGGTGGCGTCACTGATCAAAGCGAATGATACACTCATCGTGAAGCCGGCATGGATCTTCGACTGCATCGCTCAAGCGAAGAGGGATTTTGCACATGGATTAGAAGAGTTCCCACTTCTCTTCGAGCCTGACAGACACCTGTTCTTTACACCGGACGAGCTGAAGGGCACTTTCGATGAAAATGTTGATAAGTATGGCGATGCCTTCTACCGCGAGACCACAGTGGAAGAGCTTGAACAGCTTTTCAACAAGATGGATGATGTGGCCAACAAGAGCTCCTCTGCACCAAAGACAAGCGCCAAAGCCCACAACTCACTCGCGGATGCTGCTGACGGCCTCATTGCACAGCAAAGCGAGTCAAGCGGCACGGAGATGAAGGGCTGGATGTTCAGAAGACAGACTCTGTACTTCGACAATGCCACCACGACCGATACGTCCGACATCAACATGACCCTCGCCTGCAACACCGCCCTCTTCGCAGGCGCAACCCTCGCAACTTCAATCGACGATCGAAACAGCACCCAGATCATCGCTTCGCCATCAAGCAATCTACGAAACATCAGGAAGCAGCTTGCAAAGCGGGGTAGTCAGAGCAAGATCCCTCGCGTGGTCACACCGCAGTGGATCCTTGAGAGCTGGGAGGCGGGTACGCTGCTAACTGACGAGCGCTTTGAGGCGCGGTAGGTAGCTAGCTAGCTGACAACGTTCTCTTCAAGCAGGGAAGATCACAGAAGTCAAAAGCCTGAAACACGAATTGACTGGTGGCTCACGGACCGTAGTGACCAACGAACCCCGCGCAGCTGCGATATATCGATCAATCCTGGCTGATGTCTGTAGTAGGAGGTCAGTGTCGGGTACCGCGTCATCCGGTCTGAAATGAAATTGTTCGTCAATCGGTCTCTACTCAGCCTAAGCGTCAACCGGCTCGCGTGAAGCCGACCGCTCCTGCTTCCATTGAGCAGATGCTCCTTCCCTTCCGCATGTGCCCGCCCGCTCCTTCTCTTCTGCAGACGAAAACTGAGTCATGCCTTCCACTTCCATGCTCCATAAAGTGGACCGCACCTGCCATTCACGTGTTCTTCGGTCGAGCTTATCTACAACCGGTTGACAGGCAGCCGCATCCGAAACCGGTTGACGAGATCCGACTTCCATTCACACTGCTTCGACTGAAAGTGCGTACCCAAGCCCATCCGTCGCTCGGCTGAACATGCACGAGAAGCGTCATGACCATGGTGTCTGCGCGATGAGTTTGGCGTACCGACACTGTGAACTGGAATACACGCTGCAAGACAAGCAGGCCAGGCTCAAGCATAGCATTCGGCGTGCATAAATATACACACGTATAAAACCAAGTCTCGCATTTCCGCGGTCCATCGTTGACAGCTTCGTCTGACTATGATGCTACAGTGTATCCATCAATGCCACACAAGTCCCATACTCCGTTTATGCGTCCTTTCTGATCATGCCCGCGGCCCAGACTGTCACAGAGACGCGTCCTCAACGAACAGCATGCAACGACGTGCACTCCCAACCTTTCTGGAACGGCAGTAATTAGATCTTTTCCTACAAAATCACGCTGCTCACAAGAGCTCCTAGCTCCCGGGTCGGGAGTGCGCATCAGCTCTTGGTGTGTCGACAGTGTTCCCGTCAGCAGCAGGAGCACTTTCCTGCTCGACTGCTGGGCCGTTGCCATCCTGAGGCGGTCCTTCCGATAGGGCAGGCTCAACCGTTGGCGCCGCCGTAGGAGGCGGAAACAGCTCCTCCAACAAGCCCGGCAAGAGCCTCCCAACCCTCTTCGCCGTCTCCCGCCACAGCTCCTGTTCCACTCCTCGCGGCTTCTCCTGCTGCTGCTGATGTGGCGGTATCAAATACCCGTCACCAGCCATAACAAGCAGACAATTCTTCACGCCTTCCATCACGGCCTCCTGCATAGTTTCCTGCTCGCCATTCGACACGCCGCTGTTGAGCAGACGATCGAGGTAGTATAGCGTACGCGCCCAGATGAGGATTAGCCAATTCCTCTTCTCGATCTTCTTGGTTGGCGACTGGGGTGAAGTGGGTGCGTCAGCCCCTTGCTCTTGCTGGAGAGCCTCAGAAGGCACGACCTCTTCCTTCTCCGTGACACGAGGGGGTAGTACAGCAAGAAGATCACGATAACGCAGGAAAATATTGCAGAGCAATTTCGCCGCCTGGACGCGAGTTTCGCTCATGCCCGTGGGGTCGATTTGGTAGACCTCGGGTTTCAATAGCCGCTGAATGAGCGCAAACAGGACCTCGGTGAAGATGTCGGTCCAGGGATGGGGCTGATCAGGGCCTTCCTCTGAGTTTGGCTTGACCGACTTCTGACTCGCCAGGTCTTCCGACAGCAAGACGCGTTGCAATGCACTGATTGCCCTATTCCGCACATCGCGGCATGGGTTCGTACACTGCATACGGAGTGACCGAAATATTGGACCCCAGTATGCTGTCCAAGCCTCGCTATACTCGAGATGTGACTGCGCTATAAGGGTCGGCGTCAGTTCTGTGACTTTGTAAATGAGTGTGACTGCCTGCAGAGCTCGTTGTACAATGACATTGACTCCTGGATTGGGTTTCGCAGGTGGTGGGGGAAGGCCGCGACGGCCCTGAGTTGGTCGTTGTTGTGGAGCACCAATACGACCAGCAGTTGCGAATTCATTCGCAAGATTGATAGTAGCCTCGTAGTTATCTGCAGTGACTGCACTCGGCTGAGTGCTGGTAAGGGTATTGAGGATGTTGAACACGCTTTCTGCCTGAGTCTTGCGCTGGTGAAGTCGTTGTAAGATGGACCAGAAATCAGGAGAATTGGTGATCTCGTTCCTCAGTGGCGTGGACGGAGAGATGCATTCTGCAAGGCCTTCCACTATCGATGGTGCGGCGATAGTAAGAAGACTGTCGTCGAAGCTGTTTAGGCTGTGTAGGACTACAGGAGCGCGGATAAAATCATGCTCCTACTTCTTGTTAGTTCTTTCTGGAACATTTCTCAAAGAGGCAATCTGGAAGTACTCACATATGCGTGACGCAGAAGCTCAAGCAGGTGCCGTACTACCCTAGACACAGCCACAGGATGCATGTTTGAGGCGTCCCTGACATGATTCTGCAGTGTGCTGGCCAGCTTTTCTCCGGCTACAGCTATTGTCTCCTCATCACGTACCGAGAGAATTGTCGCAAGCTCTAGTAGAAAGACTGTCCCTGGATCATACTCCGGACCCGATCTCTGCCTGTGGCCGTTCGCCCTCGACGCATCAGGAAGAGGTCGCTCTGGCATCACAGTCACCACAGGAGTGGATTCCTCCACATGGGAAAGGAGCGCATTCACTAATGACTTCGTCTGGCTTGCTGGAATTCCGAACATGTGACTTATGACTAGGGCAGGTTGACATAGTTCGACACAGGAGACGGCACTTTTAGTGTTCTCAACCTCATCCTCTGATGGCTCCGGTGGCGCATAGAAATAGTTTGCAAAGGTCCGACTCCAGCCACTTTCACCCGCTCTCCCATCCTTGTCCGTATCCTGCGAAGGCGGCTGTAGAGCGACAGACTCAATTCTGGCTAGTCGAGCATCCTCGAGCTTCGGTAATGACACCAAATTGAAAGAATTAACGAATAGATTCCGCACAATGCGGACAATGTAGATCCAAGTGTCTCCGATGGCGAATTCGTGGCCTGTCAATATCCTGAATAGCAGCACTGTTGAATATTGTGCTTTGTAGTCCCTACCAAGTCGCACTGCTAATTCGGATACCATGATCTTCCGGTCGTCCTCGACTTGAACCTCCGTGTTCAGTGACGTGCTTGGCGGGATCTCAGCAGCCAGACCACTGACCTGGCTTAGACTGTAGACGATACGATCGAATGCCTCGGTGATTTTGTATCTGGCAGCAAGCTGCGCGCATTGGTCAAAGCCCACCGCGATTCGAGAGAAGACGGCGTCGTCTGAAGCAGACATGAAGACATATGTGAGTGTAGCCACAATAGGTTTCCAGGTCGCGTTGAACATTTCCGCATCGAAAGTGTTGGTCTGACATAGGTCCAGGGGGCCTGCATCGTGGGTCTTCATGAGTAGCTCTTTCCAAGCATAATCGAATGCATGCTTGTTGTCGTGCTCATCAGGGAGAATGATTTCATTGTCCTTGATCGCATCATATATCTCTTGCAAGTATTCCAAGGCGAAGTCTTTACCGCCATTGACTCCTCGCAAATTCCGGGCAAAGTCTTCCGGTGTCATCCTTTTCTGCGTCTTCGACGCGTTCGGATTGTATAGGTCCGTGTTCAGCATGATGACAGCATATGTCAATACGAATGCAGCATCCTTGTCGGCAATCACGCCAGCATCATCTTCTTCACAATACTTTTCCGTGAAGGTGCTAACAATACGTTCGATCAGGGCGGACTCGCCTGGCAATCGGAAGGAACCTAGCACTTCCCTCAACGCCTCATCGATCCGCTTTCCAGCAAATTTAAAGAGACTCATGAATGCTACGAGCAACGGCTGGTTATTCTTCTTGCTCAGGAACTCACCAAGCTGCTTCTTTGAGATATGCGCGGTGCTCTTGAGGAATTGAGCAATCTGCATAGGGTCGTCGGGAATGGCAATGATGCCATGCTTTGTCAAATACGCCACGCCTGCTTTTGGGTCGTCATTGAACTTTGCTGCGCCTGCCTTGACTAGTCTTTTGCGCATTCGCTGCGCTCGAATCTTCGCCAGCTGTTCAGGCGCGTCCTCTGCAAGTGGCTGATGTAGTCGATCTGCCATAAATTGGATGAAGCTCAGTAATGAATCTAAGCACAGCGGAGGGACACTTGTCGTGCTCCATGTTGCTGCGTCGGGGAACGCATTCCGCGATAGCAGGCCGATCATATCTTTACACAGATCCTGCCTGTCGACGTCGCAATCATAGTTGACGAAAAGCTCCACCATAAAAGTTGGTATTCGGATCAGAGTGCCAATATGCTCTATCATCGCCTCTCGAGCCTCCGGCCTCCTTGCGCCGCCCTCAAGACCGAGCTTTTGACGGTCCTTGATCGGCACTGGAGTCGACCGGCCACTACTTGGCTGTGATGGTGCCGGCCTGACCACCGTAGGTGTTTGAGGGATTCCGTCATATAGCGAAGGGTCGATCCCGGGCTCGGGCGGTATCGGAACCTTGGGATGTAGGCAGGCCACAAGATACGACAGGAATAGCTCCTGCTGGAGCTTCAGCAGCTGTCGACAAGTGGCTAGTAGTGTCCCTGCCACGCGCAATGAGCTCCCAAGCAGCTCTACGCTATCTGATCGGACAAGCTGAAACAAATGCCGGCACAACGAATCTTGCACGAGATCTGCAAGCATGGGCTGGCGAGCGATAGCAGGCCCAGCAACTTCGAGCGCCACATCAATTATCCTCAAAGCCATGATCCGCATGGGATCGGTATGAGTACGATTGTGTGGATCGAGCAGATCGATCAGAACGCGAAACAGCTCTTTTATCGAGGGCAAGCCGTACGGTCTGATGTCCTCGGTCGACTCGCCGTTCGACTGTACCGGCTGAAGCTGCTCGAGCGAGGACGTTGGCCGGTCTGCAGCATTGGTAGCATCGACACGGGGTCTGCTCTCGCTTCCTTCGATGCTGGGTCTCCCCTCAGCTGAGCCGTTGCCCATGACACTACCATTCATGGGAGGGTCTATCCTGACATCGTCCGTAGCCACGACGCTCGCCAGTGTGCCCGCCCTACTTCGTGCCTTGGGCAGTGGTTCCTCAACCTTGAGCTCTTTTAGCCGCCCGAACACAACTTGGCACATGGTGACCATAGCCATCTCAGCACTTTTGCGCAGGATCTTGCTAAGCCGTGCTTGACAGCCCATGCTCAGTCCCGTGCTCATCATCTCACATATGCTCTCGTCGCCTAGTAGTTGACCTTCCGGCCTCGTCATAATGCTCTTCATGAGCTCGAGTATTCGCAGCAAGACGTCCTCGTCGAACCAATTGTTACTTGCCTCGAAGCGGCAGTGAGTGATGGCCGCACTCAACAGATGCATAGCAAAGGATATCCTCGGACTTTGCACCGTGATGATGTTGTACGCAAAGAACCTCGTGACAGAGTCGACCGCCAGACTCGTGATCGCAGCGCTCGTAGATGACGATCGAATGACCTGCAAGAAGGGATGTAGCAATTCCGGTGCATCGACCTTTGAAATGTCCTGGCAGCCGGCCAGATCCCTCCTTAAACGTGCGAATGCAGCTAGCAACGGATCGTCGGCTAGACTCTTGCCCTTCTTGCCACGCAGACCCCATCTACTTGCCAACGTTGTGTCCGAATCTTCCTCTGCAGGTTCGCGGTTATTCGGAGTAGCAGCTCTGCTGGTCGGGTCTGGGATGCTGAGTCTGCCAGCAGTCCTCCTGGCACGCTGAGAGGCTGACCGGAGGATGTCCTTCTCCTTCTCTTTGCTCGCCCCGCCGCCGAGTATGGTCGATATGTTCGATTGTGCCCACCGAGGGTTCTTGCGCATGGCCGATGTAATTGTTATACATTCTGTGGTGATGAGAGCCACCGCGTCGATGGCGATGGCTGGGCGAAAAACTGATGGACGTCGGCTGCCGTCAAAGGGCTCGATCGTGTCAGGCGAGGTGAGCTGCATCCTTCCAAATAGTGGCTCAACGTCGGCTTGCGTCTGCAACGGATCTAGTCCTTCTGCCATAGTGAAAGACGGGTCCAAATCGCTATAGGTGTCTTCCACGAGACCGTCCAGGCGCGTTGCTACGTGGGACACATGGACGAGTAAACGAGCGACATCTGCCTCCTGGTGTTGTCAGTGGTCCGTTCTGTTGTTGCCTAGCGATGCTGGCGAATATGGACAACTGTTATTTACCTCGTGGTCAGTCCGTCTTCTTCAATGATCTAGCGGCGCATTTGACCGCGATTCTGCCGGTGCGAAACGTGTCAACCGGTCTGGCCTGTGCCTGTGTGCCTGCCCTGCGCAAGTGGTAAGCCGCGGTGCTCAATACAGGATGTCGCAATTTATGTGGATAGCTGTTGCGTGTAGCATGCTCGTTACTGCCAGTGTTTGAACGATTTGACAGAATGAGTCTACTCAAAACTACACAATAACGCTCTTCGGGTATTGATCTGTACACTGTATGCCTTCCATTCCCCAACTCCCAAACGCCCGTCGCTTGCCAATGCGCAAATTCAGTCCAACATCCTCTGCTTGCCACAGCAGTGTACAGAGATTGCACAAGTACCACCACAGCGTCCTCCAAACCCGTTCAAGGCCCTTTCAAGGCTCGCCCGCAGGTGCACTAGCCAATTCCTCGCCCTCCTCCAACAAGTCCGAGACCCTCGCCAGATTCTGAATCGTCTCCTTCCCTTGCCCAACCAGCAGCAACTTGTCCGCATTGTCCGGCAGACCGAGATACGCCGGCGGCTCTCTCTCAGGCAGCTGATCGACCCAGCCCATGAAGTCCTTGATAGTGGTTCCACTCGGCACCTTGAGTGGCTCTGTGCTCGCTTCAGACACCAGAGCATGTTCATTCTCATACGCAGCAGGATCAAAGATCTTGCGCACCAAGTCTCCAAGCAGACCAAAATCTCCCTCGTCATCAATCTTGCCTCCGTACATTTCCATAATCAGAGTCCGGATCAGATCCCACGGTAGCTTGACAGGCGCCACGTTGGAGCGGCCTTGCGCGACGTGCTCAATCCAAGTATCAATGATGAAAGCGCAGCATTCGTAATCGCTGTCGTTGAACTCCCAGAAGCCCTTCCAGCCAAGTGTCGGCGCGTATCGAAGGCGTTCCTGCAGAATGGCGTGAAGGAAGCAGAGCAACAGGTAAAGTCGGCCCTTCTCCACAGGCGCTTGTGTACCACGATCAGACAGAACAGCTAGTGTGTCCTTCATATTCGCACGCATACCAGCAGGCTGTTCGTAGACTAGTGCCCGTGATGCTCTGATAAGGTTGACTGGAATCTTGGGGCTTGCTTCCATCGACAGAAAGATACGGAAGTCGTCGTGAGGCTTCACTGCGGTCAGACGTTTCTCCAAACTCTGCAACCACTGCGGCGCGAGGTGTACATTTTTGATCAACACCCAGGTTCCGTTAGCGGCAGCGCTCGTGATGGCTTTGTCTGCGCTTGCAACGCTCTCTTCCGAACCCATAGCGACGTTGGCACACGAGGCATTCTGCTTCTCGACGAGTGCATCAACCTTGTAGCTGGCATCAAAGCCAGGACTCGACATGAGCGCAATGGGGACGATGCTGTTCACTTGCTGAACAATGAGGCTCAGACTGTCGTCTCCTGCGAGGATCTCTGTACCAAAAACCTGCTTGACTAGGTTCTGAGCGGCGGGCATGAATCGGTCTGGCCGGGCAATCTTGACAACCAGCAATCGCAGAAGCTCGTCATCGATCGTATTGTTGTTGGACTGCCACAACTGCGGTACGTAGCGTTCGGCGCGCTCAGCAGACATGAATTGTAGCCAGTCTTTGCTTCTCTCATCAACGACAGCGCCCTTGAAGGGCGGCTGTCGCTGGATCTTGGCAACGATGTCTTTCATGGTGTCGGATTGCTTACTTGAGCTGCTCGAGGTTGGTCGCTCGTCCAGGACTAGCTCGAGGATTGATCGATCAAATTCGTAAGGCGTAGCTCGAATTAACAACACCGCAAGAGCAATCCGGTCTTTCTGCAATAGTGACAGCGATGTCCGCTGGAACGTTTCGACGAAAAGATTTTTCAAAATGCTTTCGCCGCGCTTTCTGTGGTCTTTCTCGTCGCCCATGTTCTTGGCCTTGGTGAGTACCTCGCTAAAGATGTCCGTGAAGTACTGTAATGAAAAGCGATATGTGTGATTGAGATGGTACAATTGCTCCAGAATAGCGAAGATCGCACTGCAAGCGTTGGCGATCCAACCATAGTCCTCTGTGATGCGCTCGACCTCGGTCATGACGCCTTCTGTCTCCTTCATCTTCTTCGAGATCACTGCAGCTTCCTTCTTGAGTGTCTCAAGTGTCTGAATTACATTGTCGTCGTCCAGAATGTTTCCACGAGACTCATTTAGAGCTTGAAGAAGCCGCTTCTCGAGCTGTCGCAAGTTGGTATTAAAATCTCCTTGCATCTTGATCAGATTCGTGCGACGCTTGTCCACATCTGGTCTTTCAGACTTGAGGACTTCGTTGAGTGACTGCGTTCGCAGACTGCTTTGTGTCACCGTGAAATTGACGAATGTGGTACGACTGCACACATCAGGTGCAAATCGAGCCGAGGGATCCCTCGTGGAGAGGTAGAGGCGGAAGCTAGGCGAGAAGTCGATTTCTTGCTTGCCAAGCTGTATCAGAACACGCCCACCAGTCTTCTGGTATTCCTTGTTGAGCACATGGGTTAAGATCGGATCGAGATATTCCGCATCCTGGATCAGGATCGGGTTGCCGAATCGTAGCGCGCTTTCCAGCTGCTTGGTGAATGCATCGTCAAGGAAGCTCGTCACAGTCAGCTTGCAGCCTTCGTGCTCCCGCTTCAGAAACTCGGTCACCCGGCTGGAGGGATCGATGATGAGTGGATACCGATTGAAGCGCTTGACCATGATCGCATTCTCCATGCACAAGTCATCGCCAGGAAGTGTGTTGCGCTGCCACTGAAGACGTTCGTCCGCAGTCGACATATAGCCCAGTACGCTGGCATCGCTCTTGCACGCAATGCCGGATTGTGCAAGTTGGTGCAACCAGTCATCCACCATAGCCTTGCGAAACTGCTGATCATAAAGACCCGCATAAGCCAGGAAAGCGGAAGCAATCACCACGTCTCCAATGAGGGTCTGAATTTGTGTTTCGAATGATCGGCTGCCATCCTCCCATCTACCACGCTCAGAAGATAAGCTGTCCAGAAGACGAACACTTCGATCAACCTTTGTCTGCACGCGGGACATCTCGGTCTTGATCTCCTGGGTCTCGCTTATCAAAGCTGCATATTCGGTCTTGTATGTTGCAATGCTCTGCTCCAGTTTGAGGATTGTGTTCTCAATTGCTTTCGCCTCAGCCTTGGTGGTCAGAGCTTGATCCTCCAATTTCTCGACCTCTGCTCGGAGTGGTCCGACACGATCGAGAATGGATGAGTAGTTGACTTGTGCCTGCACCCACTGCACGAGCGGACCACATGCCTTGCTAGCGCGATTGACTCTCTCGAACGTGAAATCATCGTTGGACAAGAATTCGCGAGTCATCTTCTCTCGTAGCGCAGCCGTCATTTGTGCTTCGTTGTCGTAATTAACGATGCTTGCGATGAAGTCCTCACGACGGACAATGCCCTGAATGGTTTTCCAGCCGTCAACCTTGTTGCCAAGCAAAGTGCAGACAGATTCCAGTGCAAGCTTCACACCGTTGGGTGGGTTGGCCATCGATCGGACTTCCGTAAGATGCTGCCGCTTGATGTTGCTGACACTACGTTGCGCTTCCAGCACGGCAGGCTCAGCTTTTGCCAGGTCGTTCAGTACAATCTCTTTGCGTTCTGCGACCTCTTTCTCTTGGATCTCGAGCGCTGCTTGGATCTCAAGCGATGCCGCCTTCCGAGTCTCGGCTTCTCTCTGGTCAGCCACCATTCGTTGTAGCTTCTCGTTGGCCTCTGCATCTTTGGCCTCAAGTTGCGTCTTCTTCTGGGCAAGGCTGACTCTGAGGTCGCGAACTTTGTCTACAGTATCCTTGAGCTTGTCAAGACCAACATTGAGGTGGCGCTGTTGATCTTCGAGATCCTCGCGCTTCTCGCGAAAGAGCTTGACGAAGTGAGCGACGAAGTCCAGGTAGTGCCGTGGCGTCAGATACGTGATCATGCCCTGCTGCTTCTCCAGACGCATATTGATCTTGTGAATAGAGTAATGGATGTAGACCATCGCGTTGACGATAGAATCACGATGAGAGGCGGGTAGCTGGAGACCACTGTAAGCTACAGGTATGCTGTCAGGAGACTGAAAGTTGGCTTTGTCCAGATCCAGTGATTGTGTAAGCTCGAAGCCAACTTGGTATAGAGCTTGATCCGACCAGTCGCCCATCCAATTGAGGACGCAGCGATTGAAGAGCGCTGGTGACGTGGCAGCTTTCGAAGACAGGCCTTCCTGAGGCGGATTCATGGTGAACACGACATGTAGGTTGCGCACGATCTGCTGCGTGAACCATTTGTACAGCTCTTCCTGCGAGTCCAGGAGCAAGCCTTGGCGCTGAGCCCCTTCCTTGCAGGCGGTCATTAGAGAAGCATACTCGTCACCTTCGAAAAGACCCGGGACTTCTCCGTTGGCAAGCAATGTGTTCATGCGTTCGAGAAAGCCGGAGTCGAGCACGTTCGACTCGTCCATGATGAAGCACAGCTTCTGACCCTGGGTTCCGCAGCGACGTAGCACGTTACGAAGATCGTCATCAAAGTCCTCTGCAGAGTACTTGCCGTGTACTTTGATTTGGAAGACCGAGAGGCCATTCATCCATGCCACAAATCGTGACAAAGTGGTCTTGCCGCTGCCGCTCGTTCCGATCAGGATCAGATGACCTTGTGGTTGTCTGAATACACGATCAATGCGAAGAGCGTGTTCGAGCACATCGTTGAACAACACCAGAGGCACGTCCACCTCTTCTTCGCAGAAGGTCTTGAGACGGGCCTTGACAAATTCGCGGAGCTGCTCCTGCTCAACGGAGACGTAGTTGCGAGACAGCCAATTTGAGAAGAGTATAGGTCCATGCAGGGCAGAATCAATATTTGCAGATGGGAAGTGCTCCAAGGCCGTCTGCCGGACCATGTCCGAGGTCCAATCACGCTCTTCTTGCGTGACAAGTCTATCCGAGAACAGGCGCAATGCTTCGTGTGCCCAGACCCGAATGAGTCCCTCCTGTGAGAGCTGCTCGAGTGGCGAGATCGCTTCATACACCCCGCGAACCCATCTGGTCAGCTCACGCGGAGAATAGACGTAGTGCGGCTGAATATCTGCTGTGAATCTTGCCTGAGACTGAAGGAAGAAGCCAACCATGGCACGGGTCATGGCATCAGCAAATCCCCGAAGGCTGGGTATGACCTTCAGGACCGCATTGTTGAACGTGCCATAAATCTGGTGAAGTGACATCTCTCCAGGGTAGTCGACCATGACGACTGGTGCATGGCGAAGGAAGCGAGTGCCCATTGCATGACGACCTGCGTCCTCGGGCGGGTTACAAGCTCCCACGAATTGGATGCGCTCAAGCGAGACCCAAACTTTGTCTGAGGTTCGCCAGAAGCCGTTCTGCTCAATCAGCTGCCGGAGGAAGCTAATCGCTCGTTGAGTCCCGTACGTGTCTGGTGCAGGCAGATTGATCTCATCACAGAATATAACAAGCCATTTGCCAATCTGAGTCGGCGAGAGGACCATGCCATTCAGTGTCTTGCGATACTCGCAGTACTGCTCGAATGTCTTGACAATCAGATCTGGTTGCGTGGCACTTGAGAAGTTCAGACCCACGACTTCCATGTCGGGCAATTTTCTCAGAGCACTGAACAGGGTCATCGTCTTTCCAGAACCGGGAGGCCCACAGAGCATCAGGGGCTTGTGCTCGGCCAGCCATGAATACAGCACGTCCTCATGACGAACGGTATCTACGGTCGGAATGATGACATCCGTCTGCGTGATTGAATGTGTGTTCACCTCTATAGTAGGGACTTGAGACTGCCATGGTGTCCATTGCGCTTGCGGCAGAGTGGCATCGTAGTCGATCAATGATGTCGAATCATCCAATGTCGGCACTTCGGTGTTTGTGAGTGTAGCAATGTAATCTCCGAACGATTTGCGGATGGCTAGGGATGCATCACCGACCAAAGCCCACACCGTCGCCAGGAGTAATTCCTTTGCCACATAAGCTTCCACCTGCTCGTCATCGAGGGGGAACTCAGGATGATTGACGTTGTACTGCAGGATGTGTCGACATGTTTTGACCAACAGGGAGAAAAAGCTGTCCAGAGCTCGCGCGACCGTGAACTCCATGATATGTTTGTAGACAGCAGCCTGCTCGAGCGCTTTGAGAAGGAAGTCGTTGCGTTCCAGAAGCGCTCTGAGCACGCCCACGATCTGGAGCTGAGTATTTTGGACCTTGGCTGGAGCAGAGCCAGTCCCGATGTCTTCATCGATGTCGTCGAAGCTCCGACTCGCGATATTGCGTAGATAATAGTCGATCATGAGCGATGGTGTCACAGTGTCATCACTGAACCACACCATGCCACAGCGACTCACAGTAGCCAGAGTGGCATATTTCAGGCTCTCGACCTCGAACATGATGCGGACATTTGATGGTAGATTAAGCCGCTCGCCATTGGGAAGTGTAAGTAGCTTGTTGTCGTCCAACACACTGTTGAGATTTTCCACCCAGACTGGATCGACCTCGCCATCAAAGATGATCCAGTGTCGCTTTGAGTCCTCGCCACGGAGATTGTCGACGATCCTGCGAAGTGTGGCTGTGAAGAGGCCGTCGGTCCATTCTCGAGTTGTGCTATCAAGGCTTCCGTAGAGCGCCTCTTTTGACATGACTTTCGGATCGATCAAATGGTGGACACCCTCAATGCCATCGACACGCTGGAGCGCTTGCTGAAGGACTCGCCAGACTGATGTCTTGCCGGAAGCCGAAGGTCCGACCATCATAACACCGTGATGGATGTTCTGGATCTGGTACAGTTGAATGATCTTCGTCATCCATGCCTCTGTCGGCGTGAGGTTTTGCTCCTTCATAACTTCCGCGATGGCCGTCTTGAGCTTCGTCAGGTCAGCTGGGACGTACTCAACACCGGGAAACTCCTGCTGCTGGACGTCGACCAATTGTTCCACGTCAGACTTGATCAGCTTCGGCGACACTGTTTCTCGTATACTCTGAACAATGATCTGTGGTTCGGTGATTTCGGCTGTGGCTTCGCCTGACGCCTGAGCTTGTACATGCATTCTCTTGAGGCCGCCAGAGCTGACAAGAACACTTTTCAAAGCACGCAGTCCGAAGTCATAGTGAGGCTGTTTGGACAGCGCTCTCGCACAATGGTCGAAGAATGGCACAACTTGTTTTGACACTGCCTTGGCTTGCTTGAAGCCTTGAGAGAACAGCATAACTTCGGCGATCAGCTCTTTGTCTGGCTTCGACATCGCAACACTGCGGAACAGCTTCTTCAGATTGTCAGGAAGGTTAGAGCGCCCAGCGTAACCCGGATTCATGGTGATGAAAAGACCGGAGTTCTGATTGACTCGAAAGCGTCGCCCAACGAGTTCAATCTGGGCTTTTTGCTCGTTGGTACTGTTGCGAAGTCCAATCTGAATGTTTTGAATCTGTTGCGAGACGGCGGAGAGGATACGCTCTTCCAGACGATTGAACTCGTCGAAACAACCCCAAGCACCGACTTGACAGATACCCAGGAAAATGCGACCCATGGCCTGGAAATCGAAGGTGTCGTCACAGCAGAACACAAGGGTGAAACGACCGAGTTGAAGCCCAAGAGCCTTGACCGATTCTGTCTTGCCTGTGCCAGCTGGACCATATGGCGAGCCTCCCAAACGCTGGCAGAGTGCTTGCGTTAGAGTGAGGAAACAGCGATCGGTGAGTGGTGTTCGCACTAGGCGATCTGGAGCTCCAAGGTATTCGTAGCCATAATGCAGTCGAGCATTTGCCATCTCTACTGTGAGACGATCAAGCGGCTCAGCTTCAGGATTGTAGACATAGCGCATGCATAGTATCCAGAGATGGTGACCAGGTGTATTGGCCTCGGCTTTCATCAGCCTTGCAATCACATCGCGTTGATGAACAGCTTCGGTAATGAACTGCTCGCATTTACGGCGGGTGAGTGCTGGAAGATCTTGCAGCACACTCTCCGCTAGCATCTCAAGAATCCGAACCTCTGCATCGTATAGTTTCGACAAATCGGCACCAGCTGCTTCCAAAGACGTTTGCACAAGCTTTGTCCATACCGCTTGCGCGCCAAGAATGGCAATCTGCGTGGGGAATTTGGTCAGATATCCAACGAACTGATCGACGTTGAGTTCAGGCGACTGGAAGATCGACTCAAACTCGGTAAATGCTTCAGCTAAGAGCTCTGCAAGTGTAGCTTTGACGTTGTTGTCGAGCGCGGTCAGCCAGTCATTGATCTTCGGCAGCTTGATGAGCGAGACTTCCTTCTTCAGTGGTACGACTTCGCCTTCTTTCGATGAGATAGCAGTGATGATATTGTCGTCGTTGACTTCCGCGCCAGAGATACCAGCAAACATCTTCTTGAAATGCTTCGCAACTCGGGTGGTGTCGTTGCTGTTGCCGATGATCTCGAGAAGGTCCTCGTCGCCCACGAAGTAAAATCTGGGGAACTGAACGCGCTCGCGCTCAAGATACTCGCCAAGGGCCTTCTGGATCTTGCTGAGCAAGTCTGCCAATCGTTCTAGGGACTTCTGCACACCCGGAATTCCAAGGACGTCCATCACGAAGGGGGATTTCGTGACCTTCTTCATAATGGTTGTGAACTCGGTGTTGATGTTCGAGAAGCGACTGGACTCGGTCGGCAACAAGTGCTGGATTTCCTGATTGCCAATGAAGACACCTTCGAGATAGACCCATTGCCGTTGTACGTCGATCCAAACGTCGAACAGGACGTGTACTCGATTGAGCTTGTCTTCCCAAGATGATGCTTCTTCTTCGAATTCTTTGTAGTAGGGCGAATGACGCATAGCTTGTAACGAGTTCAGATTCTCGCTGCACTTCGTGAACAGATCGTCCCAGCCGCGAATCAGGCGGGTCTTACTCTGGTACATGACCAAATCCAGCGAGTAATTCTGCCAGGTGTCGCGGACTTGCTTCACGAATTCTTCCAACGCGAGTTCGCCCTGAGCCTGCAGGATGATGTCCTTGATGATCGACTCGCTGGAAACAAGCTGCAAGTCCCACACGTCGCCCAAAGTCATTGATATCTCAGAGTATCGCTTGCTGGGCTTCAGAGCTTTGAAGATTTTGGCCCAGTGGCGTTCCCGAATCGCATCGGATTTCAGCTCACCCAGCAGAGAATTCGCTTTGATAAACTGTCGAAGCACATTCTGCACATGTTCAAAGGCGGCGTACTGGCGCATACGGCTGGGCATCTCCTTAGCCATCTTTACCAAACCTTCCAAAGACTGTCTGATCTTTCTGGGTTGTACGCTTGACCATAGGCTTTCTCGTAACTCGTTGATACTCTGCCAGATCGTTGAGAGCGCGGACCAGACGGATTGGAAGTCATGGACCTCTTCAATAGTAGCAGCAAGATCGTCGTCTTTCGTGAAGGGAAGTCCAAGTGCTTCCTTCGCTCGTGAGACCGTTTCAAGCTCTGATTGCAACTTCTCGAATTTGGTCTGGAAGGACCGCAGCAGAGCTGATGCCTCGTCCGGAGGGATTGTCCCAGATATGGGTCGCTCGTCCTGCCATTGAAGAGCTGTCTCCTTGACGCGAGCGGAGATCAGGGTATCCTCAGCTGCGATTTTGGCTCGCAAAGCGTCAGTCTGTTCCTCGACCAGTCTAGCCGTTCGATTCAGGATCTCCTCGAATGCGCTCCATTCGTCACTGATCTGATTTGCGGACAGCCAGTCGCTTGCAAAATTGTATCGTTGTCGCGAGAGTGCGGTTTGACCCTGACGGAAGACCTCGATTTCTGGTTCCCACAGCGTAGCATTCCGCTTGCACTGCTGCACGATGGTTATAAAGGCCACAGCCTGAGCCGTCGAGCTGGTCTCGAGCGACTGATTCTCGAGGTCCGCTCGGCTTCGCTTGAGATCTGAGAACACTTCACTCATCCGACCGCCAAGCAGCTTACCGAACTGCATAGTGACATCGTACTGCCATTGATCATACTTCTGCGTAATCTTGGCTTGGATTTGCTTGTAATTGAAGCTGACAGTGCCGAAATCCTTCTGGTCGCCAGAGGTGTCAAATGTCGACCGTGCGTCTCGGATCTCCTGCAACAATTGGTGCCATTGTGTCAAGTCTTCGCCCAAAGCCTCAGCGATGTTGTCTGATCGAAGGTCCCACAACGACTGATATCTGTACCACTCTTCGAGGTACAGAGACATATCGCCAAGCTTGCTGTCGACTGCGTCAAAAGCCGTCTGCAACGAACTAACACTGCCTTGGACAAGATTTGCGAATGTCGCATCGGTCTGTACAAGGCTTGCTGCTGCAGACATCTGGTACCGTGATGCTTTGATCAGCCGCAAATGGCACAGAACGTTGAGGTACTCCTCAAGATTCACCAGCCAGGATGCCTTGACGTGGTTGAGTGGAGGCTCTGTGAAGATTGTTTGGTTATTCATCAGGATGCCAATTTCGATGCGAGGAAAGCTGATTTGATGGACATCGCCTTCCTGAGGCTGTGCCTGGAACACCTCGCCCTGCGATGTAGAGGAGAACGACTTGGTCCAATATTCGAGGGCGGTGTCCAATCGGTCTTGGAGGATGATGCGCAGGTCGCTGTTCAGTTTCTTGACCCACGAGTTCAGATGTGCGTAATTCTCAAGATTGAGCTTATCCACACCATTTTGGACAGTGTCAAAATGCGCTTCGAAGGTCTTGAAACTGTACGCACAAGACTTCATCTCATTCATCGCCAGAGTGATGTTCTTCGAGATCTCCTGAAGAGTCCAGGTCTTAGATTGAAGGACGGAGATGGCTGCCGAGAGGTCTCGCACATATTGAACGTGCTTACTATCCGACCGAACCACAGAGGAACTGCCATCGCCGTTGGCTTTCTCTTGTGGGAGCTCGTAGATGTGTACGAACGACTCCCACCGCAGTGGAACGCCCTTGGAGAACAGCAGCTGTACATCTCGCTCATATCCGATCAGAAGTTGCGAGACTTCCGGCATGGACTGGATAGTTCGCGAGACAGCCAAGTATGCAGTGACACTTTCCATCAGGCTCAGAGCGAACGGGTAGACACGCTGTGCTTCCTTCGAGACGTTGGAAATCGCGTGCGGGATCTGGAAATTGAGCCAGGTCAGGTTTCGCACTTCCTTGAATAACGAGATTACGTGGTTGTCAAAATTGACGCCGAACTCGAGGGCGCCAGTTGCTCCGCGAGCACGTGTGATGCTGAAGAGTCTGCCTGAAATCTGCAAGTTCCTTCGTTGGACGTCTGCAAGCCATGCCTCGTAGATGGTTCGTGTGGTGAGCTTCTTGCGGAAAAGATCACTTTCGGCGTGCAGCTTTGCACCATCGGCGTGCAGAGTCCAGTCTTGACCAAGCACTGCTTCGACCTTCTTCATGAGAATGTTGAGCTGATTCTCAATTTGCCGTACCCACAGAATTGAGCCCGCCACAGGAGGAATGTCACGCAATTGAGCCATCATCTGCGTCTCTGAGCCGCCATATTGAGCCTTGTAGCGTTCGTGAAGTGCTGCGATATCGTTCTTGACGTTGTCCAGGAGCTGAGCTTGGTATTCACCAATGGCACCACGAACCTTAGGTCGGACGAGTAGTGCGTTGAACTTGGCGAACACCCGGAACATCTCACCAGCTGTCTTTGCGGTCGCGAGTCGATCTCGTAATCGCGCTATGATCGAATTCTCGACTCGCGACGTACGTTCGGTGTATTGGAGCTCTGCTTGAACCCAGATCTCGGTGCCATCTGGTGATGTGTCAAGCACGTCGACTTCTCGGATTGCGTTGTATGCATTAGCAACTTCTTGCACTGCATCGACGTCTCCTATGTCCTCGAGTATGGCGACACCATCCGAGCTTCCAGGTCGCGACATTGAGTCTGGGCCAGATTTTGGTCCGAGGACGGATGCAATCGTCTTCTGCAGCTGCTCATGATTCCGTCGGAATGTTCGCACATACTTGATGCGCTCTTGCGTCTGCACATGACGAGGGTTGATCTTGATTGGCACAAACTCAGTGTTGCGTTTGCGAATTAGGTCTCTTGCGATGGCTGTAAATTCTCGTACGGACTCCTCCCAAGTAGCCCAGATAGAATCCGCTGCACGAACGATGTCCTGGAATGCGGCGTAAGTGAGGGAGAGCAAGGGCTTTCCACGCAGGACTCGATGTATCTGAATGTTCAGATCTTCTGAGATACCCTCCACCAGTTTTAGTGCGCGCTTGACAGGATAGTTGCTGCTCAGTCGAAGTTTCTTGTTGATGTGATTGAAGATCTGGGTTAGTGCTTCTTGGACCCTGACCAAACTTGTGGCTGACGACAGCTCATCGAGTGGAAAGTCTCTCATCAGCACATTGTAATTGTGCACAGTGGTCTGAGCAGGTGCAAGATTCGTGTCCTGATTCAGACTGATGCCTGCCTGGAAGCGCTTGCCGTTGTTGAGAATGTCCAGAGTCAATAGTACGCCCGGACTTTGGAGCGATTTCTCGACTCGGCTGAGGGCTGACTCTAGTGACAGCCAAAAGTTGATCTCCTGAGCCGCGGAGCCGCATTCTGAGTCTTTCACGAGTTTTGTTATGCCCTGAATAGACTTAACCCAATTGTTGACTTGGCTCTGCACGCTGTTGAGCACCTTGGAGTCGTCTAGAACATGGGCAGGTATCATTGAGATACTCGGTGTCTTGCCAGCCGCCTCAGCCTGTTGCAAAACATCCGCCACAATGGGGTGCATCGACAAGTTGACCATGGGGATGTCCGTGTTCTGCTGGAGGTGCAGCAGGCTCATCTCCAACTCGCCTAGTCGTCGACGTGCGCCCGGTATCCCAGACTTTGCTTCGGAGTCATACCACATCCGACCAGCGGAGGTCTGACTTCGGGTGTACGATTCGAAGTATGGAGTAACGACATTGTGAAGAAGGGAATGCAGGACCTCGAATGGTGATGCGCCTGTAGTCTCGGAGGGACCATCTTCGTCTGGTATCGCTGAGCTGGGTAGTACAGTGGCATTGATCTGCTGTGCGATCGGTCGGCTGCCATCAAGACTGACTGCCTGTTTCAGGAAGACGATGGACGAGACGGTCGAACGGGACGCTGAGAATTCGGAGGATATGGTGTATACATGCTCTATTCCTGATGCTTGAATTAGCAGGTGACCTCGTGCATGACGTATGAACGACTTACTCGGTGTATCATCGTGGCCATTAACCAATTCGTCTCGCCGGTCCTTGTGGGCATAGAGTGCGGGTTGTGACTCTGTAGAGAATTGGGTGACTTTCTCGATCGTTCCTGCTCGTTTACTCTCTGACAGCAGACTACCGACAGCTTCGAGTTCTCTTCTAGCGGTTCCCAGCGACGTCTCGATCAGACTCGCGATATGTTCAAGGACTGCTAGCGGATCTGGAGGTTCGAGGACTGGAGGGGGCCCGGTGCCATTGGTGGCAGACGGGCTGAGGACTTCCATCATCGGCGTATTCGAGGCCGCATTAGTGATTCGGTGCCTTCCTGCAAAGCTCAAAACGCCGGTGCAATGCAGTGGAAGGCTTCAAAGACGTATGATGGGGGAAGATAGTGTTGACTGTCTGGACGCTGAGCGGGTTCAACTTTCGGACTGGAGAACACGCGCCACGCGACATCTGGATTGGTTTTAAGGTGGAGCCTGCAACTGCCGTCTAAGCCGGTTTGAGCGCAGCCTTTTTGCATGAACGGATCTCCTACCAAATCGTACTAGTTGCGATCGACAGCGCCGGTTGACTGATCGATGCCCGCGGTATGCCTCAGTGTTTAACGGCATATGTGGCTGCTACTCTCGCATGGGGATCTTCGTCGCTCGTTATTTGCTACGACGGCACGACAGATGGATCTTAAAATGTGATGTTCTTACTTGCGTAGTCGACTCTGCTAAGGGCGATGGCATTCCAGCGATGGGACTGCTTGAACCTTGAAATTGGAATATTTAGATATAAAGTCATCATCATTACCCGACACCCAACTCGCATCAAGATCGTCCCATATACTTAGAGGCCATTACGTTCATCACATTCTCTCGTCCAACCAACTTCTTCTGAATACATGCCTGTGTATAGTCTGACTCGCTCATGAACCATTCGCTGCGTTCACATCAACTCATCGCCCAGGACTCCTCCAGTTCCTGTCCCTCGAAGCATTCCATTCTCTCGCCGTCCGCCACGCCGGCAGCACCACACTGGGCAGGAAGTCCTCCCGACGCAACTGGAAGTCGACACTCTCTGATCTTCCGTCTCAACGTGCGTGCCTTCGTCAAAGACACCCACTCACGGCACTGCCCATTCCTGTCCTCTCGTTGTGGCGAATGACCTGCAATAGCTAGATCAGGCAAAATGAGTCTCCGAATGATAGAGTCCGCCCAGAAGCTGGATCTGTCGTCGTTCATGAAGCTGAATCGGTGACGCTGTCGCGGACTTAACCTCAACTCGCGCCCGCAAGTGCCGCACATGGTGGATGTCCAAAATCCCGCAGTCCCAGAGGTGGGGACCCAGAGCCATACGTGCGTCTGGATGCTCACAGTCATGGAGCAGTCTCCCAGTCTGTAATAGTAAGATGTGTTTGACACGACCACCTGCTGGTGGTCGTGACACTTTGGCTGTTTACCTGGCAATGCCGACTTTGTTGTTGCTCATATTTGTGACTTCTCGAACTGCCATGGCATACTCCAAATCGAGCTCGGAAGACCCATCGTGAGACCTAGCAGGCGGCCAGCTGTCCCGGTTGTTGATGATAGGAGCTTCACTCGCTAGTCTTCGAGGTCCGTGATCGACATGGTCTAACGCATCAATGGCATTCTCTTCCAGGTCTCGGTCACGGGATGCATTCCGAGCGATATTGGCGTATTGATCTGGGCCATTGCTTTCCTCCATTTGCCTCGCATGTTCCCAAGTTGGCTTGATGTAATCGTCGTGGTCGGCATCTGGCATACGAGGGAGGTCGGAGATCGGAATTCCATTTCCTTGTGGTGGAGGCTCTGCCCAGTTGTTCGCGTTGACGACGCGCTCGCGGTGGGCTTTCATCCTACTATCTTCATGGTCGCCAGTGAAGCTGCCCATCCGACTGAGCTTGAACGCTCGAAGTCGGTCCAGTGCGGTCTTGAAGTCGTCCAAGACGACGGAGTCGGTCAGACATTTGAACACAAATGACAGTTTCCAGAACGGATTGATGCCGACTGGGAGGGCATTGGATAGCACGTTCGTGACCGACAAGATGTCCAGCACAATGAAAATGATAGAGAGCAGCATGGCTCCGAGCATGACTGCAAATCGAGGAGATATCCGGACAATTTGTACAATGGTCAAGTCGTACTTGCTCTTGATGTTGTACATCAACAGAACAGCTGCCGCAATCCACCACGGATCCCTGCGATTGTCAATTCAAGAATCCAGAGGACAGAGCGGTTCTCGTACCTGCACAGCGCTTCATATGGTCTGGTCTTCAAGAAGACTGTGTTGACATTGTGGAAATAGGTGAAGTTGGCATATATCTCCACGATCCAGTAGGGAAAGGACAATATGATGGTGCCGATGAATATCCTGCTGACATTCCTCGAAAGAAATGGCTTCAGCTTCATCCACGAAATGATGTTGTGCAGACACCAGCTCGCATTCAAGGGTATTGCGGCGACTGAGAGCCACCAACCATATATGGGCTGATTGAACAGGATGAAGAAGCCTTGCCAGTAGCCCATGACCAACTATCGTCACTAGTCAGTCTCTGTTCAGACGTGCGAAAACGTACAACTCACCTCAAGTAAAATGAGCTTGTGCAAGAGCACTCCACGTCGCATGTTCGCAAGAGTAATACAGCTCATGATAATGAGCGCGCCGACCATGAAACCCTCAGCCCACGCCTCGAGGACCAATCCATTCGGATCCGTGGGCTTATTGACTTCTCTTGACACCAGCGCATGAATGCCATTGTTCAGGCTGGACTCGGGAACAGGACTCATTGTTCCTGAGCACGGTCCCCACTGACCAAGGACTCGATCGTCGTTCGTTGGGGAAAATTGGCGGACTGTGCGCAAGCTCTCTTACGAGCATTCTCGTCGGGCGTTCATACTCAGTCACTCGATAGACGCACGATCAGACGTGTACTCGGCGAGACTGCACTTTTGAAGTCGCTAAATGAGTGATGTATGAAGGATCGACAGAACCGGAGTGGTGGGAAACGAGCAGAAAGAGGAGGCGAGTGGGAAACGGGCTTGCGCAGCACAGGACGATCTGGGGGAAGAAGGGCGAACTGAGGGCTAGCCCAATCGGCCGGTCGATGAGCCAGCCAGCCAGCGAAAAAGGTCTCAGACCGGCGGGCAAAATCACGACAGCGCCCACAGAAAGTGAGGAAGAGGCCCCCGCACGGTCTGGGGCGTGGCCACGAAAGTCGCGTGGTGAGCAAAAGCTTACCGAGGACGCCGAGCCAGATGATTCCGGGGGTTGCAGAATTTTAGACGACGCAGGGGTCGTGAATTAGCCTCAATGAGGCCCATAGGCTTCCGCTCGCACGAGCACGAACCATTTCACCAACACGAACGGGACCACATCATCTTCCTGAGCAGCCATCTGCCCAGGACGCCGCGGTTCAACCCCGGATTTGCGACGGAGTGTCAGAATCTAAATCAGTCAGTCATGATCATTGGCAACAAAAGCGAACAGGTCTTCCTGTCATTGATGCTACAACTGACTCAAGAGCAGTAGTGTTACGGGTTCTGCAGCGCCTTCTAAGGGCCAGCGAGAAGAAATTTTCGGCCCCAATGCGAGACAGCGCCCACCCCATGAGGGAGTTGCTGTTGTGACTGACAATGCTTGTACTCTACCTTGGATGCAGTACACACCGTCCGGCGCCAGCAGGTACTCATTCACAGAGACACTCTGGAGAAGGCCGAACAATCGTGAAGGTGGTGCTCGATCGAAGGCCCCCGTGCCCCAAAATCACGAGCTCATGAAACGAATCATGCAGGGCACTCATGCACCTGAACACGCAAACCAGGCTAGATCTTGAAGATAGCCAGTCTTACTGCATCTGCTTCTACCATTTTCGGATACTCCTCCGTACCTTACTGAGCGACTCGGTCACGGGAGCCGAACGCAAACGTATTCGAACATCACATATTCAATAGGTTCTGATCATGTCTGGCCTCGCGGACGAGTCAGTCCTGCACTATTAGGATATGATGCTGCCACAATGCCCTCAGATATCTCTCTCGTACACCGCGAATGACAAAAGATGGTCGGGACTAGTTCATCGCGCATGTCGATGAATCGGTGGCACTTCCTCAGACTGCCTTTTGCAGATCGTCTTCGTTTGAATTGATTCCGCTGCAAGCGATGGTAGCCAAACTGTCATATCGGCAGGCTGACCATCTGAGACCGACGTCAAATGCATCATCACTGCCGATGCTATATTCGGAGACCTGTCCCAACTGGCATCGGCGCAGCGACCTGGTGATACAAGCCTGCTGCCAGAAGCTCAACCCATCGATTTCGTCGCCTGCATGCCTGCGAGGACACCGGCCCCAATTATACCGCCATCTCGGGCCTCCCTGAGGAAGACGCTCTTGCCGCCATCTTGAACGCCCGCCCGCATGACTAATCTGTCTATGAACCGCTGAGTCTGCTCCTTGAAATTGGGATAATGCTGAATGATGCCTCCAGTATATGCTATCACAATCTCTTCAGGACCTGCCTTCCAAGCTGTAGTGCCTGGCGCTGGCGACAGGCCATCTCGTGTATTCCGGTCCAGAGCCGACAGAGCTTTGCCTTTTGCCTTTGGCGACGGAGGCTTGCTATCTGTCTCCATTGGTACATCCTCCTGACCTTTCACTGGTTCCGCAAGCGCGATCTCGTTCGTTGCCTTGAGCAGACCGACTGTCGCCGCAGCAATGAGTCCGGCGGATCTGACCTGGACCAGATGAGCGATCTTGCGTAAAGCTCCCGCAGCGTGTGGAGTCCAGCCCCAGTTCGACGACTCTGGTGGAGGTATTCGTCTCTTGAGCTCACCTGCAAGCTCGGAGTCGGTCCTTGCACGGGCTACTACTGCACTGACAAAGGTGGTGGTGAAGCTGTAGCTGTGTACAATGGTTGCCGGTAGCTGGGCCGGATCCAGACGTGGCTTGTGTGCTTTGGTCATGTAGTCGAAGAAAACGATCCTGATCAACTCGCCGATATATCGTCCACCAGTCATATATTCCAGTGGTTGAAAGCCCGGCCGAGCACACGCGGCATCTAATTGACGATCCCAGTCTGTTGTCACTTCTGCTAGTGGCCCACATGCGCCTGAGATGGTGATTTCGGTATTAACCACTGTCTCCTTTGCATCTGGCGCGACTTTCTGTATCTTAGCGACTTTCTCAGCCCCAAGGTCCGAGAACTTCATGGGAATTGTTGCGTTCACACCGGTGCCCACAATTATGCCAGCTGCTACCCTAGAGTTTGGTAAGGACTTGACGCTATATGCGAGAGAGGTGAGGGTTGCAACTGTGTCGTTAGTAATGGCTGCAATCTTGAGCTAGGCAGAGGTCCTAGTCGCTGCCGTTTCGCTCTTGGCTCTCCATCTGGCGATTGTCGTCGGCGTGTATGGCGTGCATAACCTTGTAGTAAGGTAGGGCCAAGGTCCAGATCTGAGTTCATTGTGAATCCTTTGCCCATCGGCATCAAGGTGGCTGAAGCCAGGTCATCTTGCCTGCCGAACGTTAGCTTCAAGCCCGACAACAGTGGGCGTGAACGAACATCATGGGGAAACTGAACGTGACGCCCATAGTCAGCTCCTCTGGTGGCTCCACTCTCCCCATGTCGGCGTTGAGCCGATCACTGACAACCTCTGCTATACAGTCCCCAATCCACGCGAACAGATCCTCGGTCTTGTCCATCTTAAGATGCTCACCAATCGGCCAAGCCTTCTCAAGTGTTCGCCTCACTCTGGGTCGTTGAGCATCTCTGATCGGATCACGTGACCTTTCCCCTCCATTCGTGGGCGGCGCCTGCTCGTCATGTTCACCGTCGCCGAGTAGTTGGATGTAAGCTACCCGTAGATTCGTGCCTCCCACGTCAATCGCAAGAAAGGAACCAGTCTCGTTTCCAGATGGCAGCTTTGTGACTGGCGTTGGCAGGAATTGCTCGTCCGAGTTCAGCGCAAGTTGTCGATAAACCTTGGAGAATTCCCATGCCAGTGAGTGGACTTGGGCATCGTTCATCTGCAAAGGCTGAAGATATGCCTCGAGCTCCTGTTCCTGGTCGTCAGGAGGCGGCGTGCCATTGCTAGCTGTCTTCACGGATGCCAGCTCAGACATCGCGTGTCGTTTGTCTTGTGGTTTCCGTTGGCTTTGTCACGGCACCTTCCTTTGGAATGAGGAGAGGCCCGGATCAAATCCACGAAAGTGTCAGAATCCAAGATCTCAAGGAACTGGGGCCAAAAGATGTATACGGAACAATATTCAGATGAATACTACGTTGCTGCGAGGGGATATCAACCGGATGTAACCTGTAGACAGTGGTGGAAAAGCAGATGAGCAAAGTACCCTCAACCAAGAAACGTCAGCCTCACAAGACCACGAGTTGCTTAAAATGCAGCTCCGGTCATCGGTTGGTCACAGTCGTTGTGCAGAGGTTGCTTTTCACTTTGGGTGGGACGTGAATCAAGGGGTCTG
This sequence comes from Cyphellophora attinorum, assembly GCF_001299255.1. Taxonomy (NCBI): domain Eukaryota; kingdom Fungi; phylum Ascomycota; class Eurotiomycetes; order Chaetothyriales; family Cyphellophoraceae; genus Cyphellophora; species Cyphellophora attinorum. The sequence goes on along the minus strand of NW_017253248.1, from coordinate 371,364 downwards.
AAGGCTCAAGTCTCCAGGCCTGCCACATGGCAAGGTCTAGCCTGGATCCTTACGCCTTTCCGCGCCATTAGCTCATTCGCGTAGCCTACTGTCGGCCTTGTTGGGCGGCAGTCTGCCCGATGATTGACTCGCCCTGGTCAATAGCGCTTCGCATCATACCTTAGCGCTGTCCGCTCAGCTGGTAACATATATCCTTGTGCTGAGCGAAAGCTGTCATTGCAGACGACTCGATGAAGGAAAAGGTTGGGTTCCGTGATTTAGAAGATGGACGCGATATACTTCGTGACTACTTAGTACTACTGGTAAAGGGCAGTTCCCCACCCCGAGAGCTCTCATCTGCAGGCTTCAAAAGCCGCGAAGGCGTTGAAACACGCGGCAGGGCTCACCCCGCGCACACTCCGAGTCATTTGCGTTGACATCAGCGGTATGTTCGTACTTATCCGTCGCAAGGAAAAAGGATCCGGGTCACCGAATTGATCGTCGCTGACAGCGCGCATGAACCCGACTTCCTCCGTCGAGCATGTGTACAGTGTACAGTCAGAGGTCGGTTGTGTTCGCTGTGCACCTTCATTTCCCATAGAGTCGAACTATGGGGAGCCGAAGACGTGGGGGAAGTGCAGGGCCCTGAAGGCTGAGGGCTCTCGATCGCTTCCGGGGTCTGGTGAACTTGCCAGGTTGTGACCACAAGTACTGGGCGTTTTCCTACAGCGGCCTCCCTGGCTAGAAAGCTCACCGGGTATCAATCTTTGCACTGACATTCAAGTGAAGCTCATCTCAAGCACACCGACTCCATCAGTTTGACAGTGCCAGGCCCTCAGCGCCCTCCCTGGGCGAGAAAAAGCAGCCTTTGTGGCTCAGGAATGGAAAGTGGTGCTTGGAGAAAACGCCCAGTACTTGAAGTCACAGCTCGCTTGCAAGGGCAGGCGCCAAGATATTTGCCTTTCGGCGCGGAGCAACGTTCGTGTTAGCACTGCAGGCTGTTGCAATTCTCATATTCGCATACTCACCGTCGGAGCCAATTTCCAAGGTTTTCATTGTGACTTGAGACAATAGCAGGACAGCATGTATCCTTCGGATCCAGAGAAAGCGCGTCTATCTGTGGAAGGTCTCGCCGAAGAGGAACCTCAACCACGATGCTCTCCTCCAGCACATGCCACATGGCGACGACGATCTTTGCTGTCAATACTCCTACTCGGAGTACTCCTTTTCACCATACCACGAACCTCGTTCAAGTCAATATCGAGACCTCTCTGCCCACACGAGGGACGTCGGAGCACGGCAGAATCCGGTATCGGAATGAATGGAGATGACGAGAAGATCAAATTGGAAGCACATATAATGTCTAAATGCCCGGACGCTCGAGACTGTCTACAAATGATGGTGCTGCCAGCTATGGCGAACGTGTCAGACAAAGTCGACTTTACACTGTCCTACATTGGGACGGTAGATCCAAAGTCGGATGCAGTGACCTGCATGCACGGACCTTCTGAGTGTTTAGGAAACATTATACAGCTTTGTGCGGCAAAGATCTATCCGGACCCAAAGCAATATCTGGGCTTTACCAACTGCATGATGGCCGATTACAGGCAGATTCCCGAACGAAGCCTGGTGGAAGAGTGCGCATTCGAATACGGAATCGACTTCAACACACTGAATGCCTGCATCAGCGATGAAGGAGAGGGCATCGAGTTGTTGCGCGCGAGTGTTGAGCGGAGTCGCAACGCAGGCGTGACTTTCAGTTGTACCGTGAGGCTCGACGACGAAGTTCGTTGTATTCGTGATGGCGGCCAGTGGACCAATTGCGACGGAGGAAGCAAGGTGACGGACCTCGTCGCCGATATTGACGAATTGTACAAGAAGCGGAATCGGGATCTGTGAGGCGAAATTTGCTGGCGTTTGATTCACCACCATGATACCCCAATGGCTGTCGGTTGGCCTCGAAGAAATCAAATATAGCGAAACATGTTTTCGCGTACTCCTCGTTTCATCGACACAGCTTTGCCGTCTTCCAACTCAAGACCAGCTTCCCCACCGTCCCCAGACAGGCCCTCCATGGCCTTTCGAATGTCTTCGTCCGACTGCGTAGAGCTTCTCTTGACAGTGGACTTCTGAGCCGCTGCCTTCACAGCTCCTTTCTCCACGGGGTCTTCTTTGTCACTGCTTGACGATGCATTGTCTTGCGATTTCGTGGCATCGGATTGTGCCCTAAGCTGAGAGCCTATTGATAGGCGTTGTGCTGTGACAGCGGATGTGCGTTGGCCGACTCTCAGCATCGCTTCAGAATTGATCGAACCAACGTACTCCTTGACAACAGAAAGGCAGATGTATCAGCCATGCTGAGTGAAAAATGCCTTGCCTTGCCCGAGTTTCCAGTCACTCTGTGGTTGTGAAGTCACCCAATTCCGGGGTCGGCTTTTCATTCCGTCTGGGCGGAGTTAGATACTTATCTCAGGGCTGCCTGACTGTGGCCATATCAACCAGAGCCCTTTCACCATCATCTTAGCCACCTTGTCACCACCTCACCACTCTATCTTTCGCGGAGGCTAAGGTCGCGTTGAGTCTAAAGCCGCGCCGCTGCCATAGAGCGACTGGTCTTCGCAACAAGACCACAGCTCGAGCCGCTGAGCCACGAACCGTCTGAGTGATACCCCTCCAACCACCTGTCAAGATGGCGGCAGCCGCACAAGCCCAGTACTATAACCTCTACAGAGGCAGCAGGTGAGCTACGCCATCGCGAGCACGAGATCTTGCCGCAGCGACTCTCTTGCGATATTGACGTGGCTATACTAGTGTTGGCGAGGCGCTCATCGATGCAATCGACGAGCTGATCAATCAGTCACGGATCGAGCCACAATTAGCGATGAAGATATTGGACAACTTCGACAGAGCCATGTATGAGAATCTGAGCGCCAATGTCAAGACCAGAGTGACGTTCAAGGTTTGCGCAGGTCCTACAGGTAAGGAATCATCATTGACTTGTTCTGTAGGGCCACCTGGAGACCTATCGATTCTGCGACGATGTGTGGACTTTCCTTGTCAAGGACGTCAAGTTCAAGTCGGAAGGCATGACCGAGTTTACTGGCGACAAGGTCAAGATCATCAGCTGTAATGCGAAGAAGCCAGGCGAGCAATGATTGCTACCTTGCAAAGCGGCATGGTGGGCTACCGGCACTGTGGTTTTGTACGACTTATGAAACATTCGCGCGGCGTTGACTAGGCTTTGGGTGTGAGGCAGGAAAATCTGCACCGATCATGGCGTTCATGGGCCCTTCGCGGCTTTGTATGTACGGAACAATTTGGGCGGCGAACACGAAGATGTTGTGGTTATACTAGACGCCAATTGATACCCCAGATCAAGAAAATGCAGAACGGCTTTCAGAGACTCATCATGCTAATCGCACTTTCCAAGTCAACGCTTTCCAGTCTCGTAGTTTTGCTTCTAAGAATCAACGGTCCAGTAATGCTAGCACAGTTGTACTCATCGTGATCAAGCGGGCCCGAAGTCAGAAGGCGGCCGTTGCCAAGCCTAGGCCTCTTTGGCGTTGTTGCCTTCTGTTACAAGGCATGGTCAACAGACTGCTTCACAACTCTCTACGACACACATTAAGTCATGATCACGTCTCACCGGCAATGTTTGACTGATTGGAAAGACCACCCGCCGTAAGTCCAGTCATCGTTCGTGCCACAGCTCGATCATTATGGCGCGTAAAAAGCTACCTTGGCTAGCTGATGCCAGCACTCCATCTAGACCATCCATCAAGCGTGAAAGCCCGGGCATAACCACCCCGCCACGGCAGCGCAGCATAAAGGACTGGCAGACGACTCCACGAACGCCAGCTTCAAGACCTCGCACGCCACAACGCCTATCTGATGCACCACAACATGCCGTCACAGCCCCGGACCCGATGAGGGAAGGATTTGAAGCCGACGATATATGGATGATGGTGGAGGATGAGTTCAACGAAGTTGCGAAAGCATTCTCTGCACATTTGCACCAAGCCGAGTACGAACGACGTGTCAAAGCAGCCAAGGAAGCTCCTCCGAAGTCACCACCTGTCCCAGCCTCGCCAATGTCCAAGGCAACGAAACGCCGACTGGGCCAGGATAGCTTCACGCCAGACAGGCCGCTTCTTTGACACAGATTGGTATTGAGCCCGAAGCTATAGATGCTGGTGGACAAGACGACGATCCCTGGCGAGGGACACATCTTGCTCCCTTGGTCTCGGTTGGAAGTCGGAAGAAGATATCTTTGAAAGGGCTCGATCGGCTTCCCAGTTCCAGTCGAGCGGCACAAGGATTCTCAAGGGTCACAGAACAGCCAACCACCAAATCAGCCGCTACAGCAACGGCAACGGCATCGAAGTATGCACGTAAAAGTGCTGATGTAGAGGACAGCCATTCTGACCTCGCCAGTCGACCAGAGCCCGAGTCTGACAGACGCAGGTCGGTTCGAGAGCTCCCGGCAGAGCTGGTCACGAACCATGTGCGATCTGACAAGTCTTCCCGAGACACGAGCAGAGCCTTCCCACCTGTTCACATCAATGGAAACCCACTGCCCAAATCGAGCGTTGCGAAGAAAAGATCAACAACGGCAAGATCATCTTTCAAAGCGAAGAAGGTGAAGAAAGAAGAGGTGATCAAGGAGGATCCTCTTGAAATGCCTATGTGGTAACAACAAGGCTGACGAAAACGGCCTCTCTTCGTGAACTTCGTGGTGCGCCTTCTTATCGACAAATTGGGTGCTGAACGCGATGCAGCAGGTGGTGGTTATACAATTTGTGGTGGACGAGCCGTAGTCTTTGCTACTTTTGTCGCATATCCAAATCTCTCAGACCCGCTGAAAAAGCCTCTACGCGGCTGGTGACGACGAGCATATCGTTGCTGCGACAAGGTTAGCAGACTGGCGGCATGACTGTCTTCGACGGTTCCTCACCCGTTGCTGTCTTTTCCGAGACACACAGTTTCTCGCCGAAAATCCGTCGGCAAGCCAATGATCAGTGGCCTTGGCCCATCGTCAATAGGATGAGGCCTGCTCATCTTCTTGCGGAGCCAACTCTTTCCAGCTTTGAGCCTATCCATTGGTCGTTTAAAGTCGAGACAGGGCATGTAAAGGAGCTTCCTAAGTGGTGAAGACGGCTAGCGTCTGTGTTCGAGCTCGTCGAACGTTCGAGGAGGGTGATAGTGTACACTGATGCTCAAAGGCCTTCTCGCAACGCTAACTGGAAACGCTGCATAAAACAATTTTTCTTATGAAGAGAAGAATCAGTTCAGATCATGATGGTTGAGGACGAGGCGAGATACATGAGAGCATCAACATCCCATTCTCAGGTTATATGGATGAGGGCTTGGGTGACGCCCTCTCACCTCTGACTTCGGAATCTGAAATTGGCTTGATCGTGCAGGGACCCATGCCAGCCACGTCAAGCGTGATTGTCCTGCTACTCAGACGCCACAAACCTCGGGATATGAGAATCTCCCCCACGGAAAGCAAAGGGACAACAGGAATGTTCAGCCCCCGTAACTGCAGCAAACTCACACAACATAAGGACAGCAACCGTGCGTTTCGCCAGTCGCCGCCGACGGCTTTGCAAAGACGAAAACACTCCCAGGTCATATAGGCGAACCAGAATGTCGGGGCATCAGTCGCTGTGAAACATCCGACATCCGTGTTACACAGACGACAACAACTCAGAGGATATCTCTCCGTGCGTCGTTGCACAGAAAGGTGGAGCGGAATGGGCAGCGCGCCAGGGAAATATCCGTCGATCAGACGGGCCCTTGCTTTGAATCCACATTCCGACTACAAGTTAAAAGTAAATCTGCCGGAGCTTGCCTACAGTACAACATCACAGTCAAAGTCACAGACAGCCACGAAAGCTATCATTCGAATTACGCGCCTATCGATCACATAGGCCTCGCTGCTGCATTCGCCGTACGCTTAAAAACAACTGCTTCTTCGCGTTCTATCTCGATCTCTTGGCTCTCCCTGTTATTCTCAAAGTACGTGATCTCCTTGCATTCCCCTTCATGCCTCATAAACGTGTTTGGCAGCTTCTCTGACAGCGTTCAGAATTCTGTCCCCCGAAGTACCCGCCTCATGTTTCACGTCGATCCATGCTCTTCGTTCACAACTCAAATGGAAGCATTCTCCGTGCCATCTCGCGAATCACACTGTCTAGCAACCAAGAAAGCTTAATGAAGTGGTAGTTCCCGTTGCCTTCATTCCTCACCACGTCAGGGGTGCAGACCCTGATCTGCGGCACAGTGTACTCGTGCCTGAACATCTTGCTGAGCATCGAGAATGCTTATTTAGGATAATTCTTGATATGCACGCTCCTCAACTTGACGAACTGCTCGAATCCAAATCTTCCCATACTGACACCCTTCCCACTCTCTTTCCAACCAGTCCATGCCAGGTCCGGCGACGGATAATCCGCGCGATTGACGAACACGGTCCCAGCCTCGACCTGATCCGCCAGCTCCTCGCCGCGTGGAACGTCCTTGGTCCAGATCGTGGCGGTCAGACCGAATTGGGAGTCATTCATCAGATCTATGGCCTCTTCGTCGCTCGAGACCTTCATGATGGGGACGACCGGACCAAAAGTCTCGTCTTTCATCACGGCCATTGAGTGATCGACACCAGTGAGCAGGACAGGCGCGACATAGTTGCCTTCGGTGGGCAGGTTCTTGAATGTGCTGTTTTCCGGTGTCTCGTCTTTCGCGCCGGCGGCTTTGGCGTCCGCTACCTGTTTCAAGATCGCCTCTTTCGCACGAGTGCTAACGACAGGGCCGATATTGGTGTCTTTGCTAGATGGGTCACCCAGCTTGTAACCTGCCAGCACTTTCTGCACTTCGCTCACGAAAGCATCGTAGACCTTCTCATGAACATACACTCGCTCGATCGAGCAGCATGATTGTCCAGAGTTAAAAACAGCGCCATCAACGATCTCGTCTGCGGCCCAGGCTGGGTCGACATCGGCACGCACGTAGCTGGGATCCTTGCCGCCAAGCTCCAAGCCAACGCTGAGGTCGATGCGGGATGCAGCAATCTTCTGGACAGCGAGACCGCCGGCTACACCACCTGTGAAGGTGACGTGGTTGACGTTCGGCGAGAGGATGAGAGGTTCGAGATCGGTAGGCGTGCCGCAGTGGACGTATTGGATGACCCTTTCTGGAAGTCCCGCTTCTTTGAAGATCTCAGCCATGTGCTCTGCTATCGTTGGTGTTTGTGGCGATGGCTTGAGGATGACCGCATCGCCTGCCAAGATGCAGGGAATGAGCGAATTGACGAGGATGAGATATGGGTAGTTCCACGCGAATATGACAAGCACCACGCCGACGGGTAGCTTCTCTATGTATCGCTTGAAGTTCGTCTCTGAATCTCCGGGCGTAGGTGCCAAGGCCTCCGGAGCGATCCGAAGCATATACCGGGCACGAAGGAGCGCAGTGGCGATTTCTTTGGATGTGTATGCGATGGGTCGGCCCATCTGCTCCGTGATCTCCTTGGCCAGTGCATCTTGTCTTGACTCAAGGATCTCTAGAGCTTTCTTGACGATGGTTTGACGTGATTCGAGGGTGGGATGTGATTTCCGGAAAGCCTTGAACGCTTTTTGCGCGGCTTCGCCTACTTGAAGGAGTCCATCTGCAGATAAGCCTTCTCGGGTCAGCACAGGCTTGTTTGTGCTCGGCGAGATGGTCGTGATATTTTCTGTCGACATTGTGGGTTAGTGAGTGGGCGCGATAGATAAAAGAAGAAGACAAGTAAGGACAAATATCTGAACAAATTTGTTCGACGCCCTGCGAATAGGTCTCGGCCCGTGTAATGCCCACATAGTGGGCTGTGGTTGCCTAACAAGGCGTCGAGAATCAAATTCGTCTAGCCTGGCCGAACTCGTTTCCGACCTCGTAAGTAGTCACCCCTCTCTGACAAACTCCCTTGGCCACGCCGATGGTGTTTCACTTGCTGTCGGCAATCAGCGTTGAGCTCGTAGCTCACGTTGTAATGCTACGCTACGATGTGATTGCTGATCCACCAGTCCCAGGACAGGAACACCGTCAACCCCATCTTTTTGCTATGGCCAGAATGGCTCATTCTCGATGATGTCTTCAAATTCACTTGATTGTTCCATGTCGGGTGGCCGCCAGACGGCTAGTCGCAATGTACAGTGTCCAGGTCATGACCAGACATATCGGAGGGTAAGTCTGGGTGAGGTGTACTGTAGCAATCTATAGAGATTCTCCAATTCGGCAAGGCAAACAAGCAGGTGAGCACCACCCAACAGTCACAAGACAATTATGGTCCGTCACTTGTACTGTGACTTGTTGATGGAGTGACAAAGACAATTTCCAGAAACCTGTCGCTCCGGAAACTGCTCGGCAATGTCTTCAATACATAAAGGCCGCCCACTTCCAGCCTCCTCCATCCAAAATTCTCTCTCGCGCCTTGCACCACCACCTTCGTCTAACGACTCGTACACCGGCACCTTCCACACATTCATCGTCATCCCGACTTCACACAAGATGCCTCCAAAGAAAGCTGCGGCTCCTGTCGAGGGCGGCGCCATGACACTCACACCTGCCATGATCGCTACCCTCCATGGTGTCCTCACAAACATGACCGACTTCACACCCGACTGGAACAAGATCAAGGCCGACACTGGCAAGCAAAATCCGTGAGTACGACTCTGCCAATCTCTTATTCCTTTATTGACAGATATTAGGCGTCGCGACTTTGCAGAGCTCGCTAAGAAGATGGGTCTCCTGTTCGCCAATGGCACGTTCACCAAGATCGAAGACGCCGCTGCCCCTGCTGCTCCGCCTGTCAAGAAAGCTGCTGCAACCAAGAAGGCTCCCGTTGCCAAGTCCGAAGATACCGATGCTGATGCTGCTGCCCCTGTCAAGAACCCTGCAGCGACCAAGAAGGCTCCTGCTGAGAAGAAGATTGTGGCTCCCAAGAAGGCTCCAGCTACCAAGAAGAAGGCCGGTGAAACTACTGGACCTCCGGCGAAGAAGCGCAAGACCGACGCCAAGGTCAAGGCCGAAGAGAGCTCTGAGGACGAGGCAAAGGAGGGATCGGGCAAGGAGGAGAGCAGCGAGGGCGACGAGGGTGGCGAGAATTCTCCGAGTGCAGATGAGGACGAATGAGCTGCTACGGTCCAATGAGCGCTGATGGCGGCGTGCTTTGTGTAGCTGTCACCATTGGTCTGCGACACTCGTGTTCTACGCTGATCCGTTGAGAAATTTGGATGACGAGTCATGATGCAACTGGGTGGACTTATGGCGTTTACGAGGAATCATTCACTACAGCGACCCCCGATCCAGCAGCTCGATTCACTGCACAGCACATGACTAGGCAACATTGTCGTGCCTACAAATATCGAAATCACTTCCAAAAGTTTTTCCTCTTTTCCTTTCCTTGCACACCTGCACCGAAAGCTGTCCTCCTGACCGCAATCTACCAAGGCGACTGTAAGTCTCCTGGCAAGCAGTCCTTCCCCAAGTCAAGACGCTGACACTCTGAAGAGAAATCGCAGACCACTCCACACAATTCAAGATCTTTGACCAAGGCTATCAACCATGCCGCCCAAGAAAGCAAGCGTCTCCACAGGTGGCGAAGGCACGCTCACTCCTCGTAACATTGCCGTCCTCTGCGCTGGACTTCGCAAGCTGGAAGGTATCAAGGTCAACTGGGGTGAGGTTGGCAAAGAACCAGAGGTCAACATCGGTCTAGCTCGCAATGCGTAAGCTGCCTTGGCCCAGCTCGTGGTGCTTACACAGCTAACACGCATTCAGTCAGACAGCCTTCCGCGACGCTCTCAAAAAGATGGGCCACGACATGAAGGGCGGCATGGGCGGTGCTCGGATCTTCCGTATCAGTGATGAGGAAGAGGCCCCGGCTGCCACTCCAAAGCAGGCTGTCAAAAGCGGCAAAGCTACTGAGAGTGGTGAAAGCGAGAATAGCAAGTCTGTGAACAGCAACGGAGGTGAGGACGAGGCCGAGGACAAGGACGACAGCGACTCCAAGACCCCGACCAAGAAGCGCAAGATGGATGCTGATGAGGCGACTTCAGTATTGGCGAGAAGAAGCCCAAGATTGAGGACGATGCATGAGCACCAAAGACAGGATTGGATTTCCAATGGTAGCTCGAGCTTTCTCAGTGAAGACGAACAAGGCATGAGTCATCGAGCAGAGACATGGATAGTCAGTCAACGAGAAGAAGTGAATGAGAACCTGACTCCCAAGTCAATGTTCGCACTATAAGTACCTCCTTCGCCTCTCAGCTACTTCTATTCTCCTTCCTACCTCTCAAACAACTTCCTTGAACCATCCACTTATCTTTCCAAGTTACTCAAGATCTCTTTTCGACTGATCCCATCGACACACACTCCAATATGCCTCCCAAGAAGACTGCCGCCGCTGCCGAGCCGACCGGTCAAGTCGCAACCTCACTCCTCAGAACATCAAGGTTCTATGTGCTGTTCTGCGTGGTATCGACTCCCTCAATGTTGACTGGAAGTCGGTTGCCGCAGAGTTGGATATCAAACGAGCTGACAATGCGTAAGTCCCCTTCGATGCTATTATTAAGGCCAAAGTCCTGACATATATAGCGGAACCGCTTTCAGAAATGCCATCAAACCGCTCGGTCTCAACTACAAAGCCGGCAAAATCTTCGCCATCGGCGATGAGGCTCCAGCAGCAACCCCGAAGAAGCTGGTTTCCAACAAGAAGACCAAGGGTAATGCCAAAAGCACCAACAGTAGTGGCGAAGAGTCTGATGAAAAGAGCAGCGGCTCTGACTCTTCAAACAAGCGCAAGAAAGATGCTGAGGCTGGCGATGGTGGCAATGTCGGCAAGAAGCCCAAGATTGAGGAGGACGAAGACTGAAGACGTCTCTGAGGTTCTGCGGCAGGAACAGAGTCCATTGAAGCGCTCTTCGGGGTCGGGGTGAGCGCACAGCTTGGCTCTGAGTGAAGTGACCAGCTTGTTGTACCTTCAGCCAGGAATTCGATCAAGTGGGTCATCTGAAGTGAATGAAATCACGCTTACAAACGAATGAAGCATCTGAGCTTGACTTCGAAGACTTCTGCCCTTTGCAGTCCGCCTTTTCTCTCCTCTCTCGCCCTTTCCCAACACATTCTTCCCAGAACATTCACACTTCCAAAGATGCCACCCAAGACTCCCAAGAAAGCTGCCAGCGGCCTCCCGGGAGGAGAAGATGTCACCCTCACCGCTCGTAACATTCAAGCCCTTGGTGCTGCTCTCCGGACCATCGAAAACTTTGACGTCAAGTACAAGGCCGTTGGTGAAGAGATTGGCATTACCAATCCTAGCAACGCGTACGCTATCCAGAGGCCGCCCTGATTGTTCTGTCGCTAATTATCGGTAGTCAGCGTGGTGTTCGAGAAGCATTGAAGAAGCTTGGACTTGATACCACAGGTGGCAAGATCTACGCTCTAAACGACGAGGCTGCCGCCGCTACACCTACCAAGATCAGCAAGACTGCCAAGTCCAATAGGAGCACTAAAGCTAATGGTCAGAAGCGCAATCCCGCTGATAAAGATGGTGACGTCAAGACGGGTGATGAGGAGAATATCAAGAAGCCAAAAGTTGACGCTGAGCAGGGCGATCTCAAGAAGCGCAAGATCGAGAAGGATGAAGGTTGAGGTGGCCTTCAGAGGTGCTCCTGCGGTAATCCGACGCAATCGCAGCCTTGGACATCAGTCTGAGAGCAGGAAACGACCCTTGGCGAGGCATCAGCGTAATCTCCGTTGAACAGACGACGTAACGTCGAAAGTGAATGAGCAGCTTGAACACAAACGGATGAAAGAATTCAAACTTGCCTTCGAAGACTTTCCACCTCTGCATCCTAACGTTCCACCTTGCATATCACCATCCAGTCTGCGGTTTGCATCCTTCATATCACGCCCCAAGGTTCCACGTCCGCCGAATGATTCATTATGCCTCCCAAGACCAAGACTGCCTCAACCGACCTCACCGAGAAGAACCTCGCAATCATTCGCGCAGTCCTTTGCACTGCTGACGGCTTCAATCCCAACTATGGCGCTGTCAAGGAGGAGTACGGCCTGAATCAAAGTGGTAACGGGTATACTCAACTGCATTGAGTTGCCGTAATCTGTGCTGACATCAGACAGTGCTCGCGACTTCAGACAGGCACTCGCCAAGTTGGGCATCGACTTCTTGAACGGCAAGTTCATCGACCTCACTGACCAGGCTCCTGCTGCGGCTACACCCACCAAAACTGCCAAGACTGTCAATGCCAACGGTAAAGCCAAAGCCAACAGTCAGAAGCGCAAGCAGTCCGCTGGGGAAGATGATGAGGCTGAGAATAGTGGAGCTGAGAATGTCAAGAAGCCAAAAGTTGATGCTGAGCGAGGCGATGTCAAGGAGCTCAAAGTCGAGGAGGAAGCCTGAGCGACAATCGTGGAACTCGTCGTCCTGAATACTGGCGAGGACCTGGCACGTACATCGAGAGCATGGATCAGGATGTATCTCGGACGACCACACTTGGGAAGCGGTCAGACTCAGGAATCCAGTGAGGCATCTCGAACCGCACATACAGGCAATGAATAGACCTAGCAAAGCCACAGTCAAATCGCCTTCGGGCTCCAGCCACTCTTCATACACATCGGTGGTCAGCTTTCTGGCAGGCTTCAGAAATCAGCTAGTGAAGTGAACAAATCAAGTCAATCAAACCTCGCACTCACCTCCTTCAAGCCCGAGAAACACTTCTCTTTCCCCAGAAACTTTCCCTCGCCTCCGCACTCCAGACATACTCCCTCATTTCCAATATCGTGTTTGCCAATATCACCTTGTTGTGTACAAATCACTCTCCAGCTCTGTGAGTCGTCACACTCTCAACCCCAGCGAATGCAAAAGACTTACACAATATACAGACCAGGAAACCACCCGCCACCATGATGTCACCCAGTGTTCCCTCCGCTGGTCTCACCGACAAACAAATCGCCATCATCCGTGCCACTCTATGCTCGCTCTCTGAGTTCAAGCCAGACTGGGCCTATGTACTCAAAGAATACGGTCTGGCCAAGGGAGGTCATGGGTAGGCTTCGATCACCCTATGAACTATTGTGCTCCGTCACTGACAGACTTGCACAGTCCGCGAGATTTCAGAGCTGCCTTCCAAGGTTTCGGTCTCGACTTCAAGAACGGCAAGGTTATCGACACCCTCAAGAACAGCCAGGACGAAGACGAAGCTCCTGCTGCGACTCCATCGAAGAAGACCACGGGTAAAGCTAATGGCAAAGCCGTCAGCAAGGCCAACGGAGCTGGCAACAAGCGCAAGAAGACCACTGCCGACGCTGGTCAGAACAAGAAGGTCAAGGTAGAGGAAGAGCCCGAGCTCGAGGACATTAAGGAGGAAGTCGACGGCGACGCTGCTGCCGCGATCGCTGCCAGTGCCTGATGGGCTTTGACTTTGTTCATATGAAGGGGAGTGCTCTGGAGCTGTACGAGCCAACTGTGCTGATAGGATCGCCGTGAACTGGGAGACAATTAATGCAAGGACGTTCGACCCGGAAGGCGATTGCAAGGCTGTTATTGGAAGGACTCTTGCCGCTGCCGTTGTCAGGCGTCATCCATCACCAATACACAGGTATTGACGAAGCAAAAGTCCACTCAGTGATCTCCCAGCTCCGTCCTCGTTGCCAAGATTATCTTGGCAGGGCCCGACGGACCGTCCTGGGTACGAAGTTCGATGAGGTCTACAGAAATCGAAGACAGAAAAATGACCCCTTAGTCCTGCGATTCAGGATTTGTATCGAGGGTTTGCCCTTGTGACATCTTCCAACACGTGATCAGGACCTGGAGATAGTCCGAAGCTCTCATATGCGCTGATTGGTATCTCTTTCTATCTTCTTTTCGGTGTCCTATGTTACACTGCTGACCGACTCGCTGTGCTTGCGCGGTAGAATGCTATCACCGCAGAAGTCAAGGGAAGCCCAGCGTCAGTATTCGAAGCCCTTGCAGCTACGAGTTGGACGCTCTGAGCCTACAGCATCGAAGCGGAGCGGCTGCGTCCGATCGATCTTCCGAAGAGCCTCGACGACAGGCATCAGTCGTCAGTGCAAAATCATGCTCCCATGCCATTAATCGTGCAACACATCGCATGCAACTCAGTCTCAGTGCCCATGTCCATCATCCTGCTCCTGGGGAGGATCTAACTTGATCAGGGTATCTATTCTCATGATCGCCACACATGCCTCGACAGCACTCTTCAGCTGCTTGATTTTGCTCATACTCGGCTCGAGGACTCCCATCTTGACCACATCGGCCAACCGGCCCTTTGAAAGATCCAGGCCGTAGTTCTTGTACTGCCGCTTCTTGTCCAGCTCTTTCTCCTGCCGGTTGGCATCTCCTTCCTGAACACGCTGGCTGAGTGAGTGTCGTAACCGTAATTGAGCAAGCAGTTCTGATGAGTCGAGTGCCGCGTTTACTGCCAGGGTCTTCGGCACGACGAGTAATGATTGTGAGAACTCGCCGATGGCCAATTGTTCTCTTGAGGATGTCGTGAGGGCGAATTCTTCGAGGTAGATGTGCAGAGCAGTCTCCACAGCACCACCGCCTGGCACCACTGCGCCTGACTCCAATGTCCGCTTTACTGCTGACAATGAGTCGTGCACGGAACGCTCCATCTCGTCCAGCTGATAGTCGTTTGACCCTCTCAGGATGATGGATGCTGATGAGGATGCCTTCGTGCCCTTGACCAGGATACACTCGTCGTCTGAAATGCGCTCTTGAACCACCTCCTCGGCATAACCCAGTGACTCTTTCTCGAACTTCTCGTCTCCGTTCAGATCTGACAGACTGCTGATCAAGGTAGCACCAGTGACCTTGGCTATCCGGCGGAGGTCCTCCTTCTTACATCTTCTGACTCCCATTGCACCCTTCTCGATGAACAGCTTCAGCACCATATCATCAATACCTTTAGTAGTAAGTACAACATTTGCGCCAGCCTTCAATATCATTTCGACGCGCTCAAGAACAATCCCAGCTTCGCGTTCTCTGATCTTCTCCAGCTGCTGAGGATCCTCGACTGTAACGGCAACTCCGAGTTTCATTCGCTCCTTCTGTAGATTCATGTCCAGACACGCAATCTTAGCATCGCGTATTCTCGTCTTCATGGCCTGTGAGGCGACTGTGCAGTTCAGAGCATAGCCGTGGACTAGTACCGACTCGAGTGCGCTCTTGCCGTGTGCTTTGAGGATATTGACAGCCTTGACAGGATATTTCACTTCATTGTTCTTCTGGGCGTTGACGGATTTTACTGCGAGCATAGCGTCGACGACCATGCGGGAAAAGAAGTCTGAGTCGGAGCCAATGACTTTGCTGGACATCGAGGTCTTTGCAACATTGATCAAGCTCTCCTTGCCCAGACTTTCGACGGACGTGCTGATGTTTTCTTGAAGGTACTTGACGGCCTCGCGGAGTGCTCGCCGGTAGCCTGTGATGATGACTGTAGGGTGTATGCGGTTCTTCATGAGTTCGTTCGCTCTTCGCAGCAGTTCGGCGGCTATGAGGACGACCGATGTTGTGCCATCGCCGACTTCCTTGTCCTGCTGCTGAGCAAGGTCGACCAGTATCCGGCCAGCTGGATGCTCAACGTCGAGGAGACTGAGGATTGTGGCGCCATCATTGGTGACGGTGACATCTCCTATGTCGTCGACCATCATCTTGTCTAGTCCCGAGGGCCCGAAGGATGTCTTCATGATATTCGCGATTGCCTGGGTTGCGAGGACATTTTGATCCCGTACATCTGCGCCGCTGATCTTCTGACCGCCCAAGAAGAGAGTGCCAGCATTGCGCGGTGTCTCGAATATGCCGGCCATCTTGCTGAGGCTGCGGAGAGTGTTGTGGTATAGTTGCTATGTAGATCATGCACCGGCAAGCGCATTCCAGGAAATTATTGATGCCAAGACCTGCGGGCAAGCGCGGGGTTGAAGTTACCGCGAAGGAAGGTACGCACCAGCACGCGACTCATAATTCTGACAGACAGATCTTATAGAGCAATTCGAATTCATAGAGCGAGCGTGAGTCTGCGGTCTTCTTTTGAGCGTAGAACCGCTAGTTCTGGGCCTACTGAGGCTCCAACATGTCTCATTCTCGCAAAACTTCCAAGACGACCGAATTGCCTGTGCGCCCAAAAGAGCCAGACATGGACACCGCTTCGGAGCCTGCTGCGGCGACAGAGAACAATGTCACTGATGACAAACCCGCCGACAACAAGCCTAGAAAGGAGAAGAAGCCAAAAGGCGACAAGCCCATTGGCAAAGCAGAAGCGAAGACTCCAACAGCCAATGCTGGCAAGGCAGGAGGCGGTAAGAAGAAGAAGACCGACGGCGCTGCTTTGATCGGAATCGGCGTGGAAAAGGATGTCGACTTCTCGGAATGGTACCAGCAGGTCTTGCTCAAGGGTAACATGCTCGACTACTACGACATCTCCGGCTGCTACATCCTCAAGCCCGCTTCACAGTTCGTCTGGGACGAGGTCCGCGCATATTTCGATGCCAAGATCAAGAAGATGGGCGTAAAGAACTGCTCGTTTCCTCTGTTCGTCTCGGAAGATGTCCTCAACCGGGAGAAGGCTCATATCGAAGGGTTCGCGGCCGAGGTAGCCTGGGTCACCCACGGAGGCAGCACCAAACTCGAGAAGAAGATCGCCATCCGCCCAACCTCAGAAACAGTCATGTACCCTACTATGCCAAATGGATTCAGAGCTACCGTGACCTTCCTCTCAAACTCAACCAGTGGAACTCAGTCGTAAGGTGGGAGTTCAAACATCCCCAGCCATTCCTCAGAACTCGCGAGTTTCATTGGCAAGAAGGCCACACTGCCCACCTAACAGAAGCCGAAGCTGGCAAGGAAGTCCTCGAGATCCTCGATGAATACGCCAATGTCTACGAGAAGCTCCTCGCCGTCCCAGTCATCAAAGGCCGCAAGACCGACAAAGAGCGTTTCGCTGGCGGCTACTACACCACTACCGTCGAGGGCTACATCCCAACCACAGGCCGCGGCATCCAAGGAGGCACATCCCACTGTCTAGGCCAGAACTTTAGCAAGATGTTCGGCATCACCGTCCAAGACCCCAGCGCCAAAACCGACGAAGAGAAGAAATCCGCAGAAAAGCTCTTTGTCTGGCAAAACTCATGGGGTCTCTCCACCCGCGTCATCGGCGTCATGGTCATGATCCACGGCGACGACCGCGGTCTCGTCCTGCCACCCCGCGTCTCCGAGTACCAAGTCGTCATCGTCCCTGTTGGCATCACCGCCAAGACCACCGACGAAGAACGCGAGGCTCTCTACAAGGAAATCAACGCCCTCGTCGAAGTTCTCCGTGCTGTCGACGTCCGCGTCCAAGCCGATATGCGCGACGGCTACTCCCCAGGCTACAAGTTCAACGACTGGGAACTCCAGGGCGTGCCACTCCAACTCAAGTTCGGTCCCGGCGAGTCAAAGGGCCACTTCGTCTCGACCTCCCGCCGCGACCTTCCCAAGGGCGAAGCCGAAGGCCAGATCGCCATCTCCGAACTCAACACCGCTGTCCCTGCCCTACTCGAACAGATCCAAAAAGACCTCTACAACCGGGCCGACGAGAAATTCAAGAGCCACGTCAAGAAGTTGACCAATTGGGACGAATTCGTTCCCGCCCTGAACGACAAGAATGTGTGTTTGATCCCGCACTGTCTAACGGAAGAGTGTGAAGACCAGATCAAGAAGTTGAGTGCGCGGAAAGCGGAGGAGCAGAGTGGTGTGCCGCAAGACGAGAGAGCCCCGAGTATGGGTGCCAAGAGTCTGTGTATTCCGTTTGAGCAGCCGGAGGGGATTGAGAAGGGGGTCACGGAGTGTGCAAATCCGGAGTGCAAGAATAAGGCGGAGGCGTGGTGTTTGTTTGGGCGGTCATACTAGGGTGAAACTCGTCCGCGAGAAGCGTTGCAAGGGGAGTGAGTTCCAAGGTTCCTTCGGATTTTGTGCATAAGTGCAGGCGCGGGACTCGCTCCACCAGGCCCTTGTGCGCATGGCCGGGATGAGGGAGGATGGAAAGCCCAGGCCAAGAATTTTATGACACACGAGGCCTGCGAAGAAGGGATTGCCGGGCAGCAGAAAAGGTCTCGGCGTACGGACGGGTAAGCCTGGCATGAATGAGATCATGGGTCAAGACTTTCACCTCTTACTAGTAGAAGCCGCAGAGCCAGTCGAGTCGTGTTGTGCGGGCGATGAAGCACACGAACGACGTTAAGACGCACGTGTAGCAAATCAGAAATCTTCAAAGCGAATGGTCGACGGTTCGTCACACAGTCTGCCGTTACGGTACATGGCCACCATCTTGACTTGATGCCTCAATCCTCATCATCAAGATCAACATCAAGCGCATCCGGATTCACCGCCGCCGCAGCAACAGGCGGCTGCACCGGCGGCGCACGATTTCCACCCTCAGGCCCCGTACTCGCCGCCACGAATCCCACCGGCGCCCTCGCTTGCCGCTCCAACGCTGCCATTGCATCACTCTTCCCTCCATCCTCGTCCTCGCCCTCATGCGTCCCATTGACACCACCAGCCGCAGCTTGCCCCTTCGCCAAAGCCTGGTTCGCGATGAAGTTGATATCCGTATTGAACTGCGCCGCCACACTCCTCTTGATCCTGAGCATTTCCCTGAAGGTGTCTTCGTTACCATGTGCGACTTCGAACTGCTCCCACGTTCTCCAGAACGACATATCAACGCGCGGATCCGCGAATTGGCTACCATGGGCGTAAATAGCGCGAGCCCGATCGACCTCGCCCAATCGGCGTTCCATCTCCGCGAACTTGACACACATCTCCTTCGCGTCCCTGTCCGGCAGCGCGGCGATGGCGCGCTCGTAGATAGCACGTGTGTGTGTGAGGCCGAAGTTTGCTGCGGCTTTGGCGATGTAGAAATCATACATCGCCAATCGATCTTTCTCGGCGACAGCGCTCGTGGCGCGCTCGTAGATGCGCATAGCGGAGCGAGCGAGGCCGCGGTCTTCCTCGAGGGCGCCGTACATGAGATAGATGGCTTCGCGAATTCTGGAGGGACGTTCTCGACTGCCTGCTCGAAGAGATCGCGGAGCCGCTCGATCTCGATCTTGCGGGCGGTGGCTTTGGTGAGGTACAGGTTCCAGAGCTCGAACGCGACGGGGTAGGAGAAGAGGTCGAGGCCGCGCTCGTAGATCTTGAAGGAGTCTTCGTGGTAGTTGTGCTCGGCGAGGAGGTTGGCGTAGTTGACGACGGTCTGTGGGGTGGCGATGCGCAGCTCGAAGATGCGGTCGTAGACGGCGCGGGTGGAGGGGAGGTCGCCGACAGATTCGACGAGGTCGACGTAGAAGGACCAGAGTTTCCAGGATTTGTGAATGCGTTGTTGGGCGGACAGGGTTTCGTCGAAGTAGTCGACGGTGCTGCGTTTGGGCGCTTGGGTCGCTTTGGCCATGACGTTGATGGCGTTGTCGAAGTTTTCGGCACGGAGCTCCATTTCGGCCCAGCCGATCCAGGTGTCGGCGAGTTCGACGACGGATTTGTAGGGGACTTTGACGGCGCGGTCGAGAATGATGCGGGCGGTGGCGAGGTCGTTGCCTGCTTCGTAGAATTTGGCGTAGTTGAGCCAGAGGTCGTGGAACTTGCCGACGGCTTTTCGGGGGTTGATGGCTTTGATGGCGTCGGTGTAGGTTTGCACGACTTCTTGCTGGTTGTCTGCCCAAAGCGCGATGCGCTTTTCCCATTCTACTACGTTGTTGGGGTTCTGGCGGAGCAGGACGTCATTTACTAGGAATGGTCGTCGGTCCATCAGGTGCTCGAAGCGGAGCATCTTCATGTCGAGATCGGCGTCTTTTCGCGCGTCGGTCTTGCCTTTGGCGGCTCGCTGGGATGCGGCCTCCATCAGGGATGAAATGACGGTCTCCTCGAACTCGACGTATGCGTCAAAAATCATGGTGAAGTCTCGGACGGTCATGACGGTCGTGATGCCTTCCTCGAACACATCTCTGGCCTGCTCGAGCTCGCCTCTCGAGATCCAGTAAGTTGCCAACGCTGCCCAGAAGCGTCCACGCTGGTCCGGAAAGCGTAATATGCCACTGCGAATGATGGCATTTGCGTCAATACCAGAAGCCAGGCTGTCACCGATATCCCTGGCCTTGTTGACGATGAGCTCAACCATCTCCGTCCATAGCTGGAAGTCACTTTTGACGTGTTTTGACTTGAAGCGTGGGTTATCCAGGATCTGTATGTACCTTTTCACGGCCTCACGGTATTGGCCAGCATCGATCAACCGCTCAATGTAGTCTTCCATGTCCTCCGGATGGATCTGCACGTATCGTGCCCAGATCTTGACGGCTGTGTCTCCCGATGCCGAATCCGCGAAACCTTTGTATAGCTTCCATAGTCGATTGTGCTGAGTGACAGGCAGTGCGCGCAGGGCACGGTCAAACGTCCTCCGGGTCGTGGTTACGTATGGCTGTCGCAGCAGAAAGGCTAGATACATCTCCCAGATAACTGGCATCTTATTGAGCAGCACTATTGACTTCTCAAACAGCGCATTGACCTTCTTGAATTCGGCCCTGTACTTGACGGCGTTCTTCTTCTTGAGATGCTTGATCCTGAAGTCAAGGTATAGCTTCCACAGCTTGTACGACCGTGGCAGACGGATGCAAGCCCGCTCCATGACAAAAGCCTGCTCGTGGACCGTGCCATTACGCATCTTGTGGTCGATATATGTCAACCATGGTCGGACGCTGCCTGGGTTCCGCAGCACATCCTGTTCGTAGAGAGCATCATCGTTGGCGATGAGATAGAAGTCCGGCCTTCGCTGATCCGCGCTCATCGTGACGTCGCCGTTCAATGGCCGCTTGAGGATGATTCCCGGCATCTCCTGAGCGGCATGAGCGACAGCGAGGTGTCTTGAAACGCGATCTGCAACTTTTTGGAGTACAGAAAATAATGGCGGGCAGTTCTCAAGCCGGATGATGGTCGAAGGCAGATAGTTTCTCCGACATCTCCGACTGATGTCAATGCTCCTGCCTCGACTCGATGGCATGCATGCACTGATCTGCAGCTCTTCCCAGACCAACTTCTCCACGACTACCTCTTTTTTCACTCTCTACCCTCGCGCATAGCGAGCAGGCGTCTTCACAATGTCGTCAGGCGCCGGCGTAAGTCTTGTCCACAGCATCGGGAGTCCTAGCTAACAATGCATGATAGCGAGAGGCCGTGTTCCCCACACGACAGATGCTGGGCCAGATGAAGAGCAAGCTCAAGGGCGCACAGACAGGACACAGCTTACTGAAAAGGAAAAGCGAGGCTCTCACGAAGTGCGAAGCATCCTGACAGATCTACATGACCACACTGACCCCTCTCAGACGGTTTCGAGAGATCTTGAAGCGCATTGACGAAGCTAAAAGGAAGATGGG
The DNA here is from genome assembly GCF_001299255.1 of Cyphellophora attinorum. Classification (NCBI taxonomy): domain Eukaryota; kingdom Fungi; phylum Ascomycota; class Eurotiomycetes; order Chaetothyriales; family Cyphellophoraceae; genus Cyphellophora; species Cyphellophora attinorum. The sequence goes on along the minus strand of NW_017253248.1, from coordinate 349,914 downwards.
CCGTGTCATGCAGATCGCCGCATTTTCGCTGGCCGAGGTAACCTACGCTGTTGGCGGAGATATTGGCTTTCAAGTCCAAGAGTCTGTGAAGAATGCCAGGTTCAGAATTCGGACCAAGCAAGAGAACGTGTCCGGTGTCTTCCTCCCAGCATTCGAAAGCCAGCAGAAAGAAGAGATCAATGACTTCGGTTTGACGGGTCTGGGCAAAGGCGGCCAGCAGGTCCAACGGTGCAGAGAAACATACACACGAGCTGTGGAAGCTCTGGTTGAGCTAGCAAGTTTGCAGACTGCTTTCGTCATCCTGGACGAGGTCATCAAGGTTGTCAACCGCAGAGGTAGGCACTCCATGTATGGCGCTCCGGACTCTAAGCTTACCCGCCACAGTCAACGCTATCGAGCACGTCATTATTCCAAAGACGGAGAACACCATCAAATGTATGTCCATCGATCTGAATACCGACCTTCTGCTCGTGGCTAACGAACTCCAGACATCAATTCAGAGCTTGACGAGCTAGATCGTGAGGAGTTCTACCGGCTCAAAAAGGTCTCGAACAAGAAGCAGAGAGATCAAGCCGCGGCAGATGCTGAGATTCGAGAAATGCGCGAGAAGGAGAAGCAGAGCAACGGTGGCAAAGCTGCAGAAGAAAATGGGGACGAGGGCGGAGGCGACATCCTTGGCGAGCAAGGCGACGAGGATGTCATCTTCTGAGAGGGCATAATGAAGATACGGCAAGGCACGAACGTGGCTATATGGAGGACTCTGCCAAAGCGGGCGCACAGCTTAGTCGTGTATGAATCGAAAGTCGTTGGCAGGCGAGGCTAGCAGACCTCAGCCTTGCATGCTATGGGTATCAATGTAGCTACTATGATGGAGCTACCGTCAGTGTGCCAGACGGGGTCAGATCTTCGTGCAATCTTTCCACCCGACCGCGGACGACATGTCTATGCCCGCTGGTACGTGACACGAATCGCCTTGCCCTCATCACCAAGCTGCATCCCCGCTGTCGCCTCCTTCGCACTGATCGCCCCTGCCTCCGCCTCATACTCCACGAACGCAATCCCCTTCCGTCCAGGCACCATTCTCACCTCCTTGAACCCTTCGAACCTCGAGAATATCCTCGACAGCCCATCCTGATCATAGTCCTCCGGCAGATCCCTCAAGAACAGCGTCTTGTTCGGCGGCAAGTACTCGTCCGGAATCACCGCTGCCGCATTCGCACTCGTCCCCTTCAAGCCAGCCCCCTTCTGTGCCTTCGCTGGCCGTTCACTTGCCGCCGCCGCCGTCTGCCCCACAGGCCTCTTCAACTTCTGCGTCGCCGCCTCCTGCGCCTGCTTCCGATCCTTCTCCGCTATCCGCGCTCGCTTCCATTTGTCTAATCCATCCTCCCCGTCCTCTTTCAGCACGGTAGCATCTGATCTTGTCCGCGCGAAGTCGAGCTGCATGGGTTTGTCAAAGAGCTCGAATCCATTGACTTCCTCGATGGCTTTGGCGGCGCTGGAAGGGTCGTCGAAGACGATGAAGGCTTGGCCTTTGGCCTTGAGGTTCTGTTTGGCGACTAAGTCGATGATAGTGCCGTATTCGGAGAAGACCTCGGTCAGGGCTTCGCGGAGGGCGTCGGGTTTTATCCGCTCTTCGAGATTTTTGGCGTAGACTCTGTGGGCTGTCAGTGAGAGGCATGTATGGGCAGTGCGAAAGAACGTACGTGGAGCTGGGAGGGGTTTGAAGTGTGGTAGCCATAATGGCTAGGCCAGGCTCAGAGCCCGTCGATGATTTCGTGGGTCGCACGCGTTTCGGGACGGATGGCGGGGGCGGTCGCTTGTGCGATGGCTTTTTTCAGACCTTGCGCGAAAATGTGGTGGAAATCTAGGATATGTTGAACTGCAAATCGTAGTCGCGTTGTCCAAGGCTACGAACTCTAGCCAAAGTTCTCCGCGCAGATCAAGCCCCACTGACGCCAAGGAGCTTTGCCAAGAGATCTTGGCGCGTTTGACGAGAAAGAAGGAAGGCCTTTCCTCGCATCAGTTTGATGCTTCCGACATCTCGGTACATGGATGAATCAACACACGGCGAGGTACACATCCGTACCCTGTAAGGCAGCATGGTTGATATGGCTAGTTCTTGGACGAAAGTATGAGCCACAGTCCTGCCGACTTTCCGCCGTTGCAGTATTTGACGCTTCCGCCCATCACCACCTATAGTCGGAGTTGCATCCAGCTTGTCGCAGCACGAGAGCCCTCCCTGCAAGGGCGGCTGTCTTCGCAGAACAGAGTAAGTATGTCCATGTCGATAGGTGTATAACAAACGCTGTATCATGATGGCGCTGTGCGTCGAGACTCAGGCTCCGTCAATCCCTCTTGTGGCTGTTGATCATGGCCCCAGCAGAAGTGCTTCGGAACCATCGCTCCGATGAAGCTGCATCTTCTCCAGAGACCCATGGGGTCTCCGCGAAGGTGCTTCTCCTCACCGTCCCCCGTTCTGGCCTTAGCTTCCTGTCAACACCCTCTGTCGAGGCTCCGAAATGCGACTGGACTGGTTCGACGCGGACTCGCTGCATCTACTATAGTGCTTGGCAGAACTCGGTAGTGGAAATGGGGATTCATCCTTGCCACCATGTGGTATGAGTATAGAAGAGTCGAGATTTCCGTGTTCTGCTCACCTTCAAGCCCTTCTCTTGCCTACGCATTGTCTACATCTCCCGAAATGTCTACCACTAAACCACAGGATACCATCAAAGCCAATTGGAGGGCCTTCGTGGCTATCGGCGTGATCATCCTCTCGCCTTTTCAATATGGTGCGTTCTGGCCCGTGAATGCTTCTTTGCCCAGCTCTAGCTGTCCACATACTCATGCTGTCCAGGACTCGACTTCGGGTTGATCGGTGGGCTGCAGGCCATGCGTGGCTTTCTCGAGGTAAACCTATCCACCCTCGTCGTAGACAGTCACTCACAGTCACCAGGTCTTCGGCCATAGAGCACCCAACACACCTATCGGATGGAACCTCTCGCCCGTCCGCCAACAGCTGATCTCGTCCCTCATGACCCTTGGTGCTTTGTGAGTGTTCTGTCCAAAATTGGGTCGGGAACGAAGTACAGACTGAAGGTCTCAGACCTGTCTCTGATGCCTTTGTCTCGCACTTCCGTTCCTGTCTCCCCTCCACCCCAGTCCTTCACTTCCCACGCACGTCCCGATCCAAGCTAACATAGAACGAAGCATCTCTTCCGCATTCATCGGTATTGCAGCCAAGAAGTTTGGACGCCGGCAGTGTCTGTGGGCGGCGTGTGTCCTCTGCTGCGTCGCCAATGTTATCATGATGGCTACCACGAACATTGGAGCACTATACCTGGGCCGACTACTTATCGGCCTTGCTAACGGCTATTTGATGACTGCTAGTCAGCTGTACATCCAAGAGTGTAGCCCTCCTCAGTTCCGTGGCCTCTTCCTTTCGGCGTTCCAGTTCTTCACGTCGTTCGGAACTCTGATTGGGACCATCATCAACTGGGCAACGGCAAAGCGAGACGGCAGGTCGGCCTACTTGATTCCACTGGGTCTCATCTACGTGGTGCCCATCTTCATCTTCATCGGAATGTTTTTTGTATGTGCCATGCCTGCTGCCATGATGCACGCCTGCAACGCTTTCACTGACAACTACCAATCCAGATTCCAGAAAGTCCTCGCTGGCTCATCCTGCAAGGTCGCTATGAAGAAGGCTACAAGTCCCTGCTCTGGCTCCGCCCGGAAGGCGCCGACGTCGCAGCCGAGGCTGAGACGATCCGTGACGCTATCGAGCGAGAGCAGGAGATGGGCAGGGGTGTCGGCATCTTCGACATGTTCAAAGACCCCGTCGATCGTCGTAGGACCGTGCTTGCTGTGTGTGCTGTTTCGTTACAGGCTGCTTCTGGCGCTATGTTCATCATTGGTAAGTCCTACGGGAACTCATGAGGTGATCGTCATTTCGCTAACAATCATGAAGCATACAAAGCATATTTCTTCGCTATGGCGAAAGTGGACAATCCATTCGGCATGTCGAACGTTCTTAGCACTGCAGCTTGGTCGCCATCATCATCAACTCCCTCATCGTCGTGCGCTACGGACGCAGACGTGTACTCTTGATGACAGGCCTTATCGGATGCGGCTTCATCCAGCTGATCGTCGCTCTTGTGTACCAACAGCAGCCTGGTAAGCCCTCGACCGGCAAGGTCATCGTGGGACTGTCTTGTATCTACATGATGCTGTATAACGGCATGATCGTGAGTGCTCTTCCCATTTCCGAGCTATGAGCATGTCAGGACTGACGTTTTCTCAGGCTACCTACGCATGGCTATCCGGAGGCGAGATCCCTTCGCAGCGGCTGCGCTCCCATACTTTCGGCCTGGCAGCCGCGATCGGCTTCGCCGGAGCATGGCTGACCACGTTCACCGCGCCGTACTTCATCAACCCTGATGCATTGGCATGGGGGCCGCGCTATGGCTTTATTTGGTTCCCGTCTTGCTTGATCGCTGCGGCATGGGTCTACTTTTGTCTGCCCGAAGTGAAGAACAGGACTTTGGAGGAAGTCACGGAAATGGTCAGCACTTCTCATCATTTGATTCGTGCTCTCGCTAATCTGTATGCTAGTTCGAGGCCCGCCTCCCTGCCCGAAAGTTCAGGACTTACAAGACGCGAGCTCAGCTGCCTGCTGTGGACGATGAAAAGCTGAGTCAGCAAGGTGTGCAGGTCGAAGACGTCGTGAGCAGCAATCCGAAGGCGACTGCCGAGGTCCAGGTTGCAACTGCTTGAGCGACAGGAGGCCGAGGAATCGGATCTGATCACCATTGCCTCAATAGCAGGAGGCGCAACCGTCCGCACTGGGTCTAACGACTCAACGCCAATCGCGGCAAGGCACAGTGGCATTGGATTAGCACATCCAAGTTTGCAGAAACAGTGCCCTCACACCTGTGCAAGCTGCCGAGCGAAAGCGAAGGGGCGTTGAAGCGCCCTCGCACCGAAACCCTGTCGCGAGCATCCGCACCCCAGCTTTCCCACTTGCACAATCTCGTAAGTCTGAGTATCAATTAGGTAGTCCTTCGAACGAAATTGACACTAGCAACCTGGAAGCGTAGACGCCTAAATCAGGGGCAACGAACACTCACAGTGAGGTTGCTGATGCCATGCGCTTGGCAACTAATTGCGTAACCTTCTGGATTCACCAATATCTGGAATGGAAGATCTCTGACTCCGGTTTCGCGCTTTTGCTGGTCCGCAAGTTGCTGAAGCCATCGCCAAGCCCTGGTTCTGGCATACTGACGGTGCAACTTCGCGCAGAGGCGTTCTTCATGCCATGCCCAGCGTTCCTGGCGCAAACCGCGACTCTCATATACTTCCGCATGCGGCAGCCACATCTGGAGCGCCCATACCAGATCCATCGAAGTTTCCTTCCAGACAGGGCTGTTGATGATGACCTTTCTCAGCCTGGGCATAATGGTCATTAGTTGAAGGCCGAGACCTTCAACGTCTCTGTCGTCGATGAAAGCCTCTTGCGCACACGCGAGGTAGGGTGTCAGATGACGCTTCACGTCCTCGTTCATGGCTCGGTGATTATAGAAATAGGGTGTAAGAGAGTCGGCGAACACAAGGATGGCTTCTGCTCGAATCGACTTGCAAGCGACAAGAATGGATGGTAGCGAGGCTCCGCCTGCGGGCTTCTTGAATTTGTGAGATCCATCCTGTCTCTTACGCTGACGCTCGTCGTAACTAGCTGATCGACGACGAGGATCATCAATGATGAGACGAGAGCCGTGGAAGAGATGGGTGTAGACCATTTGTCGAACTTCCAATGGTAGGGACAAGAATTCGGTGGCGTCAGCGTCGGACGCAGTGGAGAGGAGAGATGTCAATGGCTCGTCCATGACGAGAATGCCGTATGCCGATCGAGGACTGGTGCAAGCACGGTTGGAAATCGAGAGGTCGAGTTTCGATGAAGTGGCGTGCTCTTAGAGCAGAAAGACACTGGAGTGGAGGTGCACGCCGTGAAGGCCACTTTCGCTGCGGTGACTGTCACTTAACTCACGGTTGCCGTAGAGACTTGGGAGAGCTTTGGGTGAAGGAGAGAGGCACTATTGCTTTTCGTTAATCAATTCTGCCTAGAATAGCGCTCACCAAGGAGGTCTTCCGCGATGTCGGTGTCTACATCAAGAGGTTATGTCAGTCACCACTTCCTCAACTATTCCTAGATACCATACTGAACATCATAGTTGCAGTCACTTCGGCAGCTCTCGCCATCCTCAACTTGACTCCGAGCGGCAGGTGCCAGGTGGCCGGTTGAACACTCCCATACGGCTGTCCTCGACAGAAGGCTGGGGCATCAGGATTGCAGGTTATGTCGGAACCACATGCTGCGTTAGCGATGCATCTGCATCAGTAATGGTCTGCATAGCGTAGTGGAACGAACTCTGTTAGTTTTCGGTAGGTGCATTGCCTGTATTCCTGATCAGCCATTCGAAATGAGGTCCATGCACAGTGGCGAGTTGGTACACTGCAAATGGCATGGTGAAGTTCATCGGAAGGATAGCGAGAACAGCGCTGACCCGGACTGGTCCTGCTCTCTTGTTTGTGGGCAGTTCGAAGTTATTCGCTGCCGTGAGCTGACACGTTGGAGCGCTCCTGACCACAGAGCATGTATTGGAAAGCAAACGCCATCAACCGCGGCTAAAGAGAGCCGACGTTCCTTACTTGGCTGAGAATTAGGTTCGAGCATGCTGTCTGGCATAGCGATTCGAATCGCATATAAGCCGCTTGGGACCGCGCGAAACTCACGACAAGGCCCAGTCAAAAATCCTGTGTCAGCATCTGGACTCGCGCACGCAGCATTCCCAAGCATGAAGGCCACAGCTCTGGTTCTCACCGCACTTCCTCTGCTTGCCTCTTCCGCCACCCTCCAGGTCAACCTCTTCTCTGAGCCTGACTGCAAAGGTAGCAAACAGACGTTCACTATCGGCAACCTCGAAAGTTGTCACAAAACACAAGGCTTCAAATCGTACGGCACATCAAATGTCGATCAGTCCTTCTTCAATCGTGAGCTCAGACTTAGTACATGGAGCACCGAGGACTGTCGACAAAGTGCTACTATCACCATCGGCGAAGGCGTAGCTTTGACGAACCAGAATAACTGCCATGAGTTTGGAGCGATCAACGACCCCAAGAGCTTGGAGCCCGGGGCTCGTCGCTGGACTGGAAGAAGCTTTTACGTTGGGGGATGAAATCAGCAGACAATATAGACCATGGCTTTCAGAGTGTCTGCTGATACAAGTTCCCATAAAAGATATGCATGTCATGTATCTGTGTTCCGATACCGTTCGTTTGAATGATACAGTACCTACCTCTATCTACACTGTCGCCTCCTGGCTGACCCATCCATCACTAGGATGGATCTCATACCCAGATTTGGTCACTCGTTCAGTATTTCGACAACATGAGCCTTGCATGTGAATTCGCGTGTGAGGAAGACGCAGCTGATCCTGCAAAATCTCGAAAGTCAACAGTTGCGTAGACCGTAAGGCGGAAAGTTTGCCTTAAATCACGTCGACGTACGCCAAGCCTTCTCGAGTGGTGTTCACCAGGGTGAAGACGTCCTACCATACCTGCGCTTCGCATGCCCGCGATGCAGTGGTAGAGACCGAGCGGCAAGCCGCGTCGCTGACACTACTTGTAACTTCGTCGTCGTGCGCTTCTCGCATCGCCGCGACTGATTTCACACAGAGATGGCAGACCCGAATCGTGTATCGCATTGCGCGAAGAGAAGCTTGGTCAAGTGAGGAGTACCACTATGCCCCGAATGCCTTCACGCTGTGGCGGTATGTAGCGACATCAGGGTGTCCTTCGGGACACATCTTCACATGAAATGCGGAAGTTGATGCAGGCACCCAGCAACGCGTCCGCCACGCGAATATCACTTCGTCACTTTGTTTGCTGCTTCCCGAAATCACGAAATGAACACGATCGCAGGCTCAGCACGTATTTCATGCCACAAACTCTTCCAACAATTTCTCTGCAACTTTCATCATCCACCTCCGTTTCGTTGCTCGCAGATTGCAGGCCATGGCGCCCTCCACAGCAGCTCCCACTACATCGACACCTAAAGTGGCCACGGCAACACCTCATAAGTGTGGTGCATGCCCCAAAACACCTCAACAGGTTGGTCGGCCCCTAAAGACCTGCGCGCGCTGCAAGAAGATCTGGTATTGCTCCCGGGGTTGCCAGCGCAGTCATTGGAAGCTCCACAAACCTCTTTGCGCCTCGTTGGCTCAAGGTAGCATTGCAGCCGCTCCCGACGAGCCAATCCTAGAGTACTGCGAACTAAGCGAGCTCGCTCGTCGTAATGGCGTCGACATGGCCAGATTGTCGCAGACGCTTCCGGATCTGTCCAAACTGCGGCTGACTGCCGACATTCCTTTCCACACAACAAACAAGACCTTGAACGACTTGCCAGTCGATATTCTTGCTCGCATCATCAAGCACGTCCTACCAAAGTCTCTAGTCGTCCGAGCTGACAATCCTCTTGGTCGTTGGCAACACGATTGGCGTCCGATGTGGCTCCCTAGACTACGTCTCGTCACCAAGAAGATTGGGAAGGTTGCTGAAGAAGTCATCTCCATCAACGCTGGTCTGTCCGCATGCGACTGGGAAGACACTGGTAACTCCTTACAAGCGCTTTATCGCAAACAGCACGAGAAGGTCAGCGACTCGCCCAAGTGGGGTTCGACACGCTCGATAGAGTTGGCCAACGTCTTTCCAGTGTACCTCATGAGCAATGTCAAGCATTTCCGGCTTTGCCTGAATCGCCAACGCTTCAGTTACCGCTATGACTCGATCGACCTGTCGATATTCCCCAACCTCATAGAGCTCGAGATCACCGCCGGTGACCCTGCGAAAGACATTATGCATTACGCAATGTGGCTCGGCCACTTCAGCAACATGAGCATGGTCAAGAAAGGGTACAACGACAAGAGAGTCACTGCTCTGAAGAAGGCGCTGGATGAGGTCGGCGTTATGCGGCCAGAGCTGTTGAGGACCTTCGCCAACTGTAATGCACGACGTGTTCAAGAAGGGAAACCGCTTTACAATCAAGCATCCGAGGATATGTACAATTACACAATGTTCTTCCGCATAGGTTGGATGCAGGTCCTCTCAGCCAAGAGATTGTTCCGACTTTACACCACAGAAGTGCTGGGTATCGACAGCAAGAACATCAAGGGTTGGAGGCCAGACATGCTGATTAGGGTGCACTATGCTGACGAGATGAGTACGCCACAGAATGCCGAGGAAGTAAGTAACGCACAGAAAGCCACTGATTTTCGCTCGTTGTCATTCTGACCCAAGAGATGTATGGGCCATCATAGCTTCGAATGTTTACTGACAGTCGAGACGCAGATCATTACCGTGTGGATCACCGAGAGCGATTACGGTACTAAGCTACGAAGTGAGGCTCTGCTGAATCGCTACGCCAACTACGAATACTACAACATGTAGCGGGAACCATGGTGCTCAATAAAGCGACCTTGCATAGACACTGCTGTCATTCTCCAGAACTGTGATGCAAGGTCGTCGAGCAAGTTCAGCGGTGATCAGAGACAACGGCGTGCTTCTCTGCCGGCGCGCGTAGGCGATTTTGCGAGATGAAGAAGTGGTACCACGAATCGTCACCACAGTCTTGAGTTCGGCGGCCAGAGCATCTTCCCAGCATATCGCACGGTACCTGATGTGGCACGAGCGCTCCATGTATGGTGGCAAGACGATCTCATTCCTCATCAAAAGTGTTGGGCACGAGCATGGGAGAAGAAGGCGTTCAAATGTAGCAAGTACAGAACTGGTACAAACCAAGACGATGATCTTCTACGATGTGATATTCCTTTGGAAACATCCTATCTTGAAAGACACAGCTACCTTAACAGAAAAGACTTCGGCGGCAACGTCGAGGCTTCCTCTGCCGTCATCGACGGCGTTCCGTGCCCAAGGTCATCAGCCTAGCGTCGCGAATTGGCCGAGTTGACCGCAGGTGCCGTCTGTCGGGGCAGTGATTCGATCGACTTCCCCGTGCCAGGGCGGGCTTCCGTGAGTAAGCTGTGACACGATAACGTGAGCGTTTTCTATGACTGGTCATTCTTCGAGGCGTGGACTCTGACGGCGCCTTCCCGGGCTAGGAGGTCCGCATCAGGTCCTTCCTACGGATAGACAATCAAGTGAGGCTCATTCAACATAACCTACTTGACCAACGAACTAATATCAGGCCTGAAGTGCCCTCCCTGACCCAGAAAACAATCATCAGGCTGAATTGAACAGAACGCTCAGTACTTGTAGTCATAGCCTGGTGAGGCGATCGCCCCAATCTTAAGACTTGAGCTGAGGCCCAGAGCATCCAGCCTCCGACCAAGCCATAGAAATGTCCTGAACAGCTGCACCCGTCGTCGCGTTTCCAAAGTTTCTGACCGTGCCCTCTCCTTGACTCGCGTACTTAGACCACCCTGTCGCCTCCAGTCCAGCGGCACCTCCCTGGGCAAACGCCACCCAAGCATCTTGCATGGCTACGCTGGTCTCTATCTCGAACTCTGTGCTGGGTCCACGGTAATTTGGATGAGTTCCAAATATCATAGGCAGTTCTCCGGAGTGGAACGCTCCGAGCCAAGGTCTGGGACTGATATTGGAGAAGTTGCCGCCGTACCAGTACGAGTAGGTCTCGTACCGGCGCGCTGGCGTAGAGAGATCTGATAGTTCGATGGGCAGAAGAATCTTGACAGGCGAGCCTGTTCGGTCAGGGTCTTGTTCAGCTCATCTGGCCCGAAAGGCACGAAGGGCACCCCGTCTTGACTGTTGGTGCCGATAATGCCTGGAATATTAGGGAGCTGATGGTTCAGCGTCCTCGCTGTAATGTTGACAGGTACATTCTTGTCATCAGGCACAGGACGGAACGTGAGAGGTGGCTGGGCTTGTGCGTTGGAGTAATTCGCCAGGAAGTTGTTGATCTGGTCAGCGGGTAGCCCACGCATACATGAGAGCTCTTCTGATGGATCAGAGCACCCTAGCTGACTTGCCACGTAGGTGAAATTTGTGGTGAACGGTGTGGTGGTGGTGGCGTCTCGTGCCGTACCCGAATCAGTGATGAAACCTGAGATGATGGGGTCTTCGGAGTAGGAATACACGTAGTACGATACGCTCGATGCACCGGCCGATTGACCCCATAGTACCATGCGTGAGTTGTCCCCACCGAAGGCAGCGATGTTGTCCCTAGTCCATTCGACCGCGAGTCTCTGATCAAGTAGACCAAAATTCTGAGATTCAAGACCGGCAGCATTTGGAAAACCAAATATGTTGACACGGTAGTTGAACGAGACGACTATGACATCTTGCTTGCGCTGGACCAATTGAGTTGGAATCTGGTATGGCACGTCGATCCCGCCCGTAGTAAAGCCACCTCCGTAGACAAAGATGAGTACTGGAAGGGGTCCCTTGACTTCCTTTGGTGCCCATACAGCGGCTGTAAGGCAGTCCTCGCTGATGTTCCCGGTCTCATTGAGTCCCTGTAAGTTGAACTCCAGCACGTCTCGATTGTAGACCGAAGGAGGAGTGCCTAGCCACTGCATACAACTTGGTGGGTATGCCGTAGCTTCGATGACCTCGGACGAAGGCGTTCCCAGCGCTTGAGGCGGAGCAAAGCGTAGGTCACCAGTAGGCGGTTCTGCGAACGGGATACCCAGGAATTGCCTCACATCGCCGTTCAGCTTGCCATGGACATACCCCGAGGTCGTCTGTACTGTTAGCCCATCGTTGTCGGTCCACGGCGGGCTACCTATGACAAGCTGTAGCAGCGTCAGCAGAGCTACGGTGGTCTTCATAATGGTTTTTGCTGGCTCTCTGCCACTTGCGTCCAGGGCGGGCGTCCGCTCCTTTTGAAGAGTGTGGCATTTGCGCTTGCAACTTCAACGACATCATGGCGGCTCTTAGCTTGACTGAAGCGGAGAAAACTCTGTCGTAGCGTTATGGAATCTTGATGGTGCCGGCTATATGCCACTGTTGGACTCGGCTCAGTGCTACTTTCCCCGCATACATCACTGGCTGTTCCGATCTACAACCTTCCTCGCCTGCGTATTGAAGCACCGAGGCGGGACAATCTCATGTAGTTCGTTGGCGAGCTTGCGAGAGGATGTCTCCCGAAAGTCGACATTGGGAAGTCGTGAACGTCGACGAAATGGCATACATGCAGGCATCGGCAACGAAAGGAGGTCTCAATTTCGAAGCAAGTCAATTTGGGAGTCTTGTCAACCGGTCTGGTCTGCGTTCCTGAGCAGAGAGACCAAGTCGTACCTAAAACCCTGTAATAATTCATGCCTTGCGTCCACCTTACAACGTGCTTTCCAGCGCGTCGTAGTGTTTGCTCTCGACTTCAGAGCGCGTCCGCAGCGCCACGGACCACTCGACACTACCATGGCGCCCTCCTACCTCAATCCGCACCGTCTCGCGCCACTTACAAACCCATCCTACAACATCTACCTCGTCCCAGCCCTCCTCATCTTCGAAGCCGCCTTCCTTTCCGCCATAATTCTCAAGGTCCCATACACAGAAATCGACTGGGCAACCTACATGGTCCAAGTGCGCAAATTCCTTGTCGACGGCGAGCGCAATTACGCGAAAATCGATGGCCCGTCCGGACCCTGTGTCTACCCTGCGGTATTCCTGTACCTCTACAGCGCGCTCTATAGTGTGACGGATCAAGGGCAGGACATCAGGACGGGCCAGTGGATCTTTGCGGGTGTCTACTTATGCGTGCTGGCTACGACAATGATGTGCTATTGGAAGGTGGGCGCGCCGCCGTGGCTCATGGTGTTGTTGGTCGGGAGCAAGAGACTGCATTCGCTGTTCGTGCTGCGACTGTTCAATGATTGTTGGGCAGTGGCGTGCTTCTGGGCCACGGTGTGGTTGTTGCAGAGGAGGAAATGGGAAGCTGGTGCATTGGTGTGGGGGGCTGGGGTAGGTATCAAGATGGTGTTGTTGCTCGTGGCGCCTGCGTTGGCGTTCATCTTGGTCCAGGGCGGTGGGTTCTTCGTGGGTCTCTTCGGAGGGGCAGCCGCGGTCATGTTGCAGGTCATGACTGCTGTGCCATTCTTAGATCCAAAAGACGGGGACGCGAAGATGTATTTCACGAGAGCGTTTGAGTTTGGAAGGCAGTTCTTGTACAAGTGGACGGTCAATTGGAGGTTCGTATCGGAGGAGACATTCCTAAGCAAGGGCTTTCAGGTAGGTCTGCTGATCCTGCACGTCTCCATCCTTCTGGTGTTCATTTACGCCAAGTGGATGACTCCGTCAAGGCTGTCGAGTGTGCCGCAATTCCTTCGCAAATTTGCCGTGCAAGAGAAAGGCGCCGCGGATGAAGATGTCTCCGCTCGCGTGACTCCAACCTTCGTGATGGATGCTATGCTCGGGAGCATGGCTGTCGGGCTCTTGTGCGCCAGAAGTCTGCACTATCAGTTCTATGCATACCTTGGGTGGGCATCACCATACCTGCTTTGGAGATCTGGTGGCGGTGTCTGGTGGGTTCTGATTAATTGGGCAGTCCAGGAGTATGCATGGCTCATCTTTCCGCAAACCGAGCTGGGCTCCATGCTGGTTGTGTTCGAGCTTGCTATCCAGGTTCTGTCGGGTCTCATTGCTCCTCCCACGGATCACATCCGCCCACCCACTGGCCCAGCTCGGAGGTCAAAACCCAAAGTTGGCTGAGGTGCGACAACAAGCAATAGCACATTTCACCGCTGTTCGTCTTCGTCATCAGATGGCGGCATTTTCCCGACCGTCGACTCGTCCTCATCGCTGTCAAGACTGGCGCTCTTCTTGGCGAATGCTTCGGGCCAGAATGATGCCTTGCGCCAGGCCTTCTCATCTCGAACGACGTTCACGATCTCGCCATTGATCTTGTTGTCCCGGTCAGCTAGAGTTGATGTGTCGATCAGAACGTATCCTCCACGCTTGAGCCATATCGTTGAGCGGAATTTAGCCTCAAGCTCAACCAGCAATACCTGCAGAGCTCCCGTCCTAACTTGATAGAGGTTCTTGCCTTTGGCACCAACAATCTGGGCAATACACTGAGATGCGGGGATCGATTCAGGCGGAGTAAGCGTGTCCTCCACAGTCGCCTGCAGCTTTCGGCGTGGAGGACCCATCCTTCAACGAAGATAGCAAATGTCCTGATTGAGGCTGAATGGTAAGACTGCTTATCAACAAAATTCGCGCAAGATACGCCGCGACGTGGATCATGCAGAAACGCTGAAGATGGCGCGTGGTCTTGATTTGCGGAAGGCTCAGAAAAATTTCTCCGCAGCACAGGGCATCAGGCGGTTGAGATGCCTGAAGCGTTAGTATCCCGCCAAGGCACATCGCCCAACATGGCCCGCCCACACGTCACAGAAAAGCCCTGGATCGCAGAACTGTCGGTACCGCTGCTAGAACGGCTCAATGGATCAATCAAATATAACTGCATGGTGCAGAATTAGGAAACCCACGCCTGGCCATCGCATTTGTCTTATGTCAAGGGAGCATATACAATAGCTGCATCAAATTGTCTCTGCCTCTGATGCGGCTGATGTTCTTCAACGGCTCTTGAACTCTATCAGGACTTCGCCTGCACCATGTCCACGATGTCTGCTTCAGCATTTGGTGCTTTCATCCACCACGAAAGCGATGCTCACACGGCTCCCAGACCTCTGGACAAAGCGATAATACACAACGCAAACGCCGCAGGCCCTTCTGACGTCGAATTAGACACATTGCAATGGGGCCAGAAATTGAACGGACCATATGAGCTCGCTCCGGCGGGATATTCCATTCCGCCTACGCCAGGAGAACTCGAGCAGAGTCGACCCGCAACTCCGACAGATCATGTTGTGGACGCTCTAGCTGCGGCATCGCCGTACACAACTAGGAACAAGTGGAGACTCGCAGCTGCTGGCATGGTGTTCTTGTTTTCAGGCATGAACGATGCAGTGACAGGTGCGGTGCTGCCATCAATCGAGGCACAATATCACGTTTCGTACTCAATAGTGTCTCTGCTCTTCATCGCCAACGCCTTGGGATTCATATCCTCAGCACCGGTCATCTCTACACTTGATGCCAAGCTTGGACGGTCTCGTCTGCTTATGCTGGCATGCTCGTGCATGACTGTGGGATTCACTACACTTACTTGTGCGCCCCCGTTTCCGGTCATTGTCGTGGCGTTCTTTTTCTCCGGGACTGGCATGTCTCTGTTTCTGGCAGTCTCGAATGCATTCATAGCGAATCTGATGAACGGCACAGTCATTCTAGGTATGTACGCATATGCACCTGAACCGAGCATGCTCTGGTCCTTCCCGATGCACTTTCAGTCTAACGGGTGCAATAGGTTTTATGCATGGGTTGTACGGCGTTGGCGGAATTGTGTCACCATTGATTGCGACCGCGATGATCTCGAAAGGCATCAGATGGTCGTACTTCTACCTCATACCTTTGACGCTTGCAGCACTTAGCATTGCCTTCATGGGATGGTCATACCGAGGCTTCGAGGCCGATGCGGCGGTTCAGCTGATGACAGCATTGGAGCGGACTGCATCTCGTCGAAGCATGCCAGGAGAGCCAACTAAACGGCAGCAACTATGGATCTCTTTGAAGAGTCGCACCACTTTACTGGGTGCGCTTTTTATTTTCTTCTACCAAGGAAGTGAAGTCGCTATCAGCGGCTGGGTCATCTCTTACCTGATCCATTATAGGGATGGTGATCCGTCACAAGTTGGAAACGTCACTTCTGGATTTTGGGGAGGAATTACACGTGGGTAACACCTTCCCGGTGCTGTGAGACCTTGTGCTAACGGGAAGCAGTCGGCCGTTTTATTCTGACGGGCTTGTGCCACAAGATCGGCGAGAAGAGGTCAGTCGTGGGACTAATCATCGGAGCCGCAACATTCCAGGTTCTGGTTTGGGCAGTTCCGAACATCATTACGAATGCGGTCGCGGAGAGTATTGTCGGCTTCTTCCTCGGTCCGGTCTACCCATGTGCGGTCGCAGTCTTCTCGATGATTTGGCCGCGGAAGATACAAACTAGCTCACTCGGGATTGTCACATCTATGGGATCCTCTGGAGGAGCATTTGTCCCATTCATCACAGGTCTCATGGCGCAGAGACTGTCAACGGTAGTTTTGCATCCGATCGCCCTCTTCTCATTTGCTGTCATGGTTGTGGCCTGGCTCAGTCTACCGAAGATCATCAAAAGGACCGAATGAGCAATCGCAACAGCTACTAGAGCGCTCCCGATCTGGCCATTGCGTAATTCAAAACGATCAAACGACGGTTCTCTGCCAGTCGATGCCAAGACAGATCCTCGTTTGATTCTCACCTCGGTATCTTCTAGTGCTACACATCACATGTCATCTCTGCAACGTAGCACTACCGGCTATTCAATAGACCACACCGAAAACGACTTCATCCCCTTCAAAGTGATAGCAGTGACGCCCGCGGCCATAAGGCAAAGCATATAGCAATGCGCGCCTTACTGAATAAGACCAACACAGCCAAAGCAGGTAGTGGCGACAGAGAAGGTGGCCTAAGTCGGAAAGCGTGGAACTGGGCGAAGCAAAGTGTTTTGGATTCAGGGAAGAATGAAGAAAGCTCGAAGCCACAGGAGGAAAGCGCATCCGCTCAGACAATCCGAGTTGGCAAGCACGCTGTAAGAGATCGCAAAATGAAGTTCGAAGTAAGTCAGTCTCGACGTCGGGTTCATTTCGTCTCATCACGTCAATATGAAGGCGGTCAGAGCTTTCTTCTCAATCTTTCGGATGTCAGGTCGTCAATAAGCGTGTTTGTCTGTTGACAATGCAGTCCCCATTCATTCTGGCACACCAACAATAGTGCACGTGACTTCCGTACCTCCCAAGTGAGAGTGAAGTGCCAGCAGGTGGCGTTGACAAGGCAACGACAGCAGCCAGCATCTTTTACGTTTGTCCAAAACATGGCACTTTCTGCGCTGCCCACCAGTCCTTCATTGTCCTCGAAAACACTCTCCTTCACAGTCACTCCTTAGGGAAAGATCGTCCACCATGCATATCATATCATTCTTGGGACTTATTTGGCTAACCTTCGCCGCGCAGGCGCGAGCACATCCATATGACCATCAAACTCGGGACGACACCTCGAAAGGCCTCTCTGTCGAATCTGCTGATCTACTCGGAATCGTTCGAAGTGCGACCACCTACGTCACCCGAGATCTCGGATTTCAAGGTCAGCTAGGCTCCTACATCGTTCTCACATATGGCGACACCATGTATTCCGACAGTAACTACAGCGATACCTGGCGAGGTATGACGAGCGATAGCGCTGCGTTCGCCACTCACGATCCACTGCTCGTTGTCGACGCTGATCTCGATGAGAACGGATTCCCACGCCAGTTCTGCCCTATCAACAAGAAACTGGGTGAAGATGCTGCAGTATTCTCCCTGGGAATCACGAACGTAGTCGAGATCGAACCTGAACACGGTGGGTTCCCTTTATGACAGGCCTTGGGTATGGCTGACATGTAGTCAGGTATCCTGTACTTCCTCCTCAATCATCGCCCTGGCGGTATCAACAACATCAAAGGAGCCGGTGTCGCCACGATCAGCCTCGATACCGATACTGAGCCTCCCGGATTGACTGTCAACCGTCTTGGGCAGTACTGGTGGGATGGCGACACTGAGCCATGGTACGGGGATGTCGGAGCTATTCGCACGAACGGCTACATCTATGCCTATGGTCATGCTAAGGGCAATGACTGGGTATACCTAACTCGTGTCGATGATAAGAGAGCCACCGATCTGTCTGCATACGAGTACTGGAATGGCGAGGGCTGGCAAAAAGAGCGTCTGCACACAAGAGATCTGAGCGAGAAAGAGAGTGTCTTCTGGAAGATCAACCAGGGTCAGGTCATCTGGTCGAACTATCACAAGTGCTATCTTTTCGTCTACTGCGGTAAGCTTTCAGCTTTCGAAATGTTCTCGGATCTGGTCTTTGACTGACATGGACATTTAGACATGTGGTGGAACAGCAAGGTACAAGCTCAGCGCGCTTCTGCACCAGAAGGTCCGTGGTCTGAGCCTTTCGAGTTGTACCAGGGAGTTCCCATCACGGAGGGCAGTACCTGCTACGCAGCCATTCCACATCCTTACTTCGACCACAGTGGAAAGACACTTGTCGTCACATACACAAATCACCCCAATACTATCCAGGCTGTGAAAGTGGTAAGTCTCCCGGTGTCCATCGGTGCGTGCCCCGATACTGATATGGTCGTAGACATTCAGCTAGACATGTCGGTGCACAGTATAGCATTTTGACCGGATCCGCGAGGAGCTTTTGGGAAGAAATTTTACCATTGCTAGCTCTGGTGGAGTTTACGAAGAATTTTCAAGCAAGAGGTCTATAGCAATTTTCTGGTACCCTATGCCACCTGCGATATCACCGATGCGAACCTCAACAGACTCATGCCGCCATGACGTCGAATCCTACCAGGAACGAAGTAGCTAATAACAAGAAGCGACAATTTTACCGTGAGAAATGCTTAAGGTTTCCACCCTCACGCCTTGGCAAAACAAGATCTTCCAAGAAGCGCTCCATTTCCCCTCTCTTTCGCAATGACGTCCACCCCATGGCACAACGAATCGATGTCGCGTGGCACTGCAGCGGTCGCTCGACCATGCGGCTACTCGCTGCGTGCCTTTTGCTTGAGACAAGTGTCGCAAACAACAATCTTCGCTTCAGAGCTGCCAGCGCGTTCAAATGCCCGACTTCTCCTGGTTTCCAGTCGTCGATCATCTGGGGTCGCCGCTGATAGACCTCGCCAGAATTTGCCGCATCGTCGACACAAATCAGCTTGCGCTCTTGGCATTACAGGGCGAAATCCTCTTGTTTTTGTCGTCCCTCCCCGCTCTGTTTGAAATGCATGCAAAGCGAGTGCAGACTTGATGTATGATGCAGTTGCTACATGCGAGCTCATGGCCGGGGTGCGTGGGCGCATCGCAAGCGGGCTTCCTCGCCTTTAATTACTCTATGCGCTATGTGCCCCGTTCTTTTGGCTCTGCTCTCGGAGCACTACATATTCTGATTCTTCCCTCTTGTTTATGAGCTTGACGTCCAGTTTCCTGATTGACGAGCATAACTACTTTCAGCATATACACAGCACCACAGAGTGACCGGACAACATGGGCTTACTGCTGAAGAAGCCAGACGACGAGCCAGGAGCAGCATGGCCGGCAGTCGTCATTGGCCTGTTCGTGGCCTTTGGTGGTGTTCTGTTTGGCTACGACACAGGTATGTTCAGTTCAGCAAAAAAGACGAGGACCATATCCCTGACAGAATGACCATAGGAACCATTTCGGGCATCCTGGGCATGGAGTATTGGGTCCGAGAGTTCAGCGGAGGCTACACTGATGCAGACGGCCAACCGGCGATCAGCTCGGGCGACGAGTCTCTGATTGTCTCGATCCTGAGTTTGGGGACGTTTCTTGGAGCCTTGACAGCCGCCCCAGTGGCAGATTACTTTGGACGTCGGATGGGACTTATCCTGTCCACTGCGATCATCTTCAATTTGGGAGTCATCCTGCAGACTGCGTCTACTTCACAGCCGCTGTTCATCGCGGGCAGATTCTGGGCCGGATATGGTGTAGGTTTGATATCTGCACAGGTGTGTGATCAGATACCCAGTCCTCGTTGTAAGCTGATCTTTCCTAGATCCCATTGTACCAGTCGGAAACAGCACCCAAGTGGATTCGAGGCACTGTCGTAGGAGCATACCAATTGTCGATCACAATCGGGCTTTTCTTGGCAGCCATAGTCAACAACGCGACCAAGAACCGGGACGACACTGGCTCTTACCGCATTCCTGTGGCTCTTCAGTTCCTATGGTCGATCATCCTAGTTGGGGGTCTCCTCTTCCTACCAGATACCCCGCGTTTTCACATCAAGAAAGGCCGCCACGAAGCCGCTGCGAAGGCCCTCGCCCGCATTCGTCGGCTGCCTGTCGATCACCCCGGACTCGTCGAGGAACTTGCTGAGGTTCGAGCCAATCACGATTTCGAGATGAGTCTCGGGAAGGGAACGTACGCAGACTGTTTCAAGGGCACCGTCGGCAAACGTCTCATGACTGGCTGTGCGCTGCAAGCGCTACAGCAACTCTCCGGCGTCAACTTTATCTTCTACTATGGCAAAAAATGCCTACTTTCAGCGTGCCGGCTTCGAGAACCCCTTCACCATTCAGGTCATCACGAATTGCGTCAACGTCGTCTCCACCCTACCTGGACTCTATCTCGTCGAGAAGCTGGGCCGCCGCAACTTGCTCCTCTTGGGCTCATGCGGTATGGCTGCGTGCCAGTTCATCGTGGCCATTACTGGGACAGTAGCTGGAACCACTGACCTGGCAGCTCAGCGTGCGGCCATCGCTTTCGTATGCATCTACATCTACTTCTTTGCGTCTACTTGGGGTCCAGTCGGTATGTTATGCCAAGGTCCGCCTCAGTAGGAGTGTTCGCGCTGCTAACAAGAGACTACAGCATGGGTCGTTACGGGAGAATTGTTCCCTCTCAAGGTCCGCGCCAAAGCACTGTCGATGACGACTGCAACGAATTGTAAGTGCCTGACCGAGTTGTGCCGGCGATGCTGATCATGATACCTCGAAATAGGGCTATTGAACTTCGCAATCGCTTATAGCACACCTTACATGGTCGACGAGGAACATGCAAACCTGCAATCCAAAGTCTTCTTCGTCTGGGGCTCCTTTTGCCTACTCTCGATCGGCTTCGTGTGGGCATTAATTTACGAGACCAAAGCGCTCACGCTCGAGCAAGTCGACGAGTTGTATGAGCTGGTTGATAAAGCTTGGCAGAGCAAGAAGTTCAGGCCCAAGGTCAACTTCCGGGAGAGCGTGGCTGAGGAAGGCCAGAGGGGCATGAGTTTGAGGCAGATGAGTATTGCGCAGGAGAGGAGAAGGAGTCAGGCTGGGGTTGAGGGGGGTGAGAAGGGATTCAGGGGCGAGGAGAGATCATGAGGATATGAAAACGCCGGGCATGGTCATCGTGAGGTGATGGTGGCGGTCCGAGTATGGACTGGCTGTGCGGCAGGATGAGCTAGGCACCTTCATCTACACTGATGGATGTACTCAAGCCGACGATCGAGATGGGCACGTCGGCAGGATGTATGGAACCGGGAACCGAAGTATAGGAAAAGGCTAGGTTTTGGTCTATGCAAGATGAGTGAGATACATGTCAGGGGTGGAAGTAGCAACATCACAAGATAAGGATGAGAGCGCAACTCACTACGTTTCAAATATACTTGCTCTGCTTGATGTGCAGATAACATCAGCGGCAAAAAGCCATTCCAGGTATGCGGAGGTGGTTCATCTACTTGCTACGAAGCATCTTTACAACGCCGGTTGACACGGATATTCTTGCCCCATCAAAGTACAGTTCATCAAAGATGGACCGGCGTCCGTTATGCGAAGCTGGAAGCAGCAGCTATCGACGGACGCGGCTTCCGGGTTTCTATACAATCTCTCAAGAACGCGCCAGCCAATTTTGCAATAGTGCCTTGACACTTGCTAGCAGTGATGGCTCTTCGGTTGGCAAGCACCTTTCTCACTTCAGGTCCTCCTCCCAAACCCAAGCCTGCTCCACCTCACCTGGGATGAGCGCCTTCAGCGCCATACCGTAGTCACCCTGATTCGGCGTCCGCAACAAAGTATGCACATGAAACCTCTGAGGTTCCTGATTCGTCAAGAACACGCCCGAGTGGTGGTCGAATTCGATAATTACGACCGGACTCTGGATTCTATAATAGAAGATAGAGTTGCTGCTACTATAGTCACCAATCCAGCAGAAGTAGGTCTCCTTGAAGTATTGCTGTGCTTGCTTCAACCGCATGTCGCGGGCTTGTTGCGGCAGGTAGAGGAAATATTCAGCAAGGGTTTGAGAGACGAGTGACTGAGCTTCGGGGCCAAGATCTGACACCAGGACGCCTTCATATGGTACAACGCGATTGTCGCGGTAAGCACCACAGAGGTGGCGTTGGTCGTCTCTATTCCAGCGGCCTGGTGGCATAGCTGGGTCTTTCATCTGTTTGTAGATCTGAGCGGTAGTCTGCTGGGCCACTGAGAGGGACTGCATGAGTTTCAGACCAAGTGCTTCCTCTTTCCTCAAGATCTTCGTGCCCTTGTAAGGTCCTTCGTCGATCTCGTTTGGCTCGGCGCCTGTGAACCAGGGAGAGATGATGAGTTGGGACCGATAGAGGAAGATGTTGAGACATAAGTGGTGACCGTAGAAGGATATGCCCCAGGGCGTGGTGTCGATGGGCTGCCGAAAAGGCAGAGGTTGTAGCTGAATTCGTTGCATACTGCTTTGCCGTCGACTAGCTCTCCCAGGAAGCCATTGATCCGCATTGCAGAGACAGCCTTCTCGTAGCCCTCTGGAGATAGTATCGCCTTCAGCAACGCCATTGTAGCGTCTCGCACGGCAGGCGTGACATCGTCCAGACGAATGCCCTTATCCGACAATAGAAATTCTGGGTTTGACCACGTCCGCCATTCCGGCGAGTCGATGTGGTGCATTGTCCTAGCGAGTTCTTGGGGCGTCAATTGTGAGATTAGATCGGTGGCTGCCTTGACAATAGCGTCTATCGGAATACCTTCGTCCTGCAGCTGGAACAAATTTGGGCGTACGTTGCCATCACTTGTGACGCCCTTGTAAGGTTCTGATAGCAGCTTGAGCCAGTGAGTATATAGGGCGTGCAGCCAAGGAGGCCCATGGTTCTCCTTGAAGTCTTTGGCGTACACATGTGCACTCTGTTGCTTCATAGTCGTGAAGCGTGGTATGCTTAGATCTGGCAGGTACTTGCGGTACTCGCCGCTGGGTGCGGCTTCCGGATCCATGGCTGAAGGATGCTTGTTGCCTGGAAAGATCGTTTCTTCAGTCGAACTTCCAGCGATGGCACCGTTCCTGCTCCTATCACAAAAGCTTCGCAGAGACTCACTTGATCTGTGGCAGTGTATGGAAGGACAGAAGACGTATACGTGAAGTGATTTCGGCATAGCCTGTAGTCCTACAGGAGTCATGGTTCGGCTTCCCCACCTGTCTCCCCCACAGTGTCCCACATCCGGGCCACGCAGGAGCTGTTAGGCTAGGTATCCCAGCAAACAGACAACGCCCTATCGGTCATAGTCGAGGCTACGATCCATCGCATCCTGTAGACCTGACCGGGCAACGTAGCGGGAGATCTGTAGGTTCTTCTGATGTCTCGGGCTGTCGCAGCATCGGGTTTCAAGCGTGAGTGCCTTGGGCAATGCACATACGCCGACTGACGTGCCAGGGTTGGTCCGATTCACGAATTCGAAATTTCCAGACAGGATCCGAGTAGGCCAGCCTCTTTCAGATAGCATTGATGTTGGTCTGGCCGTCGCAAAAGGCGAACAAGTACATGTAGCGCTCTTCAGTGGAAGGTCTGTCCTCAGCCCTGGCGAGCCCACAGGTGATACAACGACTATCTCTCACCTCTATTCACCAATCGCACGCCACGAGACAAACACTATACGTTGCATTGGTCTGAACTACCGATCGCATGCCGAGGAGGTCAAGCTGCTTATACCAAGCACGCCGTCTTTGTTTCTGAAGCCATCAACGTGTCTTGCTGATCCATGGCCAACGGCTCCATCCATCCTTCCACGCATCACCAGACAGCACGATTGCGGGGACTACGAAGCCGAGCTTGCCGTCATCCTGGGAGCTGATGCCAAGAACGTCCCTGAGGAAACGGCCCTCGACTATGTCCTTGGCTACACCGCCGCCAACGACATCTCGTCGCGAACACCACAATTCTGGACTTCACAGTGGGACTTCAGCAAAGGATTTGATGGGTCATGTCCGATCGGTCCAACCGTTGTGTCGAAGGAGCTTATTCCGGACCCGGGAAAGTTGCGGCTCAGAGGCATCCTGAACGGCAACACCATGCAAGACTGCGGCACGGACGACCTGATCTTCAGCGTAAGCAAGCTCGTGGCCTTTCTCAGCCAAGGCACCACGCTGCCGGCTGGAACGGTAATCCTGACTGGAACGCCAGCGGGCGTGGGCATGAGCCGAAAGCTGAGTCTGAAGGCCGGCGACGAATTTCATGCTTGCATTGAGCCGTATGTTGGGACACTCATCAACCGCTTTGGAGACGAGGTATGAGGCTCTGGAGTTGATACGTTGCTCGTGATGGCAACGGATCTACGATGAGAACCTCGAATACAACCTCCAAAGCGCCCAACATCTAGCTGAAGGCATGGCGAGGTGAGTGTGGCGCCTCAGCCATACTGCTGACGCTTCAGCACTTCATAGGCGGAGATGAGCCTGGAGGTGACCCGGCTCCAGTTGTATGCTTCGAAGTCATAGCAATCTGCCAGTGAAAGTGTAGAGCTTGCCGCGGGAAAGACTCAAGAGCAATCGCCCGCACGACATGCTTTCTGGACGTCGAGGTCCGAGATGTCCACATTCTACTTGTCCCGTGACTTGGAATGAATACCGAATGCATTGACATCCTGAAAGTCGCTAGTGAATATTCCTAGGTGGCCGGGACAAGCTAGGCATTATCATACAAGTCTTACAGGCAGTTCCGCGCGCACAGGTCGTCAGTTCTTTCCAACGACCTGAGCGATCTTTTCCAGGTCCAGCTCTCCTTTCCTTCCCCAGCCTTGGCTTCCACTGGGCACACCTGGCCTAAACTTTTCATACATGCCGAAAGCCCTTCGATTAAGCTCGTCTTCATCGTCCCTCCATGCCTTCAGCCCTTCCTCCATAGCCTTTCTCGCAGACGAATATGCTTCCTTCCCACCATACTTGCTAATCAAGGCGGACTCTGACTGCGGCTTGGGTTTGCCGCTCATCATGACACTTCTGCCGCCATCCTTAGGGTTGAGAGGCAGAGCGAAGGACATCACATCTAGATTTTGTGGAGCATCGTCCCTATCCTTTTCTCTCTTCTCCTTCTTCTTTGCCTTGTTGTCATTGTCATCATTGGGAGGGTCCATCTTACCGACCGCTCGCCCCTTAGATATGGCACAGAGGGTCGCGATCGCGGCACCTGCGCTGAGACATGCCTCCCAGTTGAGGTCTGGGTAGAGAAAGCATGCGACACATGCAGCCCAGAGTGTCAGGACTGGTGCACGATTGATCATGATGGGCTTGCTTGTGGACCTCTCGTTGGCTTTTTCAGATGCATCATCTTCCTTCTTGGTGCCGTTCGCCGCATTACGCTTGCCTTTAGACTGTGCTTCGGGTGCTCCGCCCCTGGGATCCTTCCTCCTCGTCTCAGCGGCTCGACGAGCTGCACCGACGGGGTCCGAGGGCGTAGAGCCTTTCGGCACTTTGCGTGGGCGATTCTCTTCCTCTGGCTTGTCCGAAGGAATTGACTCCTTTGGTGGTGGCGTTGGTGGTTGATGAGCCTTCGTTTATTCGAGCCTTGTTGCTTTTGAGGCTTGTCGTGATTGCCAGATCCAGAGCTGCTCTTTCCTCTTTGCTTCACCGGAGCATTTGCGGCAGGCTTGACGTCAAACTCTTCAAGGGTTGCTTGCTTTGGCTCGCTTGCGCCGCCAGTCTTGGAACGTGTGCTTACCATTATGGCTGTCGGTTTGGGTGAGGAAAGATGAAGCAAATTTTCGATGGGAAGTGCTACAGCTTCATCCCAGGAGCTTCCGGAAATGCAAAGAGGTGCCTTCTCAACTATATGGCGTCAGGACGAACAAGTCTGGGTCATTGCTCCGATCGACTGGTCGTATCTAGCGCACCTATGTAGCACTGCTACATGCAGCTTCAATGCTATGAGGTAGAGGGACATTTGTATACAATGATCATAGCCATGTGGACGACGTCAACATCGACGTCAGCGAATACGGTCACGTGAGCATTGACAGCAACTTCTACTATTGTCCCCACTGAGGACGAGCCAGGCTGAAACAGGGCGTCGCTGCTTAACAGGAGGTTCTCACAATCTAGACGTTCTCGATAAGCATACGGAATTGTGAATAAGTCTGTTCGGTACGTAAACATGAAGTTGCTTCTTGAAAACATTTCGCTATCATGCCTCGCCCTTTCTTTTGGGCAAGGGGTATATACAGCATGATCATCAGATTTCCCAAACAATAAACAGATCTTTCGCTGAGAGAGACTTGATTAGCACCATTGGCTAGTCCCACAACAGCCCAATGGGCCCGACACAATGAGCACATTCACGAACGACCAGTCGTGCCTTCCGGGGAACCATGGGCAGCAGGCGCACCTGCGTCTATCGCGGGACCTGGACCGTCGGACGGACCGCCCCTTTCCTGCTGCGCCGCATTTTCCCGCTGGGCTGCCAGCGATGGCGGCGAAGTGGCAGGAACGACCGGCGGGACCGAGGGGGCCAGATCTGGTGTGGCTACCTTCTTGCCCGCCTCTCCTTGCTGCACGAAGAAATCTCTCGTCGCGGTTCTTGAGCCACCGCTGATGACAGGCGTCGCTGATGGCGGAGAAGTGCTGGGTGCTGGAATAATCACAGCCGCATTGCCAGGAGTTTCAGGAGGGCGGTCTTGCGCCGACGGGGAAGCAGTAGCGACCGCTCTCGTCGCCTGCTGCACCTGCGCCGGCGGCGTTCTTCTTGGCTGCGTGTTCCGCCTTGACACAGGCGAACGTCGGACGCGTGACTGAGGTGAGCTCCTTGGCGATCCTTCGATGGCACCTTGTTCGGCGAATGCGCCTCGTAGGCTGCTGGGCCCGGGCTGTAGAGATGGCACTGGCGAGCCCGCTACGGGCGGACTTTGCCGATCTTGTTGTTGTGGCGTTGGAGCATTACTGTGCTGCTGCTGCCGCTGCTGTGTAGGCGTCCTACTCTGACTTGACGAAGATGCCTGTGGCGGTGACCACGTCTGTCCGCGTCGTGGCGCCGGTATTATCACCACGTTATTGCTGGATACACTTGTGCTCGTCGCGCTGGATGGCTGTCGACTGTGGCCGCTTGGTCCCGCTTGCCCATCCTCGTCATGCTGGACGAGTGCCTGACTCGCTGCGCTGATCGAGCTCGAGTTCCGAATCTCCTCCGGCGACCACGTCCGGCCCTTTGGAGCAGGAATGACCATGATCGGTAGAGGTGGCGACGGGCCGCTTCCGTTACGTCCGAATCGATCCCGTTGCGCGATAGCGAATGCGCCCAGGCGATTCTTCAGATTCAATGTCTGGTCGATGGGTGATCGTCGTTGTCCGCTTGCGATTTGAGCGCCCGCAACCTCCGCTGGAGGCTCTGCTCGCCTGCGCTTGAACGGATTCGGTACAGTAGACCAGAATTGTTGGGGTTTGCGTGCCTGTTGCGTGGTTTTAATCGCTGAAGGTTCGACTTCCTTCACGATTGGCGGATGGTCTTCAGTCGACGAATCCGAGATATCCTTAGGCAACTGGACTGGGTCCGCGGGAGGCTCTGGCTGTTCGGGCACTGTCTCCGGAGCCGTCGGCGACGGGCTGGTAAGGTTGTGGTACCGGACAGCATAGACTGTGCTAGCGGCGCTTGCGGTATCGCTGCGATCCGGTGGCGACGCTGCTGGCTTGGGAGGGACGAGCCGCACACCGGTTGTAGTGTCTGTTCCGCCGGTGGGCGGGCCCTGACTGCTGTTGCTGTCGTGCCCTACAGGTCTCTTCCGTCTCCGCCGTACAGGCAGCTTATTGCGCACATGCCTGATCTGGGACATGATTCCAGCCGCCTTCTCCAGATCACCACCGTCTCCCTTGCCACGTCTCCGTCGATGATAATCACTGTCGTCGGAGGAGGGCCGATCCAGCATGTCGTCACCATCAAATATCTCACGACCGAGGATGCCATCCTTCCGCTCGTCTCTTTCCAAAGCCTCAATCCTTTCTACCCATTCCCAGACCACTACACTCGCAGCAGCTGCACCCACCCATCGGATGTATTCACCCCATCCAGCTATTTTCGGTAACGATATGTCCAATACAAAGAACACCACGGGTATCAACACTGACATAAGCGACATCAACGCGACCAAACATATATTCCTCATTTTCGGATGCCAGAACGCGAACCGTCGTTTCGATAACGAGTAGTATATCACACATGAGGCGTAGATCAGAGAGATGGCCAGCTCGAATAGATAGTTCAGAGCCGGTATAGCATCCGTAAAGCTCCTCGGTCTCGTCCCAGGACTGTCGCTGATGAAAGAGTCGAGGATGCTGAAGATGATGTCGGCGGAGACGAGCGCAAAGCCGAGCCACTTGATGGTGACCTTCTCTTTGTGGCGCGGGAAGAGGCGGATCAGCGTCTGGACCTGGGCTAACCAGATGAACGAGTCGGATATGATCCTGACCACACGAATCAAGACAGTGTTGACGACGTCCTCGACCAAAGCGCTCGAGTCGAGATAGCCTTGGTAGTACTGCTCCTGGGCGACATGGAAGGTGTCCGCAGCGGCGATTGTGAGGGAAGTAGCCACCCCGATCGTAGCAACTTTCTGCAGCAGCGGCCTCCTCCCTACACCAACCACTGATGTTGAAGTCGACAGGCCATGTCGCGATAGAAAGCCGCCTCCGCCGCCAGGTCCACCCACGTAGAAGGTCCGAGGCGTGATGAAGATGAGAATGACCAGCACATAGCTTATGACCGTAGCCGTGGCGAGCGCGAAGATCTGTGGGGAGATGGAAGCATAGAATGGCTCCCTGAAGCCCAGCACGGTCGAGTTGCCTGTCGTATCGGGACTGATGATCGATTCATCGCTATTGCACGGGAGCAGATAAGTCGCTTGAGCGGCCAGTCGCGTGGAAATGTTTTCGCCTAGAACGAGTATACCTATAGACGCAAACAGATCAGTTCCAGGCTCTTCAACGCGGTATTGTAAGTTGCGACAGAGGACAGCGAACAAGCTTCTCTTGTTTGCTACAACATGCGCCTCCAGTCGGGATCGACATACCTCCAGTGGGCAAAATGACAGGTGTACACCATTCTCGGGTACCTGTAGCGGATGTCCTGGTGTTGATCTGGCCCCATAGCTGGCGTGCGGATAGTGTAGGGGTTGGCTGCATGCTCTTGCTATCGATCCGAGGGAAGTCTGGGTGCGTGCGTCGACCGCATTGTTGAGTGGTCGCGCTGTGCTCGGGACGATGCGCGCGGTTGGGTGGGTGATCTCGGTCGGGAGTTGCAGACGTTGGGCTTGAGTAACGGGCGATGGTATAGAGGCCGTTTTAACGTCACGTAGAATGGCAGTCTTGCTGGGTTTACTGTGTTGTTAGTGACTGAGGGCCTTCGGTGCTATAGACGTGAGGTTCATGGGCGGCGAGAAAGCGGATGTATGCCGGGCCGAGTCCTCTCGGCGGAGGCGAGTCCGTCCCTAGGTGTGGGCCACATTAGGTTTGAGATCGACGCAATCCCATGCATCTGCAACACAGTACGAGGCACACCTTCCCATGGGTCCCTGAGCTCATGGTCGCGCCAATTCTGTGGCTCGATCAATCCATACCCACGGGCCTGGAAGCACTTCGTCATAGGTGTACCAGACATTGCAAAACCTAGAAAGTTCTTATGTGCTCAAAATTGACATTATTAGGCAGGTACTGCCGGGGCTATGTACGGGGTATCTGGGGGCGCTAGCTGGGTACGATCTGCCATCGCAATATGTGCTGAAGGAGCGTCAGACATCTGTCCGACAATATTCAATCGTTCCTCGTGGGTATCATAGCAATCATTCATAATGTATTGCGGAGGCCTCCATGGCCTGATTTGGCCGTCTGTCCTGCCACACACGCAGGAGCTAGTGGCTTCGAGGGACTCAGTGACTCGGTTTACGACTTATTGAAAATCGTAGAGATGATCCTGATTCAGCCATTGCATCGTGTGCTGATCGAACGGAGCCTGCGTGAGCACCTCAAGCATGTCTTGCGTGCCCACGGTGGGTCCAATGCCGTGAAAGCCTTGATCGACGCGGAAACCGTCCATGTTGTTCAGTGCATCTAATGGGAGGGTGAGCCAGTCTGCATTCGGTTCGCTGTTAACGCTGTGATCAATCCCATCGTCGAGAGCAGGGTCGAAGTCACCGAAATTAGGCGGTGGGATGAATGTTCGGTCGGAGAACTCAGCCATTGGTCGAGCCTCGATGTTGGCAAGAGGGTCGGAGTAGCCTGCCGAGAATGGCGGCACACCATTCCCATAGGCTTGGTTCGGATCCATGAAGCGTTGGTGGTGATCGTTACCATTGTGGTTGACTTGAGGCGACAGAGCCCGTCCTGGGGTGTGCTCCCGACTGGGTTGGCCGGACCCATTAGGACGCTTCTGGACGCGAATCATGGTTTCTTTGACCTTCATCAGTATGCCCTCGATCATTCGTGCTGTGGAGCCACTAAGATGAACATCGTCGACGACCTGGGTGGTGAGTAGTTTGGTTACTTTCTCGAGAAGATCGATGCTCTTCCGAACCATTTTCTCGTGGTTGCCTATGCTCAGTCGCTAGGAAATGTCAGCCTACAATGATTACCGTGGTGCGAGAGAAGACTTACCTTCAGTGTGAACATCATGGCCGACAGAGTCCGTAAGAATGTTCGGACAGGAGCATCCCTCAGCACACCGAGAGCATTCATCTTCCCACTGACCAATTCCAAGATGTGAAGCGCTGCCTCGGTGAATTGATCGATGTACTGCTTATTGTTGCTCACAGATCGGACCATGTTGTTGGGCGAGGAACCTGGCTGGACCCACTGCTCAACGACATGCTGCAGGCCGATCGAGTTGATGTATAGCCGAGCATATTCGAATTCCATCAGCAGAATGCTGTCCATGACCTCATCCAGTACACCTCGATCTCTCTTGAAGTGGTCCATCCAGTCATTGAGGAGTGGTGTGAACTTCTGAATTCGATCTCGGTACTTGGTACCCCGGGTCAAGTTAATGGTGTACTCTCGCGATGGGAATATCTCTCTGTTAGCTTCATCCATAATGTTTGCGATGTGGGCCCATAGACTTTGCATTCGATCGACACGCTCGCTGCGAGTGCTGTCGATATTCCGCCACTGGTCCAGGACGGTCTCGTCGAATCGTAGTATCGACGGGATACCAATTCTGCCACTGGTCTGAGCAGCGTAGACAGTAAGCATGCGGCGTATGCGATTCTTTCTGGGGAGATCAGGATCATCGCGACCATGACGGCTCCTAGGATCATCAAAAGCGCCCAGTTCGCACGCAAGAGCTTGAGCGAGACTCAGCAGATCCCAAGACATGCGATCAGACCTCCAGGCGGGCTCCAGCCAGCTCGAGCCAGCTGCATTATCGTGATTGTCCCCGTCAGATTCGTGATAGTTGGTGCCATCGCCATTGTCTTCGCCCATGAAATTCTCTGCAAGTAGACTGATCTCGTCATTGCCAGGAGAGAAATGTAGTGAGCGTGGCTGCCAATCAGTGAGCAACAACAGCGCTTCGATGGTGCCAAGAGTTCGAAGAGACCCAACCCAAGTGAGCTGGCCGTTTGCTAGTTCACGAGTCTTGCCATGTTTGCCTCCACCAAACTTCTCCTGGCCCCACAGAAGTCGTTGCACTTTGCTTGTCAAAGCCCGCCAGAGGTTGTCATGTATCGAGTACTGTCTGGACGTTGAGGAGGCACCTGTGAGCTCCTTGTAGCGCGATGCGACCGTGAGTATTGCGAGGGCGAGAATTGGTTCCGATGTCCACAACTCAAGATGTTTGCGCACATCTCTATAATCTGGCAAGACAATTGGGGTCATCGGTTGCAGCCTATCGTAGAAGTAGTCGACATATGCAATGCCCTCTTCTGCCGAGAAGAATCCAGACCTTACGAAGGCCATGCTATTCCATATTTTCAGCGCGTGCCGATAAGCCACAATCTGATCTGGGTCGAGAATGCTGCCGTCTCTGTTGACGTGAGGCATACCGGGTGCGATGAGCTTGCGCTTGAGCTGTGCATTCATCTCGGTACGGCCCTGTTGCTGCATGGAGTTGGCCGTGTTGGCGAGCAAATGCAGCGAGCGCTCGCTTGTGGCGATTGGGTCATGGACGAAGCTCTCTGCAGCTTGACTCATGAGCTCGCTGTTTCCGTCCTTCTTGGACTGGGAAGCATTGCCAGCTGTGCTACTGATCGAGGTGGTTCGGGTCTTGAAGCTGTTGTCATACGATTGCCGTATCGTGGCGGCATGTTGGGCGGCGAAGTGATTGGCTGCGCTTGCATTGGAAGCCCAGGTGATACTTGACCTGAGGGCCACCCGAAAGCGGCATTGCCAGGTTGAGTCGCTGGCGACGGCGTCTGAGTATGCGAAGTCGTGCGAGGGCGCTTGTCCACGTGGGTGTCGTCAGGTGGTGAGCTTGTTGGGCTTGGAGACTTCCTCTTCTTTCGAGTGTCGGCAAAAGTACACTCTTTGGCTTCGCGTCGACATCGTGCACAGGGAGGAGGATGAGGTGCGTCGACGGGACCACTGTGCACCTGTTAGATTTATTCATGTGTTGGGAAGCAGCAGGGCACGTACAGATCGCATTTCACCTTCCTCAATCTGCAACCTTCGCATGCTTGATAGTTGCGACGGTGCTTCGCAGACGATTGGTCGCCATCACCGTCAGCAGCGTCTGGGCCTGGCGAGGTGTCCGCACGAGGGAGGCCGATCGCGTCGCCTACGTTGACATTGTATGACATGGCGCGAGCGCGCGTCGTTTCGCAGAGGATAGAAAATGATGAGACGGTTATCAACGGCAGACCACCGCCGTAGGAATGCCGCTGGCTGGGCCGTGGCAGAAGACCCCACGGATGCAGTGCCAGCGCCCCCCCCGCGCCCGCCCGGTGGATGGTTTCCCCGCGCTGTCGCGAAGCTTGGGATGCTTGAAGCCTAGTGAAGGACGTAGTCCGTATCTGGACGTGACTTCGCGGAGCTTTCGGACGTTTCTTTGTATTCGTTGCTCAGTGTGTCGGTGCGGATGGTGGACAAATACTCGGTCTTCAACGGCAGGTAGCAGATGAAGACACAACTTTATAGAGGTACCCCCCCGGGCAGAGCAAGCTATTGAATGCATACACCAGTCACCACGTCACGTAACTCTGCCCAATATCGCCGGCTGTATGCGCACCAGCAGTGAAGAGAAACAGTGAAGACCAGTAACTCCGCTTACAAGCCAGGTGGCAGTGAAGAGCCAGCAGTGAAGACAGAATGTCATTTGATATGCTTCACATCCATGAGCAGCTTGCTGGAGTTTGGTGGACCCAATGCTGCTCAAAAAGATGCATCGCATATTGTACAGCAACATCGAGCGTCACTATGCTTCTCGAAGGTTGCTATGTCGATACACGAGCCTCGATGGCGGCGACGCCGAGTACAGCTCTGCAGGCTTCTCCTTCGCCACAGCTCCACCGTTGGCCTGAACATGCTTCAAGAGTTCGTGACTACCCTGCACGCTATCCTCACTCGTACGACGCGATATCGTTGGGGTCGCCTTCCCGCCAAGCAGGCCTCTGATCCCGCCAGCTTTCCTGGCTGGCAGATCGCCAGAGCCAGCGGTTAGTACGTATAGCAGATATTTCAGGTTCGGCAGAGTATGCCGAATATCCAGGACTCGTAAACCAGCTTTGCTCATCAGGATCTCGATGTTCTTGTTGAGCAAGAAGACTCCATATTCGAATTTATAGGCGACGCTCGTGGGGTGGAGCGGATAGCGTCGCTGCGTCAGACCAGCCGAGATGGGATCTTCGATCCACGACTGAGAGGAATTGACTTCTAATGGATATGGTAGTCCGCAGCGCAGATACAGGGACAGGTGTTGAACCAGCTGTGTCGTGAAGCCAAACGCAGCTGCAATCTCGTCTCGATTCGTGTCATCGAATGTCGAATTTGGTAAATGTATACTTCGAATAGTAAACTGCAAGGCTTTGTTCTTGATGGCTTCGATTGGGAACACGACCATCAGGCCTCGCCGACCCGGCGCATCTGTCCGTGGCACTCCTCTGCAAGTGTCTGGTTAGATGCTTTGCTCCTCTGGATGCTTCGGCGCAGCTCCTTCGCTTCGGCGCTACTAGCATCGGGAGACTGTGCCGCAAATTTCACAGCATCGCGTCGAGCCTTGAGGTTGCGACGTAATTCGTCAATGCGTCGTTGTAAATGCGCGTTCTGCTTGTTCACGGCTTCCACCGCAGCACGAGCCGTGCTGACGCGATCTCGCTGAGACAGAATTGCCTGATCACGATCTCTGGCAGGGTTCTGTTGGCGCAAAAGCTCATCCACGTCTTCCTCCAGCCGCTTACGCTCCTTCAGAGCGTCCTGAATACATTCATCCAAGTTGGCCAACTGCATCAGAGAATCAAACGAGCTTCCAGTCTGTGTTCGCTCCCCCTTGGTGTCCTTCTCGTAAGGGAACATTTTGCTGCCAGCGGGCATGTCGGTGAAAGAGGTATAGATTCCGTCGGACAGGTGAAGAAGGACGCAATTCTCTGGCAGTGGATGATGGAAGGCATCAAGTGTCTTCCCAATAAATTGCATTGACCGAAGATTCAATGATATCTCGAGGAGAACAGCCCAATCCGTGCCTTCTGAGCGCTTTGCCCAGACACGAAGCAAACAGGCATCGCTTCTCGAGATGTTGGGTCCTAATGCGTCGAGGTCGAAGAAGGCGAAGCTTGGGTTCATGCTTCTCTCCATGATCTCACTTACATAGATCGGATCTGACGAAGTGGTTGAGTGCAATGTGAACCAGGTATCGATCAGCCTGTGCGCTGTCAGGTCTCGTAGCTTTTCCTGTCGTGCTCGTGGAGTAGCAGAATTCCAGTGCAGTGTGCTTCGCCGACGCATGCGACCCACCGGCCGTGCTGTTGGGGATCTCCCATCATTACTGTATGCTGTTGCTGCCTTCTGCAGTGAGCCCGGGCGGTGGTTCTTCGCCTCGACGACATTTGTGAAGGATGAGCTGTGGGTCAGCTTGTGTGCGTCTCCCCGGAGTGCTCGCTTGGTGGGCGAGTCAAGATTGTACGGCGCATCGTCGTCGGTTATGGTTTTGCCTCTCTGCCGAGACGGAGTGGTCGTGAGGTCCAAATTGCGCAAGGAGACGCCATGGAGGTGTCGTAGCCTACGGTTCTGCGCAAGTTCAGTACAGCGAACTCACACAGCAGGTTGGACTCACCCAAGGAAAGATGAAAGGTCTCTCGTGGCGCACTGCCGGTCCAGACGAGTCATGGCCTGACATTCCCTATGTCGTGCCGCTGCATCTCGCTCGGGTTTTGCCGGTCGCCAGAGCCGAGTGCAGTGGAAGTCGGTGTACTAGTGGTGAATGGTGGTAAGAGATTCAGAAGGTTCAATATGGCGCCGCGGATGCACTGACGTACCCCAGGTGGACAAACGAAAATGTCCCCAGTCAATGAACTTATGGTTACTACATTTAATAATCCATTTCTATTGCTCACGAGCCTAGCTGTTCAATGCACTCTCTGGTGGGATCAAATCGATTCATCATATATTCCTATCCATGATGCTGTGCGCATTCACAATTGATTGCTTCCCAATTGTTCTCAAAAGTCCTCCAACTCCACGCTCTCGAAGATCACCAGCGACCGGTTCTTGGCTTGTCATTTACGAAGACTGTCGAGACGGGCCTGAAGATCATCATCTTCACCGCCGCCTCCGATAGCCTGCGCGACGCGGTTTTGGGGAGCGGCTTCCTTCTGTAGTCCTGAAGGGGTCTCGCCCAGCTGACTTCGTTAGCACATTGATGGAGAAACGGCAGGCGCATACGTACGGCTTGGTTGAGGTCGACGCCTATCTCATCTAGGACCTGATTGACGACTTCTTCACCCTCTTCCTCGTCTTCGAGACCGGTAACATCGTCAATGGCATCGTCCATCATTTCCTGCCGCTGGTCCATAATGTCGTTCTCGCGCTCGAACTCCATTGCTATGCGCTGGAGGGCTGGTAGATTCATCTGTCGGTTCATGCTACCGAGCAGTTGCGTTGCGCCCTTCATAGACTGCATCATCTGTTCATTGCTCCGCACCGTCTGCACCTCGAGTGAGTATTCTGGTCGCGACCACACGAGTGCCTAGGGAATGTACCTGAATCCGTAATGATATAGCCTGGAGTTGGGTTCGCATCTGATAGAACTTCCCAATGTACCGCCGTGTCCGCACCAGGTCCTTCGCTTGGATCTTGCAGGCTCCGATCTGACCATTCTTTGCACTCTTCTTGATATCTTGAACGAGCTTCTTTTCTTGATTCTCGAGTTTGGTTCTCTCCCGATCAAGCTCTCGCTGCGTCTTCTCAAGGGCCCTTTGGTGCTTGCGAAGCCTCTCTGCCGGCGTCATGCGCTTTCCAAACGCCCATTCTATAATCTTTGGTGGGATTAGTATGAGATCAGCCAATCTTGACGGACAACGTAGGACTGACGTTCATGGTGGGGGCGCTCCGTGTGCAAGCCTCCGACCACTATCGTTGGGCTTCGGGACTGGAGATGTGGTCTAGAATCGTGGAGCACAATGATGGTTCTATATGAACATGGAAAGGGCAGCCTGCTGTGGTAGTAACTGAGCGATTACTGTTGTTGCAGTAGAGAATCATGGGGGCCTCCTCAGTGACGCATGGGCTTTTTAGGCGTGGTTCTTCCGCTGTTTGGCCAGCCCGGAAACCTCCGCCATGTGACTGCATCAAACTCCACTGCTCAGACTGCAACTTTTTGGCTGCCTCCTCCATCTCATTACCTCACGCCTATTCATTACTTCAGATTGCGACGAGATACCCAATGACGCCTCCTCAGGGACTCTTCCACAGCGACATACCTCCAGACTACCAGTCATGAGCGACAAGCCTAGTGCCAGTGCCAAAGGCGGCAGTGGCAAGGACAAAACAGCCGACGACCAGAATACGGAAACACAATCCACCTCGAATTCCTGGGTCGCTCCCAGCTTCATGACTGCCGGCACTGGTCTGGAATCGACTCATGCGGCGGCACTGATGGCGCAACTCGAGCAGGATTCCGGATACGGATCAATGCCTGGCGACAGTCAATCGCGAGGTGGCGAGATGCGCGCCTGGGAGGATGGGTTGCTCAGAGACATGCCGACACCTGCGCATACTCCTCGGCTCAATGGACAACCCGACTCGTTGAGTGAAAATGAGAAGCGCGTGCTCGCCAGCCATGTTCATCAGCTGCAATACAACCAGAACCGAGTCGCACTTGCGAAAGCCATCGGCCAAACGGTGGAGCTCCTCAAACAATTGCAAGACATGAATGCGCACTGGCCAGCAACATATCCCTCAGTCAAGCGATCTGAGTCGCCCAAGCGGCGACCGGCTATCAATCAGACACAGTCGACGAGGGACACGTCAATGTTATCACGAGATACCGAGAACATCGCGGCA
This sequence comes from Cyphellophora attinorum, assembly GCF_001299255.1. NCBI lineage: Eukaryota > Fungi > Ascomycota > Eurotiomycetes > Chaetothyriales > Cyphellophoraceae > Cyphellophora > Cyphellophora attinorum. Next base: position 312,517 of record NW_017253248.1, on the reverse strand, counting down.
CCCAGACCCTCACCTTTGCGTAGAGCCGGAACAACCCTCGGTCCAGGTGCGGACGCTGCGGGCGAGTCTTCCACACAAGCTCAGCAACGAAAGTCGCCTGAACCGCGCCTACTTACATCTCAGATAGCCCAGGAGTTCTCCATATTGAAACTGGATCTCAAAGTCGGAGCGCTGTCTCAAGCCGAGCTCGTACATTCACTCGAAAAGAAGTCAATCGCATCGCTGCTTGACGGGAAGATCGGTCAGAGTGTCAGACATCTGCTGCTATTACGAGACCGGATCGAGGATACTTCGAGCAAGGTTCTCGTCACAGGCGACCTGAACGCTGGCAAGTCGACATTTTGCAATGCTTTGCTTCGAAGAAAGATCCTGCCGGAAGATCAGCAACCCTGCACGGCCTTGTTCTGCGAAGTCCTCGACGCAAAGGAAAACGGTGGACTCGAAGAGGTGCATGCGGTACACAAAGACACCATATACAACCGAAACGACGAGAGCACATTCGACGCATATTCGCTCCAAGAGCTGGACAAGATCGTCGTTGATAATGACCAGTACATGCAGTGCAAAATATACGTCAAGGACATCCGGTCCGTCGATCAGTCCTTGCTCAACAACGGCATCGTCGACATCGCTTTGATCGATGCTCCCGGTCTGAACTCCGACTCGGTGAAAACAACAGCTGTTTTCGCCCGCCAGGAAGAGATCGATGTCGTGGTATTCGTGGTCTCAGCCGCCAACCACTTCACATTGTCTGCCAAAGAGTTCATCTGGCAAGCTGCGCACGAGAAGGCGTACATCTTCATGGTGGTCAACGGCTTCGACAACATCCGAGATCAGGAACGGTGCAAACGTCAGATCCTGGAGCAGCTTGCAAAATTGAGCCCATACACTTACAAAGAAGCCAAAGAGTTGGTGCACTTTGTCTCTAGCAACGCCGTGCCGGTACAGCCAACACATCCGCCAGGTGGTCCAGGTGGTGACGCCGGCGGCAGTGGGTCAGCTTCAGGCGGCAGCGATCCTGGTGATGGGGATGACGACTCGAAGAAGGGCAAAGGGAAGGACAAGAAGAAGATAGAAGACTTCGAAGGCTTAGAAGGAGCATTGCGACGATTCGTCCTCGAGAAGCGTGCGCGATCAAAATTAGCACCTGCCAAAACGTACCTTATGAATTGCCTCGGCGACATGAACGTGCTGGCAACGGTCAACCGAGACGTCGCGCAATCCGAACTGGACAGAGTCTCACAGCAGCTTGCTGAAATTGAGCCTGAATACGAAGAACGCCAGAAACAACGGAATGTGGTCACCGAAAAGCTCTCAAAGGATGTCGACGGCGCCGTAACAGACGTGTACGATCACACCAAGGCGACATTGGCAGCCACTATCAGCAATGTTGGCCACGAAGATCTGGGAGTTGAATATCCCGGGCTGTTCTCGGCTTTCCAGTATGCCGAAGATCTCCGTGTCGCCATGCTCAACAGCATAGCAGATTCAGTCAAATCCTGCGAGGAATATGGACGAGCGAAGTGCGTCACTGGCGTGAGCATGATCAAATCGTTAGGACTACTACACGTCGGAGACAGCTATGACCAGCTGTCCTTCCGCTCAGACATGATGTTCCAGCGCAAGAGGGATGCTCTAGTGCGAACAGTTGATACCGACGTTGAGATCATGGACTTTTTCGACGTAGCCGGACTGTGGGAGCGACAAGAGAAGACACTCGGCACTGGACTCGCCGTGACGTTGGCAGGCACTTTGGGCACAAGAGCCATCGGCGGCCTTGGTTGGGTGGACGGGGCCTACAGTGCCTTGCGCGTCGTCGGCTCCCAGAATCTCAGAAGGATCGCGGCACCAGCTGCCGTAACAGCAGTCGTTTTGGCTGTAGCCTACGTCCTATCAACGATTCCGCAGACACTGCCTCCACGGCTGGCACGCAAGCTCTCTGCCACATTGACCGGCATGGACTATCCACACGCGAACGCGCATCGCATATCCGCCGAGGTCCGCCGAGTATTGCGCTACCCATCCCAACAACTATCAGTCGACTTGGAAAGAGGTGTGGAAGAGCTCAAGCAGAAAAGAGAAGATGTACAGAAAACCAAGAAAGAATCGGACGTAGCATTGAAGTACTTCGGCAACCTGGTCCGCGATTCAAGCGAAACGAGGCACCGGATAGAAGGCATCGACCTTGAAGGGCCGCTACCAGGTGCTGCTGGTGCGTACGCTGTTTAGGCTACCCTGCATGGGAATCGTATAGGATGATGATTTGATGGCAGCAACTCCGCTTCTTCTTCGACCGGAACGCGTCAGCGTCTGCAGTGTATGGTGTTTTCGGGCAAGGCATGACTTTGAATGGACATTATTATTCATAGCTGATCCGAGTATTGGCTTGACTCAAGAACGAGTATGGTTTTACTTATACTGAGTGTAATTTGATTTGGAGTGAGTATGTCTTGACTCGAATCGAGGTTCAGTTCATGAACAAAGGGCTCTCTAGCTATGGTTACAACCGCTACCTGAAGATAACTCTGTAGCGACCTGGAGTGTGTGGGACCATCAAGGACGAGCGCCGGAGCTTATCATGAGCCGGATGACTACCTAAGTACACTAGATCTGAGCAGACCGGATGACTGCATCGGGACCATGGCCCGAGGCACGAATATATTCGCTGGAAGCAACGTTCTTAGGCGCTGATGTGCTTGATCCATCGGGCTTTCTTATGACCGGACGGCAGGACACACATTATAGCTACATAGGTACTGAATGTGCATGTGGGACGTTCGATAGGGAATTGCTCACGAAAGATCATTGGGACCTGTAGGCAGATTTGTTTCGCGCATCGGATTATTCAAACGCTTGCTTGCTTGACCCTTTCAAATTGGACCCGGTGGTCATGAAAAGCCGTTGCTTGGCCGCCACCACCTCTGCTAACTATCCATTCCACCTTGCCCTATCACTCGTAGAAACAGCGGAAGCCTCAACGCTGTGATTCTCTCCAGAACGTTTGCGCCCGGTACAATTTACAAGGTAGATCGTCGCGTGACCACTCGCTCGGATGTGCCTGAGTCCTCCAGCAGACAGGCCCCTAAATCGGAGACTAAATGCCATTGTCTGCCACACTCGGGCCCAAGACTGATTTGCTCAGTGTATGTCGAGCCAGTATGCCGTAATCTACTCGCGACTGACATCACGACCGAAGAATCTCGACTTCGCCCAGTCAACGCAGACCAGGACGCGATTTCGCACTGCATCATTTATTAGCTGCCACTCAAGGTCAATTCATCGACTAGGATCTTCCACTTACTGCTAAAGCACATGCTCAAATACGCGCTCTTCCAGAACAGATACGTCATAGTGCCGCCGCTGGCAATGTTTCCACTGAACCAGCTCACATCAGCCACCGCTTTCTCAGCGCCAATGTACGCCATGCTGCCCTGGTGAGAGTACTGGAACGGTCCGACTTGCTTCGTCCTCCGCAGCTGCTTCTGTAGCTCGTTGATCTCTGCAAAGATCTGAGTGCGATCATCAGCCTTGGCAGTGGACTGTTTCTGGCTGAGGAGTCGCAGATCCTCCTCGATAGCATCTGTCTTGGCCATTGTGTTGAACAGCCGAGCGAGGAAGGCTCCTTCCTGGGCAGCGACCTGAGCTGTAGGCGCGTAGTTGGCAACCGCGCAGTCTCCGACGGCCAGATGTTCTCGGTGCCATTGACGACGAGGTATTCGTTGACCTCGAGGCCACGGCGGGCGTTCTTTTGGGCTGGGATCTGCGTCATTAGGTCCTTCACGACGGGACGAAGAGCGTTTCCGGTGGCCCACACCAAGAGACCGTAGGGGATCTTCTCAAGCTTCTTTGTTCCGTCGGGCTGAGTAGACTCGGCTTCGATGTACTTGTCCGTGACATTCTTGACCATAGTCTTGGTAAGGATCGAAATGTGCTCCTCCTTGAAGGATGATTCGGTGTAGTCGATAAGCTGTTTTGAGAACATGGGAAGGACGTTGGGCAGAGCCTCAACCAGGGTGACGTGAAAGTTGTCCTTGATCTGTGGGACCCACTTGCGTAGATCCTGCTCGAAGAAATCCTGTAGCTCGCCAGCGAACTCGACACCAGTAGGACCACCTCCAACGACGACCATGTGCAGAAGACGCTTCATTTCCTCATCGGACTGATCCTTAAATACAGCTGTTTCGATGCAGTCCATGATCTGCTTACGGATCTTCTGAGCATCGCCGACTTCTTTCAGGAAGCAAGAGTGCTCCTTCACTCCGGGAATACCGAATGTAGCATTTTCAGCACCGACACCCACGACGAGCATGTCGAAGGGGATCTCTGCGTCCATGGTGTCACCTTTGATCTCGGAATCGTCCTTGCAATAGATGACCTTTTTCTCATAGTCGATCTTGGTGCACTCAGCTTCGAAGTATTTGACTGTTGCTCTCTTGTGACGGAGGACGTTGCGGATGGGCTCCATGATGGAGCGGTGCTCGATAGTTCCGACGGTACATGACGGCAGCAGAGGCGTGAAGAGGAAGAAGTTGCGAGGAGAGACGACGATGACATTGTAGTTCTCGGTGTCGAGCTTCTTGAGGAGGGAGACGGCGCCCCAGCCAGTACCTATCAAGGTGAGCTGGGAATGCCAGGAGCTGCAGCGTAGAACATACCTAGCACAACAAGAGTCTTCTTTGTTGGGTCTGGCTCAAATTGTTCGTTCGGATTCCGAATATCCCAGATCTGATATCCAACATAGGCAGTACCACCAATCAGGGAGAGATAAGTAATGCGCCAGAGCCACCGGAGAAACCTGAACCTCTTCTTTGGCTTGGGACCTGGCGACAGCTGGACTTGAGGAGCATCAGCATAGCTGCGGCGAAAGCTTTGTTGGAAGGATGCTCGTGGCAAAGCAACGCGCCGTTGTAAGGGCACGGTCGGTGCACGAGCAGTTGATAGTGATGATAAGGTCCGTCTGGATGCGATCACGGGCGCGCGAGCTGCCAATCCGCAGGCGGACGGCGCCAGACGGAGGCCCAGCTTGGTGGCCATGATAAAGGCGTCTGGCTGTCTAGGGTGAGTACATGGGTAACGATGGTGAAAGATGAAGGAGTGGGAGCAGAATAAATTTGGTCGCTGTCAGGTTCATTGAGTTGGAAATGGCAGGTGGAGACAAATAAACTTTGGTGTATCGCTGGCTCCGAGTCTTGCAGGTCGCGCGGGAGAGCTCTTCATTCCCGATGACTGTGCATTTTGAGCGGAATGACCTTACACTGACGGGACTTGCTTTTGGGACCAGGAACAAAGCTCCGCTTAGAGACGATTCGGGATGCTCATTGGTATAGCCTTTCCGTACACACGAGAAAGACTTATGGGCGTGGAAGACAATTCGACTGGTCTTGCCTTTTGTCCAGTTAGGTATGTGCAGCATTTATTACCGTACGACTGCATCGGCTGAATGGGAAATCACACATACGCATAGAAGCTGCGCAAAAAGCAGTCTCTGCCCGAGTAGTAATTGTCAAAAGCATCGGACGAACAGACCGCACACCTCAGATGAGCATTCACTACATAGTGCGCTATGCAGGTATCTCGCCACATTTAGCCAGCGCTCTGTATTTCAACAACTTAGCACTGCCTTGTCGAACGCCGAAGTAGTTGCTTGACCCGATGCTCACGATGGAAGAATTTCCCAACTTTCTCTCATCGTGCTCCTGCCCTGTCGCTCATTCCACCTCATGCGAACAGTCCCAGATCAAACACCATCCGGCTTGTTCTCAGCTACCGGCGTGGCATCTTCCTGAGGCTTTGCCCGCTTCTCAGCAATGACGCGCTCTGCTTCAGCCTTGCCTTCTGGCGTCAGCTCAGGACCAGGTTCTTGCTCTTCTTCGATCTCCTGAATCTTCTTTAGATCTTCAGTTGAATCGTCAATACTGCTCTCGCCCACGTTTGACAACCGTCGTGCTTCCGATACTATCATCTCCACTTCGCTGATGGCACCTTTCTCGTGGGAGACCTCCGACTCAACTCCAATATCGGTGGTGGTATTCGATTGTAGTTTCTTCGGATCAAAGCGAACGATCATGACAGAGAGATTGTCTGTCGAGAACCTTGAGAGAGCGTGATCGACGAGCATTCTCGATGCCTCTTGAGGATCTTGTGTATTTCTGACGAGGTCAACCGCCTCCTGATCCGAGCAGACATCCCATAGCTGTCAAAGTTAGCACATGCTGGGCGAAGTCGGACGAGATGACACTTACCCCATCACAAGCCAAGATTAAGAACTCATCCTGGTCAGGTTGTATGACCGTCTCTGTGGTATACGGATGTCCAGTGACCAGATCCTTCAGGTATGAATCGCCGAGTGCGCGGGTGACAGCCAGGACGCCGTTGACCCTATTGTTAAGAATGAGTCCGCCGGCCTTTGATATTCTGCGACCCTCGTTCTCGTCCATGCCTTTATGATCGTACGACAGCCTCAGAGCCTTGCCGTTCCTGCATAGCACAATCCGAGCATCACCAACGTTCGCAGTGTAGAGTACTCGTTGTCGCGTCGCTTTCTGCTTGGCAGCTTGTATCGCCTGTGCCGCGGCCTCAGCAGTGGAGTTGCTGCGTGGAGTGTGGTCTTTGTCTTCTTTGCTTTCAGACGCCTCCGCTTCCTTGGCTGCTTGCGCCGCCAGAGCTGCGATGGCTTGCGAACCAGTCGCGGAATTCGACGTAGGCACTCGGTCTTCCCATCGCAATACAGCGGTGATAGCTGTGCAGCCACTGTTCTTGAGCGGTAGCTTTTCCAGCTGGTTGTCGGCAGAGGTGAAGGTCTGATCGAGCAGTTCTGGCACCGGGGTATTTGGGTTCCTTCGCATAAGGTCTTCTAGGAGGACGTGGAGCTTCTTGCCGCACCACTCTGCGGCGAATGTGCCGGCATGCCCATCAAATATGGCGAAGTATCCGTTGTCCGTTTCCACAACATGCTGCGCGGTATTTGTGACTTGTAGTGCCAGGTCCTTACCCTCGCCAGATTTCTTGCTCTTGAGTGAAGCGTCGGATGGAAGGACGGGAGCGGGTGTACCTAGGAAGTTGTAGAGGTACGAATGGGTGTCTTCCATCGTGCGACGACACTTTTTATTCTTGTCTTCTGTGACACCAACCTTGAATGAGGAGTTGGGAGTGGGCTGTGACTCGCCGGCGGAGTTGTTGTTGGTACCCTGTGGGACGCTCAAGGCCGCATCGTTCTTGCTGAGTTTCTGCATGGGCGTCTGGGGACCTTCGCGATCGCCGTGTATAAGAGAGTTCTTAGCCTGGGTGAAGATCTCGCGCGCTTTGGCAGTACTACTACTTCTTCGTTTCTTTGTGTCGGAAGTGGGAGTTCCAGCGCCTGATTCCTCCGACTTGCGCACGGGGCTCTCAGTCTTTGCAAGTGCTGTGTCGTCGGTCTTCACGGGCGGAGGCGCAGTCGGCGTTGTGGCGGACGCTGGGTTGGACTCAGTGCTATTGCGGGGTGTGGTGTCAGCGTCTGAATCCTTGTCCTTCTTGCTGCCAAACATGCGATTCAGGATCCCTCCATGTGAGGAGACCCGTCTCTCTGTAGTGCCAGCCAGCTTGTCTGTTGTTGTTGGAGGGCTGTGGGACCGTTCGAGCGGTGCTGATGTCTCAGCGATACGTGGGTTGGTAATGGCTCGGCGAGAGGGGCGGGCTGGCTGATTGGAGGCGCGGAAGCTGAGTAAACCGCAGTCGGGAATGCGAGACTTTAGGCCTCGACGCGGTCGCTCACTGTCAGATAGTACGATGCGATGTTTGCTGTTCTCAATTATGGTGGAATTTCTGATGGTGTACAAGGAGGAAGTGGGTTGCCGGCGATGTGGGATTGGGTCAGGGTTAACTTGAAGGGACTCGAGCGGAGCTGTTCGAGGGCTGGGCTGCGTAGGTAAATGCCCGCCCTAAGAATCACAGGGCGATCCGAGCCTAAACTTGAACTGCCTGCTCCCTGCTAGATTCGGTTTGTGGGGAAGGACAGTGAAGACCAGACGACCTCACGAGACTTGATATCTGCAGCGCTTTGGTAGGACGACAATATGAGTTGGAGGTTGCGCAGGTAGGGCAGCGTAGAAAACAAGAGTACAACGAACAATGTGCGATTGTGGGAGTAACAAACGCCGTTGCCTTGTGGTCGGCTCCAACATGCGTGTGTGATGGAGTTGGCTGAAAGGAGCGGGCACGCGAGGTGATCTGGATTGCGGGGGAGTTGTGCTATGTATCGAGATTATTTATGACCACAAACACAACCTTTCGACCTCTCGGGCTCCTTGCCAGTACAATACAGCCACATCACCGCGAGAACAGCATCTGGTTCTAGGTAGTTGGTATTACAGATCAACGCTGGATGCTCGGTACTTCGGCGTCGAAGCAGCCGTCTTTCACAATCCTGGGGCAGTCAAAGAAGTCGTCCGTCGGTCTCCGCGACATGGCTCCTGCGATCTGTAAAGCCGAGAAACTTTGGATGAGGTACATGCATGCTCACTACTGCTCAAAGGCTATCTCAATCATCGGTCGAGGCGATTATTGCCATCCCTAACGCCATACACTGCACTCGCTGACGCGTTCCGTACAAAGAAGCGGAGTTGCTGCCCATCCTTGCCCTGATCTGTCCAGACAAGGCAGGCCACTCATCAGGTCTGCAGAGCTCACGACTGGCACTCATCGTTTATGTTCTACATCGGCCTTCTCTGTCGAAGCCTCTCGAACGCTCGCGGCACTATTCACCTTGGGGTCTCTTTCTCGACAGCTGCTTTCTCAAGAGCTCCTTCCTCGGGAGCTGCTTCCTCGAGAGTTCTTGCCTCGAGTGCTCCCTGTCTTCCCTTCCCGGGCAAGCACGAGCACGCCTTTGATCCACTCTGGCAACTGCAGATGTTGTCGACGCGTGTATTTCCGATCGAGGGCGTCCAGACGGGCCAGCATGTCGAGTCGATGACCGACGCTTTGCAATGTGGGTCTTCGGAGGCTGGTTCTGGGGCATGAAGCCAACAGCAACCTCTGAGCCGCAACGCCCCCAACGAATCTCCCGTATCTGTCTTTCGCAACGTCTGTTCAGACAACCAGGGATCCCCGTGTATCAGACGATGCCAAATTTCAGGTGCGGGCTTGGCTTGATGCGACTAAACATATGGTCCATGTCTTTTGCATGCTTCAGAGGCGTAAAGTAGATTGTCCTGCCATCGTCAAGCAGCTCAATCATCCTTATTGACATCCTCCACTCCAGGTTTGGGTTGCTGCAGCATACCAAGCTCAGCCGCCTCGTTGATCGCTCCGAACCAGATATCCGCCATCACAGCATAGCCGGAATCCTTGGGATGAATGCCATCTTCATTCATATCGTCGAGCGTGATCCTCTCATCGTCCATCTCCGCCAACACGATCGAATCACCGTCCGCCTGCCGACGCGATACCATCTCTCTCAGCGCATCGTTGTACCCCGGCCGGAACTTCTTCATCTGCGACGTAGTGCTGATTGTCAGCGTGGAAAGCACAACTGTCGTCCCATCGACGTTGAGGAATAAGTCGTCCAGCAACTCCTCCATCCGCGCAGGCGCATTGGCAGTATCGAAGTCCTGCATTGCATCGTTGGTGCCAGCATTCAAGAGCACCACATTCGGCTGGAACCGGAAGGAGTCGATAGCTAGATCGTGGACCTGATCGATCCGGAAGCCAGGGACGCCGGACATAGAGCTATCCTTCATGTCACCCGCGGTGCTGTTGCCGACCATGTTCACGTCCCAGCCTTCGTCGCGCAGTTGCTTGCGAAGTACTTTGCGGTAGCCATTGCCGTCGGACGATTTTTGGCCGAAGGTGATGGACGCGCCAAGGGGCAGGATTCGTAGAAAGAAGTCGCCCGGCTGGGCTGGTCCACGGCTGTCGATGTTGGTGAGGACGGTATTGGTGGCGCCAAGGCCAGGAACGAATGTCGAGACGATTTGTAGAAGCGAGAGGACTGTGCTTGAGTTCGCGAATACCATCTTGGGCGACGCCCTTGGAATCGTGCTAGCTGCAAGACGTGAAGCGAATCGCAAGACCTGCAAAAGAACGACTGCTATATAGTTCCGTTCAAGTTACTGGAGTAAATTCAGTGACGTGGTATGAAAAGAACGTGGTTGGGAAGGAGTAAAGATGCCTACCCATCTTTTGCTACCGCAAAGGGCCGATATATGTCAAAAGGGACTGTCCTCAAACTGGACCGTGGTAGCCGCCACTTCGTATTAGCGTCAGTGGCAGTGACATCGCCCCAGAATACTGAAGGCTAAGAAAGGGCAGTAGATTGCAACTGCGAAGGTGAAACGGAACGCTACAGGGGTCATCTCTGGACGCCTGGGGCCGATTTCGTACACTGGTCGAGTACGCCAGAAGGGCTGTAATCATGGCCTCGCAAAAGCCTGAGGTATCTTGAGAAGGCACCTACATGGCTGAGTACTCGGGTGCGGTGGTCGATTTACAAGTTCGCGTGTCAATGTGTGAGGCGTGTGTGCGCGCGAAAGCTGCCGTATGCTCCAGATCACTACCTACCTATTACTGTACCTTGACTAGATGGCTCATTCTATTGTCGGTGCGCCAGTACCTGAATGGGTGAAAATGAACGAGTGCGCTGGTCGGCGTCAATGAGCCGCCCGAGCATTGATACCCATGTGGAGGCTCTAGAGATGTGAAGATGTTGTTCCCGTCAGGCACTAGTCAACGATCTGAAATAAACGAAGATCGCCATCGGCATTGTGAAAAATGCCCGGACCGAAGCACCCAGCCTTGCGACAGAGCCTTGTGAAGTGCCCACGTGACTCATCTTTTTCTGGACTGCCGCGAAGCTTCATCGAGCCAACATCTGCATGGCCATAGGAACCTCCACAAGATCAGGCCGAGCACAACGCTCACAATGCCGCCACGACTCCCTCTCAGGTCACTGGCCACCGTTGTCACACCGCCACTGACATCACTACCTACCAGCACCGCAACCTCAATCCCAACCTTCCTCCTGCCCTTCCTCACCCGCTCCGCCTCCATCCTCTCCAACCTCCGCAACGTCCCCCCTCCTACAACGCCCGCATCCGCGTCGGCCGCGGCCCTTCCTCACGAAAAGGCGGCAAGTCTGGCCGCGGACACAAAGGCCAGAAGCAAAAAGGCGGCTGGAACGTCGCTGGCTTCGCGGGCGGCCAAACCCCCGACCATGTCGTTCACGGGCACTATGGCTTTACAAATAACCAGCACAAAGTGGACATGACGGCGGTGAATTTGGATAAGATTCAGGAGTGGATTAATCTGGGAAGCTGGATGCGAGCAAGCCGATTACGTTGAGGGAGCTATGTGTTAGTAAGGTGGTGGGGAAGGTGAAGGATGGGGTGAAGCTGTTGGCGAAGAATGGAACGGATCTGACGACGCCGATTCATGTTGTTGTGAGTAGGGCGAGTAAGAGTGCGATCGCGGCTGTGGAGGCGCTCGGTGGGTCAGTCACGACGCGGTTCTACACACACGCGGCGATCAGGCGGATACGGAAGGGGGATATGCATCCGTATGTGAGCTTGCAGTGGGATCAGAGCGCGATTGGGAATGCGGCGTTGATGGTGGAGGGGGCGCAGGAGAAGGAGGAGGTCGTGAAGGGGTTGGGGTATGAGTTTCGACTACCGGATCCGACGAGCAGGAAGGATCTGGAGTACTACCGGGATAGGGAGAACAGGGGATATTTGAGTCACCGGGTGAAGGAAGGTCACAGTCCGAGCTTGTTCTATGCTACGGAGGCACAGATTGAGGATGGGCGGAGGGCGAAGGAGGAGGCGAGGAAGGCGGGTGTGATCAAGAAGAACAAGACGAATGCCGAGGAGAACAAGCTGTGGTAGAGGGTGTGCGTTTGTGGCATATGGAATTCATGTTGTCGAAGTGGTGTTGAGGACCGGACGAGCTTGGGGGCTGTAGCGATCAGCACCATGTAAAACAACGGCCTAGGGCGGTACAAGATCGCGCCAAGGCAAGACCATTTGAAACGTGGACTCATAGGAGCCCATAATACGACGAGGTCGAAGAAATCGTATTCAACGCTGTACATTCTGATGCAATGCTAACGAGTTATGCATACAACTCCCCAGCCATGCCGCTCACCACCCAGACAAGCACACCTCCAACTACTACTCCTCTAGCTTGCCTTTCCGCCCACCCAAGGCCTCCTCCCTCAACTCCTCCAGTGTCTCGCTGCCAACACCCAAGTCCAGGCTCGGAAACTGCGCAATCCGTATCCTCGTACTCCCGTACGGCTTCAACTCCACAACCCTCGCCCTTCCCTTACACTTCCTGGCCTCGCCTCGGGCGGCATATGCAACCAGCCTCCGGGTTCAGATCCCACTCCGCGATCGGACAGGCCAAGACACTGATCCCTACGGGCGGCGCATCACTCTCCCAAATCGGGTTCGGGAAAGTATCCTTTTTCCCCGGCCCGGCTTTGTCGTAGCGATTCTTATACCCGTGAAAGCGCGCCGTCGTGGGGTCGAGTGCGAGCGCCCACCACGCGTAGTCGATGGCGCTGCCGTCATCGGTGTCGTTGCCGGAGGATTGCTCAGCCGGGGTGATGGTCCAGTCCCTGGCTTTGTCGGGTGCCTCGCCAGGGGATTGGTAGCGTGCGGGTGGGCGGCTTCTGTACTCTGCGGGGATGTCGTAGGCGTAGAGGAGGGCGCCGTGGTGGATGGAGATGGTGTCGGATTCGTGGTGCTCGATGCGGACTGAGGCGCCGAACCAGACTTTTATGGTGAGTGGCGAGGAGTTGGCGGGAAGGAGAAGGGTGTGTAGGTTGGTGTGGGCGTCGGGAGTGAGAGGGAGGACTGATGAGTTTGAGGAGTTGCCCGAGTGAAAGAGTTGAATGCCGGCCTGCTCGGCTATGTTCCATTCGGGCACACGGATCGAGAAGCGGAAGGGATGCGCATGCGGATGAACGGTGTAGGTGAGGATGTGGGTGAAGGGGTAGTTCGTGTCGCAAGTAATATGGACCTTGTTCTTGCCGGCCTTGCCACTACTCGACGTTGGGTGTAGGGTGGTATGTAGCTCACCGGGTCCAAGCAGGGCGTGCACGATATGGTCCTGACCTTCACGCACGAAAGAAGAGGCAATGTATTTTGGTAGGCCTGTACTGAAGCGAACTGCACAGCATGGGTAGTTCGGCTCGGTTCCAAAAGTCTGACCCCATGGTCCAACGTTCCAGAAGGGTGTCCGACCAAGTTCATGGCTAGCGGGCTGATTGGTCTGAGCGACATACTGGTGAGCCCACCAATGAGGCAAGATCATAGCTGGCATAGCGTTGAATGCTGCCTCCTCAGATCGATCAGCAAAGGAGCCATCACCCAGTGCTTGGTGAAGGTAGTTCAGCGAGAACATCGATTCGACGACACTGCATAGTTCGGTCCCACGGAATGGTCGTTGCGATGACTGCCTCTCGTCACCATAGATCGCTCCTGATGGCGTGCCATGGTATCGGAAAGTCCAATCGACACCGATGCGGGCCTTCTCGGCAAGGTGGTTGTCGTGTGTAAGTCGACGCATCACAGCTGGACTCTTTAGACCCTGAGCTGCGTTGACCACATGCAGGTATGGGAAGAGCGAATCGAGAAGATCGTTGGGATGGTCCTCGAGGTTCTGCTTCAGGAATACGCCCTCTTGGAAGTAGTATGACCAGTCGTAGGCCATTTCGTACATCCACACGATGCAATCGTGCAGCTTGTCAGAATTTTCGTGAGGATGATGCTCGTACAGCCATTGCAGAACCAAGATCATGTCGGCGGCTCTCGATCGGCCCCACTGCTGGTCAAATAGAGCGCCTGGCTTCCAGACGTATCCTTCATAGCCTGTCTGCAGCATCTCATGCATGAGGTCCACAAAGCGATGCATGGAACGAATGACCTCCTTCTCTTGGCCAGGATCGGCCTGAGCTAGCTGCATCATCCCGAGGAAGAGAGGATATCTGCCCCAGAAGTTTCTTCGTCGTGTGTCCTGCTCAGGTCCGAGCCAACCGTCGTCATGCTGCTGGTTGTCAAGGATGTACCTGGTTGATTTCAGGACATGGCTGATGAGACGCTCATCCTCAAGGAGATATGCCAGCGGAACCACGCCGTCGTAGTAGTAGGTGTAGGCTTCATTCAGAGGTGAGTACTCCGTATGTCCACCCATCCAAGGCGCATCCGTGACCATGCGATAGAACTCATGCATTCTTCCTGGTAAGCCTTCAGCCATCAGATCCAGCTGCTGGCGCTGCCATCCAAGCGGTTTTACCGACCCAAGCGGAAATGGTTCAAACTTCAGAGGGAGCAGTGATTTGCTGTATTGGCTCGATTTGCGTCCTGCAACTTGAACGTTGTACGCTGGTGGCCGTGAGAAGTTGGTGAACCGGTCCCAACCTTGTTCTCTAGGCATCCCGTATGCATCGCGAAACATCGATCCGCTCTCAGGGCTGTTTCTAGCTGGTCCCTTTCGTTCATCGGATAGGTGAGCACTCTGCATAACCGATCTCACTGGCCCATTTCCGCCGCCTCCGATTGCGTGCTGACTCTCATCTGATTGATGAGCGCCGGTCGCCCTCATGCCAAGGAGCACTGCTCCGAGGATGAAGAAGGTTCCGACCATTGCGAAGTAAAAGACACTCTTCCTGCGCCCGCGCATAGCCTACCGCTCGCTGCTCGCGAGGTTGTGCTGGAAGTGACGATCGCTATAACGATATTTCCATGATTTCTAGATCAGCAGGAGTGTCCACGAGAGCAGGTCACGAGGATCATCAGAAAACCACCTGCAGGTACCGGCTCTTCGGAGAGCTTGGCGGCTAGACTGGTTCGAACATTGCGGGGGCTACCGCCCGAGGAACTCTCCTTCGGGCTATTCGGCGATCGAGCTACTGTACCCTTTTCTCGACAACGTCGCTGGAATGGTAGAAGGTGTTCCTCGAGCATGAGTAGGGAACTCCGTCATCGGTCCATGCGTCGAATATTCAGTTCTGCGTGACGCATAGGGACCATCACGTAATTCAGGGCATGATGCATGAGGTCTAGCGCTCGTCCAGTCCGAAACGCCAGGCTCTCTTCTCTAAGCGCTGAGGCCTTCCCTCACACGTTTCGTCCCAACCAGTCACGTCTTCGCGTTGGCCGCAGCTTTAACGGCGCTTCGACCTTGTCGGTCGTTGGCGCGCCAGACATGTTGTCATCGCGGCTGTTTCGAATTAGCTGAAGCAGTGTTCCAACGGCGGAAAATGTGCCAATGCAGTTGCCTTCCCAGCGCGACCGGACCTGTAACCGCTGTGGGCAGGAGCCTTCACGAGCTTGAGCCATCCCGCTCCAATGACTTGCCGTGATCGCAACAAGCATCTCAAGCACGATGATGAAAGTTCCTATGCCGGATCGTCGTCGCTGTCAGGGGCCCAAAAGGGTTTCTTCATAACTGCGACTACCTGCCCTACGGTTCTCACCACCTTGCCGCCTTTCACATTGACTACAGGTAGAACAGTCCTCTCACACGGAGTCCGAACGACCACGATAAACCCATCAGGATCGCTTCGAGCAACGTGGAGCATTCCGCTGTTACACCTCTGCCCAGCAATCAGCTGCCACGCCAGTCAGGCGGCCAAGATCAGCTTATTGATTGCCAGAAGCAGTTATGGCAATTTATCAATATCCTCAGGTGCCTCGCGCATCCCAGACTCAGCCTCAACGGCAAGCAGCGGAAAACATCTCGCATCAAAGCGATAATCGATTTTCGTTCTTGCCGACGCCAGCAGAGGCCAGAGGATATTCTTGGAACAGCTCAGAGGCAGACCCACGGCACTCACACGTTCCGCCTCTACCTCAACTCCCGGCGCAACTGAGCAGCCAGCAGCAGGAACCTCTTCACAACAATGCCAACGTTGCGCAGCCAGCCCCAGATTTTACGCTGATAAATAATCCGTCTTCGCAAGCAGTTGAGATTTCGCCAGCCCCGACTTATTATTCTCACTATCCTGAGGCTCAGGCTGGGCCGCAGCTTTATACAGGACAACCGAGCGAGACAAGCTCATACGCTCCCGCAGACAGCACTTACTCAGCGGCATGCTCAACTTCACACCTACATGAAAGTCACCCAGCACCTCCAACAGTGCCATACGACATCAAAACCGACAACATGCATTACACCCAAATGCCAGCTCAATCCTCCCAAGCAACACAATCTCAACAGCAGCATGCACCACCTCCAATCGGCCCCGACACGAATCCTCTCGCTCCAACCACACCCACCAGAGTCCACCTCAACCGCGAAAGCACCACAACGAACATGGCCGTTCTCAACCCACCATCAGCCACATACCCAGTATCCGCGACCAACTTCTCGCCACTCCCTCAACCAGAACGAGGCGGCACCTGGCACACCTCCCTTTTCAGTTGTGCCTCCCCATCCGTTTGCTTGACGTCCCTGTTCTGCCCCTGCGTTACCTATGGCCGCACACAATATCGCCTTTCCCGCCGCTCAGCAAAGTCCGACCCAACTAATTTTCTAGGCTTCAACCTTGCTGCAATCCGAGCTGTGTCGCATTTGGCGTATTATGCGGGGTCAATGCTATTCTGGCCGCCGTGCAGAAGACGAGAGTCCGGAAGACGTACGGGATGGAGCAGGAGCAAGGGGCTGGGGGCTTACTGGATGATCTGTGGAAGGGTGTATGTTGCTGTTGTTGTAGTGTAGCCCAGGACGAGAAGGAGATGAAGTGGCGGGAAGACGAGGCCAGGAGGATCACGGGAGCGAGTGGAAGTGGGAAGGATCAGGGGTATGTGCCTATTGGGGGAATGTCCTTTCGCAGTTAGCACTGTAGTAGAGGGCAGTCTGACCTGGACTTCGCAGCGAGAAACGAAGACTGAAGATGGAATGCGATGACGGTAAATGTATGACTATAACTACAACATTGCTGCTAAAACGCTCAAGCTCGCTCATGGGTATACATGGTTCAAATGACAAAACACCACCTCATGCTGCCACAGCCGCCGAGGCCTTCACCAGCTGACTGATCTCCTCGGCTCCCTTGGCCTCCTTAAACGTATTCGCATGCCTCGCCGCGATCCATCCCTGCACAGTGACAGGCTCATACTTGCAAGTCCCATCCTCATCCTCGCAGCCAGGCAAGCACCCGATTTCGAAATCCGGCTTTCCCGAGTAGAAGAAAGGTACACTGTACCTCTCCTTACCACTCTTGTTAATTACCCTGTGCAGATTGCTGATGTACCGATCATTCGACCAGCGCATCATCACGTTGCCCAAGTTCACCACTAGTGCACCAGGTGTGGGTTGCACGTCGATCCAGGAGTTGGTTGCCGCGTCGAAGACCTGCAACCCACCGACATCGTCTTGCATGAGGATAGTGATGCTGCCGAAGTCGGTGTGTGCGCCGATACCACGCTCGTTGGGATCGCTGTTGACTGGTTGAGGCGGGTAGTGCAACAGGCGGAGCACGGCGCCGGCTTCGTGGGTGAATGGGGCGAAGTATGTTGATGGCAAGCCCAGGGTTTCTGCGATAATGGACAGGATCGATTCGGCGAGGGCGGTCATTTGCTTGTGGTAGGTCTTTGTGACTTCGGCGAAGGTGGATGGGGAGGCGAGCTCCGTAGGCACGACGTTCTCGCCGCAGTGAATGCGATTTTGCTGGCGGTAGGGGTGGTCTAGGGGCAGGTCGCGGCCAATGAAGAAGCCTTCTTTCAAATCACCCGCCGTGCGCTTTTCAAAGTTTTGTGATCGTAGTGGCTCGTAGCCTAGCTTGTTGGGATGGTTGGCTTGGGAGTACTTTGACTTTGTCGACTCTGTGAGGTTGAAGAATTCCTTTGACTGTTGGAAGACGGCATCTTGGAGTTCTTGGGCGATGCCGTGGTTGGTGACTTGGAAAAAGCCTTTCGCCAAGCAGGCTTTTCGTATCTGGTCGACCAGGTTCTGATGGGCTGCGGCGTCTTTGCTGTTGAGTGCTGCGAGGTCGATGATGGGTGGGGCTGCGGCAGATTCTGTGTCTTCTAAATAGTCGATTCTGGCAATCATGTTTTCACGCTGGGATATAGCACACGATGTGGGTAAAGCTTGAGGTCAATTGAGCACACAACTTATCTTGAATGTTCTCTCGTGGTTCAACAGCAGGCGCAAGACTTATCTATATGCTGCCTTCATCCTCTCGCGCCCATGCTAGTGGTTGCTGATTGACGTTCACGTGTCGTCTGCACTGCTAAATTGAGGTATACTGCGCACAGAATACTTCTCAAGTAGGTAAGTACACGCTTAGGAGGGTGGCAGCAGCCACAGCAATAGCGTTCACCTGGGCACTCAATATCGACGTCATACAGTACCAGTACCACGGAGCCGGTACTGCGGGAAATTGCTCCAAAATAGCTCGAATAGAGTTGCGGCTTGAGGTTCCAAAGGTTTGGCTCCGACTTGCGCCTCAACTTAAATCCAGTATGCCGAGAGGTGTGTACGTCTGCTACAATGTTGTACCTAGTTTACAGCGCAGTAGTGGTGAGGCTTGCGCTTTCCGCTATGTGCTCGGATTTCGGTAGGTTGGACGAGCTTCCAGGAACGCTTTGCGGAGACGCGTCTGCAAGTCAGTCTCCAGATCTCCGCGGGCCTGCAATCGATCCAATGCCCCGAGTGGTCGGGACCTGCGAAATCGTCTTCTTCCATGCCAGCGACCAGGACCTGAGATGAACCACTCGATTGTCGAGGTCGCGTCTGCATTCTATCCCCGCAGACCGGGGCTCTCAAGGCTGCGGTCTAAGAACACGGTGAATCACAAACTTACCTTGCCGCCGTGGATATCATTGCAGTCTGACATCGTGCAAGTCGAAAGCTTTAGGAACAGGGTCGTCTCAGGATCCAGCAAATTTGGATGGAAATCAGTCTCATTTTGACGCGACTGCCCTGAGGCGATTTCCTCGTCATGGAAAGGCAGGATCAATGCCAGCGCTCCTTCTCATAGCGTTCCTGCCAGTCATCGGTGAGAGCGCCTCAGTAAAGAAGGTGCGTTGGGCCTCAGTCTCGATAAATTCGCGTTCTGGTCAGTCCAGAGTAAGGAAGCTCTGCTTCTTCTTACTTTTTGAAAGATCTTACTCTGGACTGACCAGAACGCGAATTTATAAGAAGAAGAAGCAGAGCTTCTTTACTCTGGACTGACCAGAACGCGAATTTATCGAGACTGACGCCCAACGCAAGGATTTCCCTGATCGCGGGTGAGCCCTGCGGAAGACAGATACTGCTATGGCGATGACTGTCCCAGACCTGTATGTGTAATTGTCATTCTCGGCGGCTCGAGCTATTTCCCGTGCCAACATATAGCAACCAGGAAGTGATCGTAATGGTACCTCGCATCTTCGCCTGCCTTGAATGCGGAAATGAGGCTTCATCGAAGAACCCTGGACCAGTGAATGGTCAGAGTCCGCCACATCACAATGTGCTCTTCTGTCCATATCGCGCAATCATTGATACAAATCAAGATGATACTCAAGAAGCTTTCATGGTCGGTACATATCCTAGTGAAAAGGTCCAATTCTCTCGGCTGCTGGTCCTGAGCTGGACGAGCTTCTCTCTGTCGCCATTCCGAGGCACAGAGACTCTCTTCACCACATGTAGTCTGTATCCAAAAGAAGTGTCTAGACGAGTGCAAGCTCGGGAGATACTGGATCGTGAACTTGGAGGCTAGATAGGGATGCCAAGATGCCACCCTTTACCTGATCTGGGGGCGCCGGTGGGGGCCGCCGTTGCACGAGCGGGCCCAAAGAAAAGGAAACGCGCCTCAATTTTGTCGCCGCAGCCTTCGACCCCAGGCGTGAAACGACAGACTTCAGAAAACATTCTCGTCCCAGGTCGGGCTTGTTCTACTACTGTCGCATCCATATCACGTGTACTTCTTGCGGCGGCGGATATTCCTCTTCGCTGGAATGCATCCCTCACACCATAGCGTCGCCCATCGGTAGCACATGAGTATTTGTACCAAGGGCGGCGGGCAGCATCATGGGACCCATCGAACTGAACAAGAGGCGCATATTCCTGCTGGCAGCCGCTATCTTTACGTTTACGATTCTATTCACTGGCTTGCCCCCTTCGAACACTGTACGACAGGGCGTTGACAGTATACCAGGCATACCTCATAGTCCGCCGTCATACTCAGGCATAGATCCTGATGAGGCATGGGACTACCCAGACCCAGAGCCGAAGCCTGTGAAGCCACCAGCAAACCCTTACAAGCCTCCGAAGAGGCCCGAATATCATGACGAGCCCGAGTATTACACTAAAACCACGTCCTCCAAGTCTGCACCGGTGCCGACTGAAACGCTGCTGGAAGACGAGCATCCGATCACCAAGTTGATGCAGCAGGCAGATCTCGACTTCCGGTTATACGAGGGAGGCTCGTCGCAAACCTTTCGTCAGACAATCGAGAAGTACCGCAGCAAATATGGCAGACATCCACCCCCGGGCTTCAAGGAGTGGTACAAGTTTGCGAGGAAGCGCAATGTGGTCAACATTGACGACTTCGAGCACATCATGGACGACTTGCGTCCATTCTGGACTGTGAAGCCTTCCGACATCCGCACCTATGCGGCGCATATGTGGGAGGTCGATGGCGATGGGCTCGCCGGTATTCACATTCGAGACCACAAGGTTGCAAAGGTCAATGCTGGATCGTGGCGCTCAGAGACGTTTCAGCAGATGGTGGAGACATTCATCGAGCATATTCCGGACATGGACATCGCCATGAACCGTTTGGATCAGCCTCGAGTCGTCGTCCCGTACGAAGATCTACAGAAAATGCTGAGCGAAGAAGAGGCCTCTCGGGTTATGCATCCCGAAGCCATGGACAGTTTCACTGAGTCCCAGTCCGCCCTGCTTGACATAAGTATCAACGACCCGAAGCTGGACAACTCGACACGCCTCGATGCTGGCTGGTTCGGCCATGCCGGCAGACAGTATATGGAGGTTGCATCTAAGGCTTGTCCGCCGGATTCACCCGCGAGACGGAACTATTCAGCCGCCGAAGCAGATGCCCTGTACAAGGAGCCAACGGCTGGCATCGTTACCAACTTCAACCTCTCATCTGACTTGTGCACTGTAGGTCCTACCATCAAGGACCTTCATGGACTGCTGTTTTCGGCGTCAAGCATGAGTCCAAGTCACAAGCTTGTCCCAGTCTTCGGCGAATGCAAAGTCAACATCAACAACGACATCATGTTTCCTGCCAACATGTACTATCGCCACGACTCTCGCTATGACTACGATGCGTCAGGCGATGTGGACTGGCGCGACAAGACCGACACCCTGATATGGCGTGGCGTAACATCTGGAGGCGTTCAAGTTGAAGATAATTGGAACAGAATGCACCGTCAGCGGCTTGTCCAACTGAGCAATGGCACATGGACCACTCTCAACCAGAAAACCTTCCCAGTTCTCACTACCAACAAGGACTCTTCGTCCACGTCGCACTCTTCGAAAGACATCGCTTACAAGCCAGTGTCAGACTTCGATGCCTCTGCTTTCGCTGAAGAGCACAATGATGTTGGGTTTGTTGAATCGTGGGGCTGTGTACCCAACTGCGACTTCTATCATGACGTCTTTTCATGGAAGAACCAGACCACGCTCACCTCCCAGTTTGCCGCACGCTATCTCATAGACGTTGACGGTCACAGCTTTTCAGGTCGTTGGCACGCCTTCCTCCAATCTAAATCTCTTGGCCTGAAAGCCACTATCTTCCGCGAATGGCACGACAGCCGTCTCTTCCAATGGCGCCACTTTGTGCCACTAGACAACCGCTACGAGGAGCTTTACGCGGTGATGATGTATTTCATCGGCTACGACAGCAAGGCGTCTTCGAAACATGAAACGCACTCAATCCGCGACATCACTCATGCAGAAGCCAAGGATACACTCGACTCGGGCGCCGAGATGAACGGCGTCAGACCCGCCGCCTCGACTTCGACTTCAGCTTTCACTTCTACGTCTGCCACCACTTCCGCCTCCAAAACCCCTCCGCCACCTTGATCCACCACAGCAACCCCGACATCTACATTCCCGCTCACCCGCGCGCCGCTCAAAAGATTGCCCGCCAATCCCGCGAATGGGCCAATCGCGTTCTCCGACGCGAAGACATCGAAGTCTACATGTTCCGCCTCCTTCTAGAGTATGCCCGAATCTGCGACGACAATCGCGACAGAATCGGCTACTCTGGTGACGGCAGTGATATGGATGATTTTGACAATGGCGTGAGTGCCAAGTATGGCTGGGGCGTGAAGCTGCCTGGTTTGAGTGGGCTGGGAGAAGGCAAATGGCCTTGGAGTGCGAAGCAGGAAGAGGTGGAAGAGGGGAGGAAGTATGAGGGTGGCGAGGCTGATTGAATGGTCTTCATGGCCGTAAAGCGACTTGTATGAATATGCGAGGCCTTTTGGGTAGATCCGAATGTGTACTCTGTTACATAACGAGTCCTCATGTAATACCATTCAGAGCTTTCTTGAGGTGGCGAGGACGAAGGGCGAGTTTACGGCTGTGCGAGCTTGCGGGACACAGCGTCGCTCAGAGGTTATGCAATAACGCGGTTGGACGTCTGCATATCGAGTCTTAAACCAGATCGTGGGATCTCTGAAGACTACCATAACTACTAGTACAGGCTACTGAGTAGCGCTTTTGATGTTTATGTGGTTCTCTAGACTTATTCCTCCACGGATCACGACTTACCTACAAAAAGTGTCAGGTTTTTCGTGAATATTACCACAAGCAGGTGAGCCGGGACATGATTGAGAAGAGATCATAGCATTTCGTCTTCCACGAAGTAGAACTCATTTGGACAGCCTTGAGTTGAAAAGGCCTGTACTCATTGTATTCAATACACTCAGTACACTGTACACGCCGTCTAAGAGCATGGGCAAGCATGCAGTCATGCTACCTGTTGCTTCAAGGTCCTCTTCTTACAGTAAATCGGCCCAACACCTGATCAAGTAGGGTGCATTATACCTCAGGTTGACAGGCACGAAGGACGGCAAGTTGAGATCTAGCTTTGTGAATGAGCTGGGCGACTAATAGCTCACCGTCGAAATTTGGCCTCAAATTGAGTTCCGCAGCGGCTAGAGCAATCGTGTAGACACCTTCGTGCAGATGCTGCCAGTCTTAATCAGCCTGTGAAGGCTACAATGCTGGTGCAAGAGATGTGAGGTTGAATTAGATGCTCTGGACAGGGAGCTTTTGAGCATCCCATACCCCACGCCGACCGGGTCGCTGAGTCCTTCAGGGTATATAAGTATTGTTGGAGCACGGCTTGGGCTTATCCAGACGACGGCTTCAACCTACTGGACATGCTTTAATGAGGGCGCAATAGCGTTTGCGGAGGGGGGACTCGGCTCCTGTAAACCCAATCCTTGACTTGATGTCACGATATGGACAGCCAGCGTTGCGGAGATCCAGCAGCAGCAGTTCTTGGTCCCGCGAAGTGGCGCGGGGAATGCCATGAGGAATCCGTTTCTGTTACTGTTCACCTGCGCCTGCCGGTTCTTGACTAGGGTCTTGAGGCCGACCCGACAAATTGTGCGCGTGCGGAAGAGATTGTTGTGACGGCTCCGGAGCCACTTGACAGGCTCTGGGAGGAAGAGACGCCTGTATAGAAACCTGGGTTAACAGTGATGACACCGGAGGCAGGCGTATGCTGGTATGTTGGCCTTCGGTCGGCGCGTGCGGCATCTGCCCTGGCTGACGGTGGTGGTCCGCTTGAGTAGAGCCGAGGGCCTCAGTATTCCCAGCATGCCAATTTGTAGGCCGCTGCGGTGCACTTGGAGTGTATGGTGGGGATTGAAGATGCGCTGCGTGGGCGTCGACATTTGCATATCGCCGGACCAAAGAGTCATGCAACGTTCGTAATTTCTCGAGCTCCGTTCGTAGATGATGAGACAGTGCTATCTCACCTAGCCGGTCGCTAACTATCCTTCAGCTTATAAGACAAAAGCATTTGCAGTCGGACTACCAAGGTCTGCTGCGCTCGAGACCACGTTGCTCCTGCAGTACCTAGCATGGACAGCTTCAAGCAGAGACAGCCTTTCCGATGACTAAAGAGACGCACCGTTCTTGGCAGATCCAGAGCTGACCTTGACGTAGTAACCAACCAGGTCCACAATCATCGTCTCCCAATCCTTAAATTTCCTTCCCATTGCCTCTTCCGTTGCACTGGCGTCAAACGGAGTATAGACGCTCTTGTGCTCGCCATTCGCTGGCAGCAACCCACTCTCGACTTCCTTCGGGAAGTGCTTCCTCACGATCTCGTTCGCACTGTCCCACGACTTCTCCCGATCCAGTCCATTCCAGTTTACGCCCCAATTTCTGCTGCCTTCATACTTGGGCTCCAGCGCCTCGATGTGGATAAAGGCGACATCATCGACATGGCAAACAAATAGAGCGGTTCCGGCTGGGTTCTTCTTTCCCAGCACTGAGGTCAAGGCCACCGTGTTCGAGCCGGAGTCGACCTCTTGAGGTGTGGTAGCCAACTTATTGGGTCCAATGACGAAGCTTGGCATGATATTGCTGACCTCGAAGCCCGGCTTTTCCTCCGCGACGAACCTGCGGGTAGCGCTGTAGGCCAGCTTCTTACTGGCGAGGTAGGCAACGAAGAAATGCTCGAATGGTCCTTTAGGGTCTTCCTCAACATTGTCAGCCGTGTATGGTTCGCCCGATGCGCTCACGACAGCAGCGCTCGAGCTCGTGATGACCACGCGCTTCACGCTTGAACTCTTTGTAGCGGACTCGAGTATGCCGACGGTTCCTCGGATGGCAGGCTGAATAATCTCAGCGTCGAAGTCTTTGGCATTGGGAAGGATCAATGGGGATGCCAAATGGACGATGTACTTGACGTCCTTCACTGCATCATCGAAAGCGCCAGGGGTAGTGATGTCGGGAACAACGACGGACGTCAGTTGGGAGACGTAAGGCTGCGTACTAGGCGCTGAAGCGATAACGTTGAACTTTGCCTCTGACCGCACGGCCGCCCGAACATTGTATCCTCGCGAGAGTGCTTCGATCAAGGTAGCATAGCCGAGATGGCCGGTGGCACCTGTGATGAGGACGAGGTCGTTACTGTGGTTGTTCGCCATTGCTGAAGGCTTTGATATTGCAGGGTCGCTTCCGAGGATGTCGATTTGATCGCTGATCTGTTTCAGGGTAGATGTGTAGTTGACTGCCAGCATGATCTTCTCGAACTCGCACAGCTTGCTATATACTTTCTGTGCCTCGTGTAGCAGTCTAGGCAGCCACCTGCACAAAGGCCATGTGCGTTCGCCATTATTGTGGTCGTTGACAAATGCGCAGGCAGCATGAGCTCGTTTTGATGATCAAGTAATGTTGACCCTATCCGACTGTTGGTCGAGTTGGTAATCTTGGCGGCCGAAGTGCCTTTTGGCAAGCATCAACCGCGGTTGGCGCAAAATGAATAGTAAACACCTGGAAGAGCTGGCTTAGGTAAGGTGATGTTTTAGGCTCGAGCAGGCTTGTCAGGCTTGGCTTGCACCCGTATTGGGGCCTTGGGGCTTGCGCCGTGGTCGGGCTCGCCGGGATCATGGCTAAACAGCTCAATCCGCCAGACCCTCTTTCATGATGACATCCATGATGCTGTGCGACGTTGGCATTTAAGTTTATCTCAACTGGCTCACTGGCAGGGTAGGGCTATCTCACTCAGTCACGGTCAGTCGATGTCAAAGGCTTTTTGTCATGGTATATCTAAGCTATAATACACAGAGCTTCGTGTCGAAACCCTTACCATTGCCTTCTTGGACTCGTGGTAGGCTTTGGGACATGTGTTGCGACCGAGGACTTACTTCGTTAGGCACGGTCGTCTCCTGGATAGTAATCAGTCTTTGGAGCTCTCTTGTTCTTCGGCCGCTCCTCGACGGTTCTGGTAAACTCTGTTGTCATCATGATATCGCCATGTCCTGGCTTCATGATGGCCTCCTCACTTGAGTTGCTATGGGTCGTGGTTCCGTGGTCCATTTCTGAGACGTTCGTCGACACTTCACTTCTCTTGTGTTCTTGCATGCCGGGACCTGGACTGTAACGACCCTTGGCAACGCCGATGGTATCTATGTCCCTGTCGAACACCTTCATGTGCATTGCATCTTGCGCGCTCAGTTTGCTGAAGCCACCATTGGAGGATGTGCCTTTGTAGTGCTGAGCGCGATAAGAGCCGTCTTTGGCATAGTGCCTTGTGCGCTTGTCGGAGCTCTCCCCAAGGATACGTGGAAGGAAGCGCTTGGCTAGTGGCTTGAATGAGGGGATGGATGCGGCGAGCACACCGATGTTTGCTTCGATGACAGACCAATAGAACGGTGGTGCAATGACACTATATGTGAGTCAGCCTCGTACGGGGAGAAGAGCCGCAGTGCAACCCCAGGTACTGCCGGGGGACTTACAAAGTTGGGTCATCGGACGTCAACATCACAGGGATGAAGGATATCCGGATGATTGAGGATACGCATGCACTGACGATGTTAGTCTTCCAGCAAATCGATTCACCTGGCAATACTTACAAGAGGCCCAAGCACAACATGACGCCAACGGCAATCTTCTGTTTCCGAGGGATCTGTAAGTTCTTGACGAGCTTCATGGGCAGTAGATACGCCAGCAGGTCGGTGAAGATGTTTGTGCCGGCATTAGCCAGGTAGAAGGCGTTGATGTTGACACATGTGGCTGTTGCTTGCAGCTCTGCATTCCAGGCACCATCGAGTGGCCAGCACTGGAAGATGCACACCAGAACGTTGGCCGTCGCCGACGCGGCACAGATGGCCATAACGATGAAGGCTATCTTGCGTAATTGCCTATCGCCCAACCGTGCATAGAGAGCCAGGACAGAGCACTTGATGAATCCGAGACTGGCATTGTAGAATACGGACGAGATCCAGACAATCTGATACGATCAGGATATGCGTTGGACTGTTTGCTGGTCACTCACCCTGTACATGCGGCCGATCTCACCAGGCTTGGAGAGCACAACCTCGATGTGGTCACCCAGACCATGACTAACGCCTGTATGGGGTCAGTATGCGTCACAAGCCAGGGGATTGGGAGCCTACCGATGATGTTACAGACCATGAACGCCCAGGTACAGCCAGCGGCAATGAGAATCAACACTGGCAAAATGTTCAGCAAGAGAGATCCTCAGGAACATGCACACAAACCATCGTCAAGTCCGACTGAATGTAGAATACCGATTCGAGCAACCAGACGTAAGGCGATGACAACGAAGGTCAGTGCTCCGAAGAAGATTGCAACAATCAGCGTCGTTGGTCCTTGAGAATCTGTGCGCATGGGCACATCGCCGCCTGTGCCAGACATATCTGGATGGAGATGGTTGCAAAACGCTGAGAGACTACTTTTGGTGGTATACCAGGAGCCGAACTTCACAGTCGAGAGTCGTTGAAGCCGTTACATATATCGCAACAATGCCTGCCCGGTAGGGTGCACGAACACCCAAAAGGACGACCAAAGTAGTGTGTTGCACATCTCCTGGACAATGCAGGTACCAGATCCACATCTAACGCCCATTGGGTTGGCCTATAAGTTCCTGCACATCTGCAAGACCCTTGTACGAGACCGCGGCAGTGAATGTCCTGCGACAACGGTGCAGGGCTAACAGAGGGATCGACGTTTGCTTCTGTCTGCCGACCGTTGAACACGGCATCCGATGTTCCATGGGGGCTCGTGCACTTTACTACCGACGTCTGCAGCACCTGTGATGTTGGCCGACGCCAATAATGCTGTCACTGTCCAGTGTCGATCCATTATGATGTGAGCGGTCACCAAGCTTGTCGGAACATGGGTCTGAACAACGTCCGAAGCTCTGGGCTAGATTGACAAGAACAGAATCGCTTGACCTTTTGCTCAATTTCTCGGCATCCCTATGAGGCAGCACGGGCAGCTATCCATGAGCAGCTGCTGCACACGCCAGTCTCAGCGAGATTGTCTGAAGTTGGGGAATGGCTCAACCGCCGAAAGGGGCCACGTACCATTGTGTTCGAGGCAGCACATGCACCGAGTCAGGAAAGAGAATGCTGGTGGGAAGCGCTGACGTATCGTCCAATTTGAGTACCGTTGGTACAAGTCTGTGACGGTCTTGGATGGGACGAGCACTGACCTGGACATCACAGAAGTTGTCGGGAACCCCAATGCCGTTCGCTACAAGATCCTGCAACTTGCTCTGAGGACAACGGTGAGGCCAGCGCACGAGCTAACCAAGGATCCCCGGCTTAGTTCAGCAAGGATCTGCCCCAGGATCACCACACTATAAGTTTAGCCGCACCGATCCATGTCGCGGGCAACCTTGCCTTGCATGGCATAGCGTACGGACCGAGGGCACACGACCGTTTCTCGGTTAGCAACCATTGCCCCATTTGCACAAGAGCCAGGTAACAACGGCCTGCTAATTGACTATTCTGACGCAAGGCGGATGGACGGTCAAGTCAGCAGTGCCTTACAGCAGGCAATGCATCAGCTCAACGTTGATATATCTAGTTATCTGCGCATTTACGTGAACAAAGGGCTTCTCTCAAAGCTCGAGAACATCGAGCAACGAATGGTGTTGATGCCGCTCATTTGCGGGTCGTCTAGATGACAGCACGAGCACAGTACTGACTATGCCACCGCCGCCCGCTTTGAGATTTTCACATGAATGTCGTTCCAGAATCCGACTCCGCCTTTGACGATGAACTTGCTAGATTGGCAGGATCAGGGAATTGTGTCTCAAAGGTACGGAAAAACTGGTCCAGCACGTCAGTACGTTGCCACGGTCAGACAGTGTGATGGTCGCGTACCTGTAGAGGACCTTTATACAGTTCCATCATGCAATGTCTTTGCCCAGGCAAATTCGTGGCCCGTAGCCGAAGACCATATTGTATTTGTCGAATTCTTTGGCAGCTTGGTCACTCTCGAGCCACCTGTCGGGCCGGAACTCGGCAGCATCTGCACCGTAGAGATTCTGGTCACGGCCGAGGACCCAGGGGTTGCATGAGATTTCGGTGCCTTCTGGTGCAAAGTGGTTGAAAAGCTGTAAACCACCTTTTCCGACCACACGCGGAAAGATGTTGGGCGCCGATGGCCACAGACGCATAGTCTCCTTGACACAAGCAACGTAGTACGGGCAGTGAGCGAGGACTTCTTCGTACTGTGGCATGGTCGAGAGGTGCCCCGCAGCCGTAGCCTGATCCAACTCCGCCATAAGCTTCTTGTACACTTCCGGCTTGCTCATCACCATACAGACCATTCCTTGAAAGGAAGTACCTGTGGTATCAGCACCAGCAAGGAGCACAAGTAGCACTTCAGCCTTGATCCAGTCCATCTCCATTGCTTTACCATTCTCGTCGCGTGCATCGAGGAAGCTAGAAGACGTCAGGGCGTACTAGGGGCACTGTCGACCACACTCACGTCTGAAGCAGGTCAATCCGACCGCCTGTGGTACCAGCCGCAATGTCTGCAAGACGTTCCTCAATGAGGCGATCGCGGAACCGCATCAAAGTTCCGATGCCGCTTTGATCTTCGGGTTTGGCAACCAGATACTTCTCCCCAACCCAAGTGTTCTTGATCCAAGTGGTGAACGGATGGAGACGAGCCAGCAGTCCGAAAGCTGGTAGGCCATCGTGGAAGCCTTGAATAAGACCGCCAACATCTGAGCCCGAGTCGACGAAGCCGAAGGGAGCACCAAAGCCGATTTCCGATATAATGTCATAAGCCATATAGCTGCGGAATTAGCACGGTAGTCACTACTTTATGAGCAACTTACACTGCCCACGGTGCAAAATCGAAGGTCTCACCCGAGGAGCAAAATTTCTTGTCCATCGCATTGATCCAGTCATTCATACGCGCGTCTATCAGAGGCTCCATCTTCCTGATGTTTGAGAAACTATACTGTTGCTGGGTCAGCCTAGCTATCGAGTTGTCTGGCAAGATTCAACACACCGGACCAGCTATGAGCTTGCGGTGCTCTGCATGCTGACGATTGTCCTGCATGTTGAAAACACTCTCGGTCTTGCCGAAGCTGCCGGTGATGTAATGCTTGGATTTGTTGACATTGCGACTGTAAACGACTGGCAGTTTCGTTGCATCACCGACGACAAGCAATGTTGGTGTGATCCGAACAACGGGTCCTATGGCAGGTCAGGCTTTGAATCTTCTTGTGGGATAGAAGGACTATACCATATTCGCGATGAAGATCAAGCATATGAACATGTTCACTCTCCTTCAGATTCCAGTACGTGATGTACAGCCGCGTAGCACTTGCCCAAAAGGGGCCTGGAAACTTGGACAATTCATGAAAAAAGCGGTAGTACACAGCCTGGTAGGCGAATTTGGCAAGGCAATAGACAATAGCGGTTGGCAGGATGCGGCCGAAAATCAAGACCGCCAGCGTACCCAGACCCGAGGCCACAGGATTCGCTGCCACCGTCATGACTTAGAATATCAGTGCTTACCAAAGACGTGCTGCAGATATGCTCAAAGTAGACACACACGCACGCATGAAGACTGTGACTTCGTAAATGAATGCGCCATCGGTTGTGGTGATAATGCTTGCAAAGGGTCCGAATCGGCGGGCCTCCGAAGCGTGACGTTTGCATTGGCTCCAGCAGCAATTCAGTCTTCGTGACTCGAACTGCCTCAAAGCCCGAATGTCGATCAGGCAT
The DNA here is from genome assembly GCF_001299255.1 of Cyphellophora attinorum. Lineage (NCBI taxonomy): Eukaryota > Fungi > Ascomycota > Eurotiomycetes > Chaetothyriales > Cyphellophoraceae > Cyphellophora > Cyphellophora attinorum. Next base: position 281,846 of record NW_017253248.1, on the reverse strand, counting down.
GGTCTCAGCAGTATCACCGGAATTCAAGACTAGGACAGATAAGCGAGCGGCGTGGCTGCGCGCCACTGCCAATAGGCCGCTTCAATCTCGCAAGTCGTTTGTTCATCATTTGTCGAAGATGATCAATTGTCGTCCAGAACCTGGGGTGATGGACGTGAGTTCAGGATACAAAAGCATAATCTGGGTAACGACTTCCGACGTCTCGATGATGAGCATTGTGTGATCAGGAGACCTGGAACAAACGCGCAGACTTCGAAGATCCTGTCAGTGCTTAGGAATTCGTACTCTGATGTGATCGAAGTATGATCGTCGATTGATAGGCACTGCACATGCTATGACTAGGTACGCGACACTAACCTGAGGATAGCAGGGACGTACGTGCTGCGGTGTAGTCAGAGTTCAGGGGATTTTCCACTAAAATGCCGCTATTCTGGTCTTGGATTGGTGCTGTTGCAGCACGATGTGGGGGAGGAGCAAGAGGACTTCGATCTGTGTCTCGGCATTTGCACACTCCGTTATCTTCCACTTCCCCGACTCCTCCTGACCCACGGTTCGGCCAAGGACGAACTGCCGAATAGCTTCGAAGTCCAACCTAGCTTTCTCGATGTGCGATGATCAGACTGACTACACTGCTTCGAACTGCTAACTCAGCGAAGACCTTGCAGAGAAGTCGATAGGGGAAGGACAGCACGGGGCCCCCAAGGCTAGACATGGATGTTTGAAGCCACGTTTGGCAGCCTGCCAACCATGTGAGCCGTTGCAACGGCTGTCGATCTGCCACAGGGGTGCTCCGGGAGCTATGCTCGACCAAGACGCCCTATAGTATCTCCGAACATTTCTTGCTCCCGAACCGGAATAGCCTGACGCCTGGAAAGGTACTTCCGTCTCGCCTTCACTAGTACATCACTGGTCAGAAGGAGCCAAGTTGACATTGGCGCGTCTATGGCGCGTAATGCATCTATCGTCCGTGGTTGCATACAATGCACACTGTACAGATCAGCATGCATATCGACTCAGTCGCCATATGTATCATTTTTCTGACCGACCGCAGGCTGAGGCTGACTGTCTAGGACATGAGCTCAATTGAAGCCTCGCACGATATCGCATCCAGCACGGCCCTGGCAGAGCAAGTTTTTGTGTCGCTGTGGGACGGACAAGTTTTGTTGAGGGTGGCGGCTGTTTCAATAGTACCGCAACCAATCGCTCTAACGCCGCATACGTGTTTTGAAGACCGCTCTGAATGGAGCAGGCGTCGCGTCCTAGTCCCTGCATATTGGATATTTCCTCGAGCTACTGACCCGGTGGCTTTCGGTGTACCCAGATTCCCAGAAATACACAGTCGGGCAATCACCGGACGGCAAAAGCCTGAGGATGAATTCGGCCCTGCCGTTCGAAGCAGTCATCGGCCTCTGCAGGGCACTCCGATCGCAAGTGGATGGACCTCAACTGACTCGAGAGGTGCAGCCGCACGACCTCGGTAGCGGTACCATGACATAGCTTTGAGGAGTTTGTTGTTAATGATTCTTAACACCTCAGTGCTTTTCTCTCACCTACCCACGACATTTGCCCAGCTGTTTCCCTTCCAGTCTGCAAGTTCCAGAGCAGTGAAACTTCGCCATGGCGCTTCAAGGCAGCAAACTCTATACTCGGGCAATTCTTGCTGGATCGTTCGGCTTCGTGACCTTCGGCTGGGATGCTGGTGTGCTAGGTGGAATCTTGCTGACACCGGAGTTCATGTCTGCCATTGGTGTAAGTGCCATCACTATCACCGCAGAGCGACAATGCTAAGCTGTACAGAATCCGACCGACACATACCGAATTTCCATGGTCACATCCGTGTTCCTGCTTGCATCATGGCTGGGCTGCATGATCATTACAGCATTTGGCATGCGCTTGGGCCGTAGGACCTGGATCCTTATTGGAAATGTGATTGAGATAGTGGGCACGATCATTTCCGCCACTTCCTATAGCTATGGGCAATTAGGTACGTGGTCTCCAGAAAATTGCTTAATTGGATACTGACAATGCTTAGTGGCCGGTCGCTTGATCATCGTAAGCAACCTTTCTGGCTTGGACACGCTCGAGAATATTGTGGCTGATAGCTGTAGGGCATCGGAAATGGGTTTCTGACTTCCATGATCCCCGTGTACGTTGCGGAGATGGCGACCAAGAAAGAGCTGAGAGGCCGTGGTGTCAACGGAATGATTGCTGCGGCCAGCGTCGGTGTGTCGTTGGCATACTGGGTGTAAGCGATACAAGGAAGCGCCTCATTTCGGAAAAGCTCACACAAAACAGGGATTTCGGTATGGTATTCGCCCATGGGACGAGCGCAGTCTGGCGCTTTCCTGTCGCTTTCCATTCATTCTGGGCCCTGATCACCATCGCGTTGTTCTGGGGTTTACCCGAGACACCTCGGTATTTCTATGCGACAGGCGATGTGTCCCGTGCCGACGCGATTCTGTCTCAGGTCTATGGTGGCTCAATCGACGAACCGCATGTGCAGCACGCCAAAGCAGAGATTCTTGCTTCTCTCGAGCTTGAGCGTCAAGACTCAGCAGCACTGAAAGTAACGGACTTCTTCTGGGATACTTCCAGCCTGCAGACCGCCCGCCGTATCCGAACTGGAGTTTTGCTGGTCGCGATTGCGTACTTGATGGGCATCAACGTCATCTTCTACTACACAACGACGATCTTTCAGGTGTACATTGGGCTCAGCCCCTTGACGGCATCAGGCCTTGCCGGTGCGGCCAACACCGTGCTTGCCATCACTAATCTTGTTGGCGTCTACTTCCTGGAAAAGTTTGGACGCCGCAAGTGGCTGATAACCGGAGCAATCGGACAGACGATATTCATGGCCGTTTTCTTTGGAATGCTTGCGAATCCTGGGCAAAAGACTGGCGCGGCAGCAGCAGCGATGCTGTTCCTATGGATCTTCTTCTTTGCACCTACTTGGGGACCAGTCACTGTAAGTTCAGACACATTTATCCTATTGCAAGCCGCTGACCGTGTTAGTACGTGTATGCTTCGGAGATCATGCCGCTACGCTACCGCCACATTGGCTTCGCGCTCAGTGTGTCCTCGCAGTGGCTTATGGCATTCGTCACCGTGTTCGCAGGTCCAATTGCGCTCGCAGATCCGAACGTCGGCTGGAAGGGCTGGATCTGGTTCCTCGTCTTCAACGTCATTGCGGCACCATTCGGTAGGACTCATAGACCACCATTGTCCAAATCCGAGATATGCTGACTGTGAATAGTTTACTTCTGCTGCCCCGAGACCCGCGGGCATACCTTGGAGGAGATCGATCTGATTTTCATGAAAGATCAACTGAAGGACACACAAGCCGCCGAGACGCTCCGACACGGCGATGTCAAGCAGCCGGAGGCTTCTGTGATCCAAGAAGCAGCCGAGTCGCAGTCCCAGGAGAGCTCGGTAGGCGAGAAGTCGGTGGGCGAGAAGGCCTAATCGAACACTTTTGAGATATCCACGTTCAAGAAGACCGACATAACATCAGCCGGCAGAGGGGACTCGACCATTTCTTTGCAATTGGAAAGACGACAAAAGTATATAGAGTAAGCACAACTTCGTTGTCAGAACGCGAAGACTTAATCATGATAGTTTTAATCGTAACCGTGCAGGACCGCCAAGTTCAGCGACGGCGAATGACATCATACAAATCCAATCCCTTCAAGCTTCTGGTCCTGACACGCTTCAATGGTTACAAAGCCTCCGCGACTGCATGCACGCACAATCTTCGCGTCTCGACGAGCAGTGCCACGGGGTTACCTACTTCACGCGTTTCATCTCCTGAGTTCAACGGACAACGTCACGTAGCTACGGCGAATGCTGGTGACCGGGTCTCGTGAGCTCAGATAGTTCGACAGCGTCTCGACACAACAGACACCGATGTCTTGCTGCGGACTGCTAGAGTGGGCTTATGCGTACGAACAAAGGAGCAACAATGGTATGCATCCAGCATCGGCGCACACAAAGCTTTGGCATGTATGTTCTCTGTGGTTCTGTTGACATCAATCCCATTGAACAAAGGAGATATCTGCACGAGGAACAATGATGGGATCGCAAGGGTAAGTCTGGGGTTGCTTGCGCACAGACTGTTTTCGTCTCCCAAGTAAACAGACTCAAGTCAACAATGATCGAACCCTTTCCAAATTGGATTGATACAACCTACAGCGCTCTACGAGTCGCTTCCGCGGCCGGTGCGACATCTCTGATACACCATTTTCGACATGTCGAACAAGCTACCATCAGCCTGCATGGCTTTGCTGGCAAGGAACTGCTTGCGCTTCTGCCATACTCGACTTTCCAGATCACCTGTCTCGACGGTACATGCCATGTCTACGGCAAGTCAGCAACTTGGCTACCAAAGCATCTGGCAACGTACAACTTGCACAGTCTGGAGGGATTTTGCAGGAATATCTGGCTTGACCCAAACCTGATGATGCCCCTTCTCACAGCAGGGCTCCTGGCGCTGCTGCTTGTCCTTGCCGGATGTATCTTCTGTCAAATCCTTGTCGTCCTGATGCGCGCCTCACTGGCTTGTTCGTCGATCATAGCTACTGCCATCTGTACAATCATCAAGGCCTTATTCGTACAGTCCGGGATTTTCATGGCCTTTTGCGGGCGCCGAATAAGCAAAATTAATTTCCGACCTGTGTTGCCGTTCATGCATACTGTTGGATTATGGATCTGGATAGCCGTTATTTCAGTCATCGCGATTTTGATTATCTTCCCTCTGGTAGGCTTGCCCTATCTCCTATTGATGTTCTTCTACCATCTGAAGAAGAGATGCTGGGCCACGTCAAGCGTCCATGGGCAGTTTGAGGACCCCTACCTGAGTCACTCACAAGCTTATGTTAAAGAGACAAAGTCAATACCAGAGAGCGCAGATGATGATGGAGCTCAGACACTCGTGCCCCCGGGAGGTAAGCAAGGCACCTGTGAAGAAACATCTAGATCAACTCCAGATCTTGATGCTTACACTGCCAGGGCTCGGGCTCAGGCGGAAAGAAAGCGCGACGATGGAGTCTCTGTTCAGGCTGAGGCGGGTAACTCTAGCAAAGCACAAAGTGCTCGCATTGAGTACGAGTCCTTCAAGCGCTTCTCTGCTATCGGCAGGAAGGCAAACAACAAGAAACGGTCACGACCGACACGGGAGACGTCAACTGCTCCAGGCCAGGAGGGCGCTCGGGTGAGCAGCGACGATGCTTCGGCTACAGAGCAATGCTTGCCAGCAAAAGACGCTGATGCTGACTCGGGCAGTTCCAGTGAGCGACCAACCCTGGGCTCGTCGAGTACTACAGAGAAGACCCAAATCTCGAGCCCGCGAACCAGTTCACCGAAAAGATCGTCGTCATCTGCCGATTTCTGGTCGGATCCATGGGATTACGTCAAGATGCAGCAGCAAAACGATGACAACGCTAAGCAAGGCACTCCCGAAGAGCTCTTCGATCATAGCGAGTCCTTCTATGGACCAGGTCCGCAAGGCAACCAATCGAATTCCGGCTCCCACGGTTCACCCGGAGCTGGGCCAGATAGCCGGCAGCAAAGCGAACACAGTGAGGACGGACGACAGCAACAAGACTCTCAGCAACAACAAAGTCCACAGTCTCCAGCCCCCGAGTCCGAATCCATCTCGCCGTTCGATCCATATGTCGTCCTTAGCGTGGCCCGTACGGCTTCAACCAAGCAGATCAAGACTGCTTTCTATAAACTTTCGCTCAAGAACCATCCAGACAAGTTGCACACCAGTGCCACTGAAGAAGAACGTATCGTGGCCAAGAACGCTCAACAACAGCTGAATCGTGCTCATGAGATATTGTGTGACCAGATCTTGAGGCTGGTGTATCATATGCAAGGCATAGCAGGCCTGGGGAACGAAGCGGCCGTGAACGTGTACAGGAAGGGGTGGAGTGAATATGAGGGCGAGCAGATGGAGGCCTGGTTTGTGGCAGGCATGATCGAGCGGTCCGAGAGTTGAGTACGCTATGTCAGTCGAGGCTTTGACAATAAGTAATCACTTTTAATGATGTCGCAAAACCTGGGAAACTTGAACCGCAGGTGTGATTATAGAGCGTGGGCATTGGTGAAGCTCTCTGTGTAAAGTTCACGTCTAGGCTCTTGTCGGGCTGTATCGCTTGCAGTCATGTACGAGTGTTTGGCTAGCTCAAGGGCCTGGAAAATGAAGGGAGGTCAAATTTAACTGGAGCTCAGACGCCCGCAAGCTTTCAAATTCCACGCGTTGTAGTTGTTTTGGCGGAGACCCTTCCGATATTACATAATCTTTAACAGGGGTCCTCCTTCCTCACTTCCCACAAGGATGCTCCTTCTCATCCGCAAACACCTCGCCGCAGTGTCTGCATCTACAAGATGCACCAGCGGACCTGCTGGACGAACACGTCAGTGGATCATACAGACATGACGCGTGATACTCGCCGAGCGACCAGCTTCGCCGCAAGATGCTGAACTAAAATGTCATCACCTAGTCGCCCGACGGTTGCCGAAGGTGTTCGCCGTTTGATATTGGCCATTTCTGTGAATTTGCCAATCGATCACTATACTAGGACGTTCAGCCTGACGGGTATGTATGCATGCTTATCAAGCCCAAGATTCGATCCTGCTTGAATTAACCTTGCACTGTGTCGAGGTGTGCACGCGAATGCCTCGCCATGTGGAACATATCTCCGATGCGCCTGTGCAATGACAATCTATCTCCGGCGCCAGGTTGACTTGGCCGCCGGCGAGCAACCACTGTGGTATCGGCATGTGTCAACCACCGGCGTGATGGTCGAGCCCGCAATGCGTTCCAGTCCCAAGCTATCTACTGATGTCTTGATGATCTCACGTCCAACGATCTGCTTTGTTTCACAGGGCCCACAGCTTACCCCAGAAAGGATTGTATCTGCACCAGACTGCGAGTAAGGGCTGGAATATATATCAAGCTGACATCTCAAAAAATCACCGCTACCACCCGTTGGGAGCTTCGCATGCTTAGGAGCCTTTGAAAGCGCAAGTACTGATTCCACCCCAAAGACATCATGTGGCTCCGACTCTTACTGCCTGTGGCACTTCTATGGTCGATATCGAAATTGTACACGGCATTCTTTGGACCACTCTGTCGCTATCCCGGGCCTCTACTGAACAAGCTTACATCGTTGCCCTACGTCCGCGTTGTCTCCACTGGCAAGGAAGCTACAACTATCCGGCAATGGCACGACAAGTACGGGCCCGTCGTACGCGTCGCCCCAAATCGGCTTTCGTACGTCGGATTTCCAGAGACATGGGCCGATATCTGTGGCGTCGGCGCAAAATCGAACCAGCCAGGGCTTCCCAAAGATCCGGCCTGGTACGAAGAGACTCTCTATGGAACACCAAACCTTGTCATGTGTACCGACGAAGACCATCGGCGGCAACGACGAATCTTTGGTCGCGCATTCAGTGAGAAAGCCCTAAGAGATCAGGAGCCACTTCTGAGGCGATGGGCTAGTGCACTGTACTACAAGCTCTTGGAAAAGTCTGCCGGCGGTGCGTCGCTCGACATGCTCAAAATGTTCAATTGCACAACATTCGATATCATGGCAGACCTATGTTTTGCTGAGCCACTATACATGCTCGAGAATACCACATACGCGCCATGGGTGGAGGCCGTGTTTTCGATGCTCAAGCAGCTCACGCTCCTACGCGCAGTGCGCTACATCCATCCAGTATGTCTATGGCTTGTCCGCGTCGTATGCCGCAACATCCCAGCCATTCAGAACGAATACGTAAAGCACTGGAACTACACAGCTGAGCGCGTTGACCGCCGGCTTGCAAGCACGCCTGACAGGCCAGATCTTTTGACCGAAGTACTCAGCATGACATCGGAAGACAAGGACGAACGCTCGGAGGAGCTGAAGCTGCAGGAACTCTATGTCAATGCGCAAACATTCATGCTAGCTGGTACCGAGACAACGGCTACCGTCTTGAGCGCTGTTACCTTCTACTTGCTTTCTAATCCCGATATGATGACACGACTGCGCACAGAGATACGCAACACATTCGCTACGATCGATGACCTGCACCTGGATCCGCTGGCCAACAAATGCCAATACATGAATGCTTGCCTGAAGGAGGCCCTCAGATTCCACCCACCGATCCCAATTGGTCTGCCTCGACTCACACCGGCTGAAGGAGCGACGATCAATGGACAATTCGTGCCCGGCGGTACCAGTGTCTTTGTCCATCAGACTGCAACATATCGCTCGGCTTTACTATGGAAAGATCCTGACAGCTTCCGGCCGGAGCGCTGGCTGGATGGGAGCAAAGAGTATGAGAACGACAAGCGCGATTCCATGGAGCCGTTCTCCTTTGGTCCTCGGAACTGTATTGGAAAGGTAAGTCCGCAGACAAAATTCAGCAATAGATTTGAAATAGGCTGACGTTGTTGGCACAGAACTTAGCATGGCATGAGATGCGGTTGCTTCTAGCGGCAGTCACGCTCCATTTCGACATTGATTTGTGCGAGGAGTCATCGAATTGGGCGGATCAGGAGGTATATTCGCTCTGGGAGAAGCACCCATTGCACGTGAAGCTGAGACCGGTGGACAGTAGCTGAGCATGATTAACCCACGATTCAGTATTGAAGTGCTTGGTAGACAGCTGTATACTGTGACGACTTGGTGTAATTAGACGTGTGCATTAAGACCCATGCCTCCCTCCGAGACTCGCATCACCTAGCTCGCGGCAACCGCAAAGCCCACACTGACCATCACCAACACAACAAGCAATCGCTGGTAGGCTTGCACCCGATGATTCGCAGCAGACGATGGCGTGGACGCTGGCGATGCTGTAGAAGTCATTGTTGGGATGATGCCTGATGTGCTGCCTGTTGCGGACCGAGTCGAGGATGCTGTAGCGTGCGAGCTCGCCATTGACGTGTGCGTCGAATAGTCCTCGCTGTTGTAAGAGTCCTTCCAGATGTTGCCGCTATTGCCTTGGTTGTCGCGGTAATCACCTGTACGATACGTTACTTCAGCACATGCAATGAGAACGGCCGCCTTGTAGACCAGGCGTTCTGACAGCTCCCTCGAGAGCGGGGTGTCTCGGAGTGAGCTTACCTGTAGCTATATCAATACAATACAACCCACCACTTTCATCTGCCCAGCATGTGTCGCCAGTATTGCAAGTCAGCGTCTCCGCTCGTTTCGCCTTAATCAGACCACTGTCGTCGTTACTCGACCCAGATCCAATGAGATCATCCCCAGGGTTGCTAATCAAGTCTGATGTGGTGTCACTCGAGGAGTCTGGACATCCGACGGAATTGCACTGTCCAGTCAATGCGTTGTCAGTGCAGGCTTGATACGCTGTCGGATCGGATTTGAATTGTGCGCATATGTCTGTGATAGATGAGTCGGATCCCGGGGTATCTTGCGAAGGTAGACCAAGAGAGAAGGCGTTTGAGGAGGTGCATTCGAACGCGTAGGAAGTGAATGGGAGTACGAGAAGAAAAGCAGTGACGCGAAGGAGGAGGCTCATGTTTAGCATTGCAGCTGTTCAGGAAAAGATGAGTTGTTTGGTGCGAAAAGCTGCAATATCTGCTTCGGTGTGCTGAAAGGCATTGCCTTAAAGCACAGCAGCGAGACTGCCTGATATGTAAAGTAGCCTGCGCCATCTCAGCGGATTGGTAGGTACAGAATTCAATGCTGCGGTACGATCCCGAGACCATGTTCCAGCTGGCTGGAAATATAGTGCATTGAGGCTCTGTTAGAAGTCTCTAGATGGAGCAATCTGTCTTGGCATCGGCAGCCACAGAATGGCCTATTGATTTTGGCCAGCGGCTAGATTCGAGTCGCCTTCAGCTGTACTGGCTAGAACTAGCAATGACAAACACCCTGGACAGTCGGGACAGCTTCTCTCGGTGCATCATGAGGTTCTGGAGAGTAGTCAGATATGCGGAGGAATTCATTCATCCTACGTGCGCAAAGATTCGCGCGCCTGCCGATGGCGCCCTCGGCGTGGTCGACGCGGTACTCCGAATCCCATTGCATCACGGCTGAGCAAACGTCGAGCGACGCGTCTGACGCTCAAGGACGTGAGTCCAAGCAGATGCTCAAGGGTTCATGGTCGCCTGGATTAGGTGAAAAGGGGATCAGAAGTCTTGCAAGAAGCCAAAAATCTGGAAAGGAGGCCCGGGAAAAGATTGCGGCGCGACTTGATTCGTCCGGTCTGAGCGCAGAGTCCACCTGATACGAGCTGTCATATCTCACAGCAATCACCGGCTTTAGAATCGTCTGCCACGGACATTGACTAATGTTCCTGTCGTCGATGGCCAGCGTCGTGGATTTAAATCTAATAGCCAGGACAAAAGACCGTGATGAGGCGCAAGTTGGCCTTGAGGAGAGCAGGAGCGGCTTGATGTTCCGCCGATGCCTGAGAAAGACCGACGGTCGACTCCGGACGAATCGCAGAGACAGCCAGTACAGGCTTGCGAGACTTATGCTAACGAGGCTTGCAACGTTCCCAATGCAAAACTTCCTGACGTAGCCTGCTAACGCTTGTACATGAGGCATGGATGTACAAACGACGAGGCTGACCGACGCTTTAGCAAGGTGTATAAGAAGGTGGCCTTGACCCGACTACCATTATGAATAACACACCTACAATACCTACGAAGACAGCCTTTAAGAATAACTGACCAACACATCCAAACATGGCACTACCAAAACGCAACCTCGGCAAGAATGGCCCCCTCATCAATGCCATCGGATTTGGCACCATGGTAGGCTTGCTAGTGGTACCCTTACTTCGTCCGGTGTTCTGATGCACAGCAGTCCATTGGTGGCGCTTACAGTGATCCGAACGGTAGGGAGGCCAATCTAGCACTCCTCGATGAGGCATATCGCGTCGGTCAGTGGTTTTGGGACACAGCAGATATCTATCGCGACAGTGAGGAGACGATCGGCGAATGGTTTGCACGCAACCCGGAGAAGAGGAAGGACATCTTCCTTGCAACGAAATTTGCCTTGTCCTACGATATGACAACTTGGCAGCAGTTTGTCAGCAATGACCCGGAATACATTCGCAAGGCCTGCGCATCGAGCTTGAAGAAGCTCCAGGTTGACAGCATTGACCTTTACTATGTGCACCGAATTGACCCAAAGGTCCCTATTGAGACGACCATGAAGACTCTGGTAGAACTCAAGAAGTATTGACTGTCTCGCTCCTGGTTTGAAGCAAGCTGACCGAGCCGATAGTGAGGGCAAGATCAAGCACATCGGTCTCTCGGAGGCATCTGCAGCGACTCTTCGGCGCGCTGTTGCCGTGCATCCGGTCGCGGCTCACCAGATCGAGTACAGCGCATTCACTCTGAACCCAGCGGAGGAGCTCCTATCTGTTCACCGCGAGCTAGGTATCACGACTGTTGCCTACTCACCTATTGGGCGCGGCTTTCTGACTGGTCAAGTCAAGTCAATGGACGATCTCCAAGGATTCAACAAAATGGTATCACGGAACAATGAAGAAAACTTCAAGAAGATTCTCGAGCTGGTCCACAAGTTCGAAGAGGTCGCCAAATCACACGGCGCGAAGCCATCTCAAGTCGCTATTGCTTGGCTTTTGGCACAGGGCGAGGACATCATCCCAATTCCTGGCACCAAATCAGCAAAGTATATGGAAGAGAATAGCAAGGCCACCGATGTGAAGTTGACTGAGGAGGAGATGCAGTCTTTGCGAGCAGCAGCTGAAGCAACGGTACTGGAAGGCAGCCGGTATCCTGACATGATGCAATTCACGTCAGATACGCCGGCCCTCGAGAATTAGAAGGATAGACGCGTATCATAGCTTGTGTCCGGCATCTCTCCTCTTCTGCTTCATCTTTATGAGCGCGTAAATGCTCTGCAGCCTTGGCATCTCGATGCCCTTCGCCCTCGCCAACTTGATCGGCGCTCCTAGGATCACCTCGAGCTCCATCTTTGCACCTTTGGCCCAGTCCTGCTGCATGCTGGGTATGCTTTTGCTGTCGTTTTTCTTGGTACTTGCCAAGATCTGCTCCGCTGTTGCGAACTCTTTCGGCATCTCAATGCCCACCACTTTTGGGGCTGTGTCGATGACTTCCTGCATGACACCAATTAAATGCCTACTCATCTCCTCATCGAGTGACATATCAACGTTCGGCGCGCCACCTGACAGCACGCTGGATGGATTCATTGCTGCGTTTATAGCACATTTGTGCCACCGCAGCATCTGCATCTTCTCTTCTGGGTCGAACTTGGCGTCTCTGACGCCGACCTCGTTTAACCATCGCACAAAATCTCGGCCAGTGTCGTTTGGACATTTGAATGGCGCGACATTGATCCTGGTCCATCGATTATGGCGAATGACGCCATGCTCGACCTGCTCGCAGCTTGCGATCGTCACAGCGCTCAACACCCGCACACCCTTGCTGGACCATCGAGCGACATACGGCTCTTCGACCCCCAGCCCGTTCTGCACGAGGACTACCTTCGTACCATCGCCAACCAGACCGTTAAGGAGGACGGAGTCATCGCTAACATCTGGTAATGCCTTCGTGCTCACAACAATGTAATCCCACTTCCTCAATCCGCCCAAGGCAGGATTGCCGGCGTCAGCAGGCTTTCCGAAGACTTTGAAGGGCTTCCAGGTATATTCGCCAAACGTAGGAGAAGTCACCCGAAATCCTGAAGTGGAGACGGCGCGAAAGTTGGACCTGCATACCACGCTGACACGCAGCGTTGCAAGACGGGACAGAAGTGAACCATAGAAAGCGCCAATGGCCCCGGCGCCTAAGATTAAGACATTTTGTGTCGCCATCGGAGCAGTGGAAGGAGAAAAGAGTGTTCGGTGTTGCTTCCTGATTGCTTTACGCTTCAGGAAGCTATATCTGTATCCTAAGACCGAAGATAAGCGAGCGTCTGAACGAGACTCTGGCCCAATGGGTCAGGACGCGCAACGACTTGGGAGCAAAGCGTCCGTTTGGACAAGTCGTGCTCAGATGTCTTCGGCAATAAGAAGGTCTTGCGAAAGTCGAGGCGTCTGGCCGACCGATATAGTCGAGGTAGATGAAGAACTGGCTAATGTTTCTACCGTATCTGTTTGTAGATACGAACCCTTTCCTACATCTCCGCGCCTCGCGCCCGTGGTGACGCCTAGCGGTGCCAAGAGCATAGACATGCCTCGGCAACTCTAAATTCCTCTGCTTGCTTCGGAGGGAAGTGTTTAAAATTACTGCCTACCTAGGTACTCTCGTCTTTGTGAGATGATTGTCTCAAGGGTATCAAGGGCGATTAAAGATCACAGCGGCCACGACTATGTCGGCTGCGCAGGCGGACGATGCGATTGATCTGCGATCCATCGCATCTGCTCAAGACAGACCCTCTGCAGAGCACGAACCTCCGATCGACTTGGATCCAGTGGATGATGGCAGCAACGGTGACCTCCCACCCATAGACGGCGGCAGAGCAGCTTGGCGGCTTTTATGGTCTGCATTCATCTTCGAAGCACTCCTCTGGGGTAGGTATGCATCAGCCTGACATCGGGCGACCTGGACTCGATTCCAATCTCAACTGCACGCCCGTCATAGGAAAGCGTTATGCTAACCACATAGTGTGGTGGAGACACAGGCTTTCCACTGTCATTCGGAGTGTTCCGGAATTACTACTCGACACATCCTGAATTCGCCTCGCAACGCTATGTCTCTGTTATCGGTACTGTAGCATCGGGTATCTGCTATATGGGAGCACCGGTCAGCATCGTTTTATTGCGGCATACCATGAAGTACAGGAGGACTATGATTTGGTTTGGATGTATGCCTAATCTTCTCGGATGCATCTGATTGCTGCTCCCACGCAGAGTATGCTGTCTTCAAGTTCTTGCACTTACATCTCAATCAGGCTCATCTGTATCCTCGCCATACTCGTCTCCTCATTCACACACTCACTCGCAACAATCATCTTGACGCAAGGTGTGATGTACGGCGTGGGATTCGTTATCTTCTACTACCCGATCTTGAGTATGGTCAACGATTACTGGGTCGCACGACGTGGGTTGGCATATGGTATTCTCTGCAGTGCTTCTGGAGTTGCTGGTGTCGTCATGCCGTTCTCCCTAGAAGCAATGCTTCATCGCTTCGGCGCACCAACAACACTCCGAGCGGCTTCAGGCTTACTGGCGGTGACGACTGGGCCGTTCCTGCTGTTTCTGAAGCCGAGGCGGCCGGGTTCGAGTATGTCTGGCGCCGCTGAGACCTCGGCGGTGCCGCTCAAACCAGATTACGCCTTCCTACAGAGTCCACTTTTCTGGATCTATTCAACGTCCAATATCTTGCAGGGCCTTGGGTTCTTCTTCCCGGCGCTTTATTTGCCATCATATTCGACTTCTCTCTCGCTGAGTTCGCGGACAGGTGCTTTACTACTCGCCCTCATGTCTGTCGCTCAAGTCCTCGGACAGAGCACTTTCGGCTACCTATCGGATCAGAAGCAGAGCACATCTGCTTCGATGCTTACAATGCTCAGTCTGGTCAGCACGGTAGTGGCAGGGGCAGCAATGCTCTCGTGGGGCGCCATGAACACCCTTCCTGCTCTGATTGCGTTCGCCCTCGTTTATGGCTTCTTCGGTACCGGCTACACAGCGCTTTGGGGCCGCATGGGCACGAGTGTCACCAAGGACTCCACGAGTGCATTCATGGCGTTCGGGCTATTCAACTTTGGCAAGGGTGTCGGGAATGTACTTGCAGGCCCAGTTGGAGGTGGGCTGCTGGGAGAGCAAATAGGCAGCGGCGGGAGCCAAGGCTACGGGAGAGGCCAGTACGGCGCAATCATACTGTTTGCAGGAAGCTGTATGTTGGCAAGTGGTGGTTGTGTTGGAATGGGGTTGGTCAGAGGATGGGAAAAGGTCCGGCAAGTCACGGAGTAATCGTTGCGGGAGCATTTGGATAGGCATAAGCATTGAATGAATTACACGTGGAGGTTCTACACAGAGTGTAGCTCTGCGATCCGTGAAGGATCGTAGTAATGCTGCACAATTTGGAAGAGATTGTTCTTGTTCTTTTGTAGCATTTATCGGGCACCCCCAAGCGGAACCTCTCGGGCCCGAATCTGTGCCCCATTGATTTATGGACCGCAAACCTTAAACTCTGCACACTACCTTCAGCACGGTGGACTGGGCCACAGTGTTGACATTCAACACATCACTCGTCAGCTCGGACCCGAAGACAGCAATGATGAGATCACATATTATCACAACACTGACGAGCTTAATGAGGACGCAGTGCCTGATCGGCGACCATATTTCAACGCTCAGCAGACCCCTGAAGAATCCTGACAGGAAGTGCAATCTGTGCCCGTGAGTTGCACTGGGACTGGGAAGAACAGCAACGCTTGAGGAAACCGTCAGATAGCAGAAGGCTGCTGCCGCTTGTTTCGGCAACATGGCCACTACACAACCACTTAGGGTCCTCATCACAGGTGCATCCATAGCTGGACCTGCCGCCGCCTACTTCTTTTCACGGGCCGGCGCTTCTGTAACAGTCCTCGAGCGCTCGCCTGTGCTCCGTCTCGGAGGCCAACGAGTCGACATCCGCCGTACTGGCGTCAATGTGATGCGGAAAGTGCCCGGCATGGAGGCCGCGGTGCGTTCGAAGGCACCCGACATGGATGGTGTGGCGTTTGTCAACAACGCTGGGAAGCCATACGGCGTGTGGAAGGCTACGGGCGATCCAGACCAGCAGAGCTTGATCAGCGAGTTTGAGATCTTGCGCGGTGAGTTGGGGGCGATTTTGTACGATCTTACCAAGGAGGATCCGAATGTCAGATACGTGTTTGGGAATACCATCGCGTCAGTCGAGTACGGCCATCAGCGATCCGAGAAAGCCGATGAGTCGAACCCAGTCCGAGTCTCTTTCAGCAAGAACAGTCTCCCACCCACGGACTATGACCTCGTCATAGCCTGCGATGGGGCACATTCCGCCACACGGGCGACGTTCCTCAACTGCTCGCCACGAAAGCATATCAAGTCGACGAAATGCTGGGCCGCGTACTTCACCTTTCCAGGTGACCTTCTCAACGGTAGCAGAATTGAGCAGGCGCATAGTGCGCCAGGTGGCCGCTTCATCGCCATAGGCAGCGAGAACGGCCTCACGCGAGCAACACTGATGAAGTTCAGCCCTCCGGCAGGCCCAGATGATAGCAGCAACCCAACAGTGCGGCTTCGCGAGGCGATGAAGGAGGGCGACGATACGCTGAAGCGATATGTCGCAGAGCAATTCGCCGACTGTGGCTGGCTGACTCCTCAAATACTCGCCGGCATGAAGGTCTCGACAGACTTGTACGCCAGCGAGATCGTCCGAGTCCATCCACAAGCCATCCTCACGCATCCAGATCCAACAATCCCTTTCGCCTTAGTCGGCGACGCCGCTTCTGCGCCAGGCTTCACCGGCACCGCTACATCATTAGCACTGACAGCAGCGTACATTCTTGCCGGCGAAGTAGGAACACGACATCGCGGCGATGTCGCTGCAGGTTTAATCAGCTATGAAGCGATCATGCGCCCAATCATAGACGAAACGAGCTATAATCCCCCTCTTGCGACGACAATAATGGCGCCGCAGACTCGCCTCGGCATATGGATTCGAAACATGATCTTTGCTGTACTCACGAGGTTCGCAAGCTTGCTGAACCCACTACAAAAGCGGTTCGCACCTGGTTTTGGAAGAAATGACGAGGTGAAAGATAAGCTGCCGAATTATGAGTGGATAAGGTGAGATGACAGGTCACAGACCGCAGTCATGAGCCGCTGCAGCGAACCGACAGTCGTAGGACTGTGGGAGTACGCGCGACTGAGGACAAACAGGAGATGTAGCCAGGGATCCGTGGACGCGAGGGGGTGCTGGGAATCGCATCCACGCAGCCTCGTGCAGTCGCTATTCGATACGATGGGGGAGGTCGAACATGTATGCTCTATGCTCGAGAGAACATCTCGTATGCCATGCACTCCAGACAGGTATCAGTGAACAGAAATCTTCTCCCATATGGAGCAGACTGCAGGGATATGATGGCGCAGAGAAGTCGGTGGTATCCCCTGAGTCCCTGACAGAAATCAGTAGCGATTGAGGACTTCGGGAGGCCCGCCGCCCGTGGTTTCAAGCAAGCGACGCGCATAGACCCCAATGAGTTCTGGGATCTACGGGCCGCTGGCATCCGTCAAGCCTTGCAGCTTCCAAGGTTGCAGCTACGCAATTACAACTTCCGAAAGTCCAGATCTGCCAAAAGAATCCTGATCGTCCGGGTGGTGCTAACCCTTGGTGAGAAACCCTCGCCACGTTTGCCATCTCCACTCCTCGGACGCAATTGGCTGGAAATGCAATCCCAGATGTTTGATAGGCGCGTTCTTTGGTCTAGCGAAAGCTCCAAGAATGGTTCTTAGTATCCAGGGATGCGTAATAAGGTCATTTTTAAAACGTGACCTGTCTTCGTTAGCCCTCTGTGAGCATGACAGGTATCGTGACGCAGGAATTAAGCATGCCAAGAGGTAACTTGGCCAGGCTTCCAGCCAACTTACACCCGAAAATTTTGCTCCGGCCTCCGGCCGGCCCCTATATCAGGTACCCAAAGTAGGGGTACCTTTGGTAAGCGGTCACGGCCTCAAATCTGACCGTCACAATTATATGGTCACGGCAAACGTGACGCATTA
Organism: Cyphellophora attinorum; assembly: GCF_001299255.1. NCBI lineage: Eukaryota > Fungi > Ascomycota > Eurotiomycetes > Chaetothyriales > Cyphellophoraceae > Cyphellophora > Cyphellophora attinorum. The sequence continues at coordinate 264,149 of NW_017253248.1, read as the reverse complement.
CGACTAGCGGTTACAGCAACCTTCCAAGGATGTTCGTATTCCTGAACTCCAACTCAACCTCTGGCCTATTAGCTATGGCACATCTCATGATGCTCTTTCCCACTTCTAGGGCTGCGAGTGATTACCCTCGGCAGCACGAACGGTCTGCTGGCGTCGATCCTGCCTGCCACGCTTACTGCGATCTTTCGATCATTTTCCTCCGGAAAGACGAGGGAGGTCGTCTATGGCAGTAGAGGGTCACACAGGGGCAATAAATCTTGGCATTTGCTCGACATATGTGCCTGATCGCTTCGAAGCACGATAAGCCGTTGACAGATTGACTTCATCGGGCGTGGACAAGTCGGCATGTGGAAGAGAACCAGTGCCGTGCTGTGGAATTGCAGTTCCAGAAGCACAGGTCTTCCTGCTGCAGGTGCCCCTAAACAGACCGGGATGTTGCAGGTGCTGTTCTCCAACAATAATGGAACATCACTCGATGAGAGGGAGGAAATCAGATCTGAGCTGCTTCATTGAGCCTGAGACTGAGGGCCAGACCTCGGCCAGCCTACGTTGTTGGGAATGCGGCCAACTATTCTCTGGTGCGGCCAGCGAAATCATGCATTCTGGAAATAACATGAACACGGATAAGAGTCGTGAACCGAAAATTGCGAGCGTTGAGCTCAGGGCATACACGAGGCCACCGAAGCAATCCACCAAGCATTCCACCTGGATATCTTTCCCGTATACTGGAGTAGGTTGTGCTATCCGGTGTTTCGATCCAATTATATGTGACGTGCTCTAGGCGTCTGGCACAAGCGTATCGCTTGAGAGGCGCAATTGCGTTTCCCTCTTCACTTTCTTTCTGGGAACACTCCTCGTACTCGACAAACTTCCCAGTCGCTGCCCGGAAACTAGAAGCGTCCTAATCGACTACTCATCTCGACTGCGACCAGCTTCTCAGACAACGAGCGTCACAAGCATGGCCATCTTTGCCTCGATATAGTAAGCGTAGCCATGAGTTCTGGAAGAGGACCCGGAAACAGCGGCTCAGGACAGCCTGCCCGGAGACAGGTCGCCTTGAAGTCGATGGCTGGGACAAGCGGTAGTGGAATGGCGCAGGGCGAGGGCTCCAAGCGGAATTCATCGGCTTCTGGAGGCCGCAAGTATGCCTCCCGTGCTTGCGTAAGTTGTCGAAGGAGGAAGAGAAAGGTAGAGTCTACTAGTTTCCTTGAGCAGTCACGAAGTCAGTGGTGCCTGCAATACTTCCAGGTGCCCTCTCAGGAGGGCGACGCCGCTGACGCTTTGCAGTGTGATGGGAATCCTTGTTCATCATGCCGCAAAGAAGGTGTTGCGTGTGTAATGGATCTTCAGTCAGATCAGCGCCGACAGATGAATCGTACAAGTCGCAATGCTCGGGATAGACTCCAGGAGAAGTTGGTCGACGTCATGCGCTGTGCACCATTGTCTGACGCGCAGCTGATGTTCGAGGCCATCAGGCACGACTCGGTACCAGCCCAACTAGAGACCTTGGCTGACCAGTTGCTGTCGAAGGTGGCCGATGTCTCTGACACCAACGGCTTTGACCACGACGGTTCCTTTCAGTTGGACGGGTCCCAGCTTTCCGATATCGTCGATGATAACGATCAGGACCTCGCTGCTTCGGAATTGTCCTATACAGCTGCGGCTGGCTCGTGCGACCACACAGACGATGATGTTCCAAGTGTGCTCTCAGCTTCATCCTGGCCAGCAGTTGGCATTCACATTGACCGGGCGCAGATCCTCCAGGCCATGCTGAGTTTCGTGGAGGCAGCCAGATCACAGTTGGCGAGTGGCATGATGGACCCCGTCGTTAGCCTCAGCCTGACTGGACTTGACCTCGATTTGTTCTTCAGGGATCGCATGGCCTCTGATGCTCATACAGTCTCAACATGGGCATGTGAGTTTGTCAAGTCATACAGTGCCGTCGACCTCAACCCTGCCACGCGGCTTGCCTTGATCTATATAGCCGGTGGATTCATAAGGTGGTTGACATTGCCTTGCAGGGGGACTTACGAACTGATGCCAAAGATCCTGCAGCTCATACCCATGGGCGTCCTGGACCATAGCCCCACTGACATCGATAGATGTCGGAACCACGGACTACAATGGCTGATCGGCATCATGCAAAGCAAGAAAACCCTTCTCTGGCGTTATAACTATGCCTCGTGCCTCTCTACTCAGACCGATCAGCATCCACGGCACCTGGCAGGATATTTTATGGCCCATTGCGATGAGATAAATAATTGGGAGAGTGCCCTAGCAACATAGTCGGGACCCTTGGTCCTCTGCACAGAACCCGTACTGGTGCCAGGAAAGAGAGGATTTTATAACAATATGGTGCTCCTGCTCACACCAAACGTGCCACACGGCGCTTCTGGATCAAGATGGCTCCTGCTCGGTTTCATTGCGCATCAGACAAGCGCGATTGTTGAGCATGCCGCAGGCAACCGGGCTGCTGTCAATTCAGCTGTTTGCGGTCTATTTCGCCGTCCACGACGTTCAACCGGGACCACTGATCCAGCAATTCGCCCATGTCAGCCAGCTCCCTACCCTTTTCACCGATTGCAGCGTAATTGGGGTACATGCATCCAGAGAAGAGATAGTAGTCGTCTGCGGTCCAGCTATCGACCGCGCTGGACCGAAAAATCACTGCGGTGGCCGGAAGAAGATGGTCAACCAAACTGCGCTCCTGCAATCGGATCCAGAGCATTTTCATCACCCCTCGTCCCAACATCCATCGTTTCGCAGCTACCGACAGGTATCCAATGACCACGTGCAATAATTGGGCAATGCCGAGCCCTTCGGGTAGCACATCGACCAGAGCATACGCTGCCATCGTTGCAGATTGGAACGTCCAAGGACACCACAGCGTCGTTGGACCTAGACTGCGCTCCGACCACTCGATCAGCTCAGCAATACCCCGGCAGGACTCAAGCATCGCCGACTGAGTGTGCTCCCGAACAGAGCTTGCAATGTTGATGTCGGCCAGTATCAGACCGCAGACGGTCATATGGTAGTCGTTCCAAGATAGATGCAGTTCAATAAGCGACCAAGACGGCACTGCTTCTACATCTATTCGAGCGTATGATGGCAGATCGTCCCGATAAGTTTGCAGCCGCTCGAACAACCACTTCAGCCTCTCCATGCGCGCCGTGCGGTCCAGTATAGGATGGCCAGGTATAGGGCTGTCATCCGGGTCTCCGCTGAGTATCGATGGGAGAATGTCTGCCCCGATCTCCCGGAGGTCGAACCTGGCGGCGTACAAGCCACTGGGTTGAATATTGCAACGGGTTCGCGACGTGGGTATGGAGTCCATGCTGTACTTGTTTGGAGGTCTTCTTCAGAGTACGGCCGCGGCGCGCCAGGCTTTGCCAGTCCCAGAGGCTTCACCCATATCATGGAGAAGTCAACTTCAATCGCGAACGCAGACCATCTTGCCATTCTCATGGACCGCTGGTAGTCATCCGTGGTGTATTCCTGGTGGCCCTGGATGATCAGGCTCCGAACTCTGCGGCTGAGCTCAATACACACTATCGGCAGCTGACGAACATATATCATCGCCTGTCTGTCCTTCTTCAGAAAACCAAATCCCATGGATAGAGCCACTAAGCCTTGCAGAAGGGCAAGCGTTGATCTCCCTTCCTCTTCTGCCCAGAGCTTAGCTACCTCGTCGGCGAAGTGGAGGCCTCTGGTTGTACTATCTCGATCGTAGGCAAATGCGAGGGGATGGTCACTGTAGAGCTGTGAGATTGTCAGCGTGTATCTTATCAGCCTCAGGCAGTCTCCTCTGCGTGTATCGGTCGAACGTGTCTCGTCGTCATGTCGACATACGATACACCTGGCCAGCTCTCATTGTTGTAACGCTAATTTCAATACAGACTTCCCAGGGGTATGCTTCCATCTCTTTGCGTTGCTTCTCCGTAATTGTATAGGAACTTGAAACTTACACAAGCAGTCAAGAGCAGACAATTAACCAGGAAAGGTGAGCAGTAGAGGCTGTCCAGGTCCCCTGACTGCATGGCGCCGAGGAAGATATCTCTGTTGACGCAAGGATACGACTCATGGTGCCAGGTGAAATACACGGTCATCAGGTGGGATACAAATTCGTCGTCAGCCGTGACATTCGTCCAGGGTCTGGCGGGAACTCGCACAAGAGGCTCGTCGGTCATGGTCGCAATGCTCATCACATCAATTCGAGGTCGGTCTTTCGACTTTCGACGGCTTCGGGGGGACGTTGCCGTTCGGGCCTGCGCTGTTATTTGATCGACGGAGGCATCGGTTTTGATCAGCCTGGAAAGGTCCGCGACAGCTCGATCGTCGTGCGTTCGAATGAAATCGAGGATCACATCTAGTGCCTCGCCCTTTGCGTGTAGCTCGTCAAGCGCACGCTTGCGGCCTCTTCGACCATCCTTTGCCTCATCATACACGCACTGCACTTTCTTCTCACGACATGCTTGACAAGGTTTGTCACCGTCGCACTTGGATATATGTCAGAAAATGGGCACTAAAAAGAGGCTCAGCATTGTCGTACCTTCCTCTTCGCTTTCTTGCATGCTTCGCACGCAGTTGCGACACTGGATCTAGTCAGTGTGGAGCCCGTTCCCAGTCAACACATATCGAACTTACTACTTGGCCTGCCTTGAAGTCGATGAGCCTTGTTCGACCGTCTCTGGTCGCCGTGGAGGACTGCCTTTAGGATATAGTGGTCTCGAGCTCTGAGTAGACATTATGGCGCTGATCAGAATCTGTACTCTGACAGCTTAGAGTGGTTCAGTGCCATATACTTGCCCCCCAAAACAGTTCCGGATGATGCCAAATGTTCGGGCGCTTGTTCCGGACGGTCTTAGTGGTGGAAATGATATCCCTCGTGACGGGCCTGGTTTGAGCGGATGAATCTTCGAAAGGTACCTAGTGGTCTAATATCAGTCTTTTGTATATATGTCCTGCAGAGCTTTCGAGGTACTGTAATCCCAGATCCGTCTTTGTTGGACACATCCATCCAAAGAATGCTTCGTCTTGGATAGCATTCTTCCAAAGTACCACATGGGTCGTTCGTGCATGCAACATCCCAAGCACGACTTCGTAGATTTACGCCTTGTCTCCAGCCAACTCGACAATCCTGCCCCAACTTTCGACCACCCAAAGATGCGAGACTTCTGCTTTCAATTCTACCGGAGTGAACGTGGCAAGTGGTTGATGGCGTCGACCGTCTAATGAATTCTTCGAGGATACATACGTAGGATGTGGAAACGACACCATCAAACTGGACCATAGTGGTGCGTTACGTCCTCGCATGGAGATGCTGTGACAAATGCGCTGAAGTTTTGCATCTGTAGATGGGGCGCAATGCGTTGGCGCAGATCTGGACCGCGCATGTCGCAGCGATCTCTTCACGTCGCAGCTCTGGAAGCTGCTGCGCGAGCATACAGGTGTGGCTCGACTGCGAAAGCCAGCTACAGGTCTGCGATATACCGAAAACGGCGCGTCCGTCAGGATGCATTGAGTCCTCGCTTTGGATCCGAAATGCCGGAGAGAGAATTCTACCACGTCGAGTGATGCATGAGAATGCTTGAAAGGCTGAATGCAAAGAGCAAGACGTGTACGTGGATTGAGGCTCGGCCTCTTCTGTGACCAAATCCATTCCTGTCGCCTCGAACATGTATTGCAGATCGACTGGGGCCGTTGAACTCACTACACCATCACTGGGGGCTACTGAGGCGATTTGGTTCGCGGAACTCAACGCAACTGTAGAAGTACAGTGGCGGAGGCATGCGTCATGCGGCCTGGGGGGAAAAAATCGTATGACGGGCATGGTCATCGAAAGCACACGCCGCGAGCCTCGTGACCAGAACAATTTCAAGGGCCTTCGATGCTATACTGATATAATTGTCAATCCGCGGAGCCCGCGAGTCTGCATCGATGGAGTAGTTTTAAGACCCCTGGAAGGCAAGGCATCCGCCAAAACAGGAGAGCGCGTCCGATCCAATCACATTTGCACCGGACGATCAAGCACAGTGCGCCGAGCTACGCCACTGCTCTAACAGCCGATAGCCGGAAATGCCATTCGATTGGTGACAGAAAGATGGCAACCTCTAATCAATATGTTCGTGGCTTTCTTGCGGTCTACCGTGTGCATCGTCTGCTCAATAAATTGGACTTCAGGCTACGCTGAGACTTCGGCCATTGCATTTGTAATATTCCGGTGCATGGATTTCTTTGGAGCATTTCTCCACGTGGGCCACCGAGTACTGCCACCGAGTACCATCACCCTTGAATTCCTCTGGTATGTCTTTCGTTATGCTCCTGACTGGTGCTCTTGGCTTCTGTAGAGAAGTCCGGCGGCTTGATTGTGGCATGCCGCGTCAGAGGTCTGCTTAGCAACATCATCTCGAGGCTATCCCAATACTACGATCACACGATTTCGATCACTCTTCCAGTGCTGGCGTGTCGCCAAAACATGCTTTCAGAAACGCTTCTGAGTACCGCGCTCCTTGGGCTCCTCCAGTCGCCTTCAGTATGCTTCGGACCTGTGCCTCGTCTTCTGCGGTGAAGTCCACTTCCCGCGCACCAGCATTGTCCTCCAAGTATTTGAGGGTCTTCGTTCCCGGTATCGCAATGAAGTCTGTTCGATCAGCGTCAGTTTTGCGATGAGCCAAAGGCGAATGATCCGAGCACTTACCGTCCCCTTGGCTCAGAACCCACGCTAGAGTCAGTTGCCCGACGCTGACCCCTTTCTCCTTTGCCATTTCCTCTAAGCCTCTCTTCAACCGCAGGTTGCCCTCGAACGCCTCTCTCGAGAACCTGGGGTGTACACTCATTCGTATCTTGCCCACAAAGGGTTCCAAATCCTCCCACTTTTCAATTTTCGCATTGGTCAACCATCCCCTGCCCAGCGGGCTGTACGTTACAATCTTCACGTCCAACTCCCTTGCAGCCGTAAGAATGCCAATCTGCGGATCTTCGAGATCTAGCGCCCACGGAGAGAACTCCATCTGGATAGCCGCAATCGGGTGTATCTTGTAGGCGCGTCGCAACGTGGTAGCACTGCACTCGCTCAGTCCAATGTACCGGACCTTGCCTGCGTGAACTAGCTCAGCCATTGCAGCCACTGTGTGCTCGATCGGTACAAACGGGTCGACGCGGTGAGCATAGACTAGGTCGATAGTGTCAACACCGAGACGGTCTAGACTTGCGTTCACAGCAGTTCGAACATGTTCGGGCGAGCAATCGATGCCCATCTCATAGCCGATCGGACTTGTAGGAGAAGGCTTGAGTTTGAACCCAAATTTGGTGCAAAGGAATATCTTAGATCGCAGACCTGGATTTTCCGCAAGCCAGCGGCCGATGAGTTTCTCATTGTGGCTGGAAGGTCCGTAAGCGTCAGAAGTGTCCCAGAAAGTGGTGCCGAGCTCGGCGGCGCGGGATAAAACTGCGAGGGAGTTGTCCTCAGGGGGCGGAGGATCAGCCGCACTGCTGGCTGATATGGACAGGTTCATACATCCGAAGCCCACCGCTGGGACAGTCGTGTCGCCAATCTTTCGAATCGAGAATGGCATGGTCGGTCGATAACGAAGCCGAGCGAGCGGAAGGAGGTATATCGTCGGATATTCTGAATGATTTCTTGAGTCAACCAGATCTTTCTGCTCTCTAGCAATCCAGACTTTCAATGCAACTGAAGTCAAAGCATGTTATGTTCCAATTATGATGGCTGGCAACAACGCTATATATACCTTGGACAACTCGAGCTCACGTCTGCGCAAGATCATATCACCACGGTATGTCCATTGATGGTAGTCGGCGATGGCAGTCGGCGATGGAAGTCAGCATATTGGTCGACTCAGTGGATTGCATCTGACTAAATTAGTAATCGGGCGAGTGATTCCCGAGCTCCCGAGTGCACACTACCTGGCTTTGACTCGATTGAGGAATTGTAATGCCAGGAACAGCGAGGAGTCCCAACTAATTGAAAGATCCTTGATGTGATTCAGCCTCGTGGGAAGGATCTGGAATTGGATTTTGATGCAAGGTGATGGAATTTCCTTAAGTCCGAACTTTGAAAAGCCCAAAGTCCGCCCGGGTGTGCGAACCGATACCGTAGGGCCAGGGCCACTCGCCCGCGGAGCGCATAGGTCTATGAAAGGCCAGCCAGGCTCAGGAAGCGTCTATGACACTGGAATGGCTTGAACGTGGCTCAAATGTGCAACACCTGGGGAGGCACCTAAATCTGCAGTTCGATCAAAGACTGGCTTGCTGCCTAACCTACCTCGCGACACCTGCCACTGACATTCACACTTCTGGGACGGAACGGAATGAGAGCGGCCCTGAGCCTTGGTCAGTTCCTGACAGCGTTCGTGGGCCAGAGGAGGACTCCAGGCCTGGGACTCTGGTTCATTCAGACGTTCACGACCTTGGGCCCAAAATATGGCAGATGCAGGACCGAACCAGCGCAATTGGACGTTTGCATCTCTCGCGCGTCACTTAGCTGATCTTGATCCTTTGCTGCTTTCTGGCAGGCTATACAAAAGCATGCAATGACTCTGAGCGCAGCCACAATTAAAAGAACCTGACGCTACGCCAAGCCCGGCAACTTGTGGTGACGTAGTGCCTTCTCGAGCTCCAAAACGGCAGGTCGCCTTCCTGTTCGGAACTTCAATCTGTCGCAGCGGGTTTGTACACGCGCCACACCAACTCGGCCATCATCGCAGTGCTTAGCCGGACCTGGTGTGTCCCGCCGCTGTGAGAAGGTCGGACATCTTCTCTGATATCGTCACAATCGCCGTATAAGACAGCAGTTTCTTTGCTGAGTTCATTGGTGACTGATGCCGGGTCAAAACTAGAAAGATGGGATCCAGCTTATCGACCTCGTCGTCGATGCCAACGGCAGAAAGTCGCGCCAAAGTCCAGCACCTCATACAGGATAACAAGGTTGTCGTCTTCGCAAAGGTTTCGTGCCCGTACTGTGTTGCGACGAAAGCGCTACTGAAGCGCAAGGGCATTGATTATACCTCAATCAATGTGGACACAACCTGTGAGATTCTTCTTGAAGTGAAGACGTCATGGCTGATAGTAGCGTATAGCTGGCGGAACGACCATATTCAATACTGTCAAGGAGATGACGGGTCAGCGCACTGTGCCGAACATTTTTATTGCTCAGCAACAGATAGGTGGCAACAGTGAGCTTCAAGCATTGAATAGGACAGGCGATCTGGACGAGATGTTGAGAAAGGCTGGAGCGCTCGCTTGAGCTACGATGGCCTGGTAGACTGCTCAACGACAAGTCCCTGTTGTTCTGGATCCAATTGAGTCTATTCTTTAATTCGATAGGCAGTCTCATCCTCTGACATCTATGCCACGGACAACCAGGAACGCTGTTGCAGCACCCAGAAAGCCTTCCGTGTATCAGGTGGAGATCTCATGAAGTCCCAAGAGAGATTGTCGACCTCGCCGCCCATTGCGGACGCACGATAAAGAGAAGGTATTGATCTTCCGTCAAGCAGTCTCAGGGTCAACGTCTGCGCTCCGTACGAAGCGAACCTGCAGGTGTGTGATACCTCCGTCAATACGTACATGCATCTCGGGTAAAGACCACGTTGTAGCTCGGCGTTGGCTAGTAAGCGTACTGCAGGCTATTCGGACATTCCTTCCACGTTCAGTTGCTGTACCCCGCGTCCGCATTGACTTGAGCTCAAAAGTATTGACACTTAGGTACTCCTGCAAGTCCGGCCAAGCCTGGCGCCTTGCTTCACGCCCTTGTTGATCGCGAGATCGCCATCACCGCAAATTCGCCCTTCTGGCAGTGGCAGCTGGTTTTATGCGCTCCAGCCAATAGTCCCCCGCGGTGACTAAGCGAGGTAATACTTGAGTGATTCCCTCCGTACCTTTCATTGATCGGAAGGATATCTATACATCCTTTCCTGCAAAGTTGCCGACTTTTCCCAAAATTGACGAGACAATTGTGACCAAGATTTCGAGCCTCAGACCAACCGCCATGGCTTCTGGGAAGGTCCCAACTTCCTCTGCCACCCTTACCTGTCTGTGTGGTGCAATCTCTTTACCCGGCAGCTACCTCAAAGAGTCCCACTTTCCAATCGAATCTGAGATCTGCCATTGCAATCCATGTCGCTACTCCTACGGCAGCCTCATACCAACCTTCTTCGAAATCAAGAACCCACCACCAGCACCCGCCCTAGCCAAACTCCGGAAATACCAATTTACAGATGTCTGTGCCCGCTATTTCTGCGCGACCTGCGGAACCCACTGCTTCGTCGACCACCCGCACAAGGACAATGAGTGGTTCTGCCTCACCGGCATAGTCGAGCTCCCTCCATCAATCCCCAATAAACCACCCAATCTCGTCACGATCAACAGCCACCAATACCTGGCCGACACTCTCGACGGCGGCATGGCTCCCCTCTTCCTCGACCCCCAACCCAACTCCATCAAACCCCCAACCATCTTCGCAGCGGCCTCTCGCGACCCCGACAGCGCACGCGACCCCACCGACGTCGTCACTATGGCCCAATTATCCCTCTCACACCCCTCCCCTCAAGCCTCCCACCTCAACGCAAAGTGTCACTGCAAAGGAGTAAACCTCTCCATCGCCCGCGCAGACTACACCACCAACCCGCACAACGTCCATCCGGACAAACAGCCCACCAACAAGGCCATCCGCGACAAATACGCCGCATGGTTCTGCGCCTGCCGCTCCTGCCGCCTCTCTACCGGGTCGTCCATCACTGGACACATGTACGTGCCTCCCGCGGCAATCACCGACGCCACCACGGGCGATTCTGTAGTGTTAGGGCTGCCAGCACTCAACGACTCCAAAGTAAACCAGTCTGCGGGGCTGAAGACGCTGACGCACTACCGCAGCACCGAGTCTGTCGTGCGAAGCTTCTGTGGGAACTGTGGCGCGTATGTATTCTACTGCTCTGTCAACCAGGACAAGGATGGGAAGGCCGGGGATGGACACGGTGTGATCGACATTGCGGCAGGACTGTTGCGGGCGGAGAGTGGGAGTATGGCGCGGGAGTGGGTGTATTGGGAGGATTGGGTGAGTCATGCGAATGAGGCCGTTGATCAGAAGCTGGTGGAGGTGGTGAAGGAAGGAGGGTGGAAGAGCGTTGGGCTGGCGCAATGAAGGTGAAGCAGCGGTCTCCGGCCTGAAGGTTTCCTTCGAAAATGACAAAGTGAACAGAGAAGCATCCGCCGTCAATAAGACATAGGGTGGCCTGCAGACAGCATGCGACCGACTTCTCGACACGTACATTTGGACTGAATGCGCAGACAAAAGAACCAGGAGGGCAGCATCGATTGTAGCTTTTGGCATCCTGCGAGGACAGTTACTTGAGCGCTCGCCAATCGCGATGTCTGAGATACAGGGCACAAGTACGAGACGCGCTTGGCTGAGAAGTATCAGTTTTGGTCGGGCGTCAAGGGCGGACGATTGAGATATGCATAGCATTCCGCAGCCTGGAGTAGTCATACTATTTCACACATCGATTTTGAAAGAGTGTTGTAAGCACTGCTCACTTCTATACATTGGACCACCATGTTGAGTGGTATATAAATGATTGGTTATCGGGCCGAGCGGGTCATAGAGGCAGAGTTACAAGTTGACTCCCAAGATCGGAATTTGGAGGACGTCAAAGAATTTCTGAATCAATGCAAGGCCTGCATGCGACTTGGACTTCGAACGTTCGAGCGGCTCTAGCGGAGATGTTGCAGTCAGAGTTGGCCGTTACTACGGTACCGGCATTTCCGTCGACACGGTATTGCCGGTCTTGCAGCAAAAGGAGGGGGAATAAGTACAGGTCATGCCAGAGACCAAGACAGTTTCGCTTCTCTATGGTTCACCACAAGCGCTGCGCAATCAGTGGCAGGGAGTGTATGACATATCGCAGAAATGGCCTCCTATCCAGACTTCGATACCCTACAAAAGGTAGCCGGCCAACCTCTGGGCAACGCATGGGGGTTTTGGGGTCCCAACGACGAACTTGGCTGTAAGAAGAAAGCCCATCTGTCGGACGAGCTAAGGTTGAACTACACATCTGACTGCTCTGCCACACAGCTCTCAATTATCTCACACCTGAGGTGGTCCGTAACGCGGCCAAGGAGATTAAGACTGGCGTCAGCATTCAGCTAGATATGCGTCTTGATGCCTTCGAGTATCGTATCGGCGGCCGTGAAGCATTTGAGCATCGAATCAAGGACTTCAAGGACAACGAAGACTACAACTTATATGCCCACGACGATGTTCTGACTTTCAATACACAGGGCAGCTCGCAATGGGACGGTCTCAGGCACGTTGGGCTGCAGCAGTCTGCGGTGTACTACAATGGGCTCAAGCATGCAGATGTTCGACGGGACAGTCATAGTGGCAAGCTTGGAATACAAAGTGAGTTTTCTTCCAAGATCCTCAGGTCTCGCAAATGTGGCATGGCTCACCATGGTCAGACTGGGTTGAACGAGGCGGTATCGTTGGTCGTGGGATTTTACTAGACTATCATCGCTGGCGAGAAGAAACTGGGAGGGCACCAGCCAAGGCAAATTCATCCGTTGCTATAACCACATCAGAGCTCGAAGCAGTGGCGCAGCATCAAGGCACCAAGTTCTGCGTCGGTGATATCCTCATCATCCGTTCCGGCTTTTCAGTCTGGTACCAACGCGCTCCGCAAGCCGAGCGAACCGAGTCACTACAACACTACGAGTTCGTGGGCCTAGAGCGATCCATGGAGTCTGTGAGATGGCTTTGGAACCACCATTTTGCGGCGGTCGCCGGCGACACTGTCGGGTTCGAATGCAATCCTGTTGACTTCCACGACAAGGATACTGTCAAGTTACATGAGTGGTTACTTGTGCATTGGGGAACTCCGATCGGGGAGCTGTGGGATCTTGAGAAGTTGTCGGCGACTTGTGCGGCACAGAAGTCGTGGTCTTTCTTTCTAACAAGCGCTCCGCTGCATGTATTCGGAGGGGTTGCTACACCATCAAATGTGATCGCTGTATTATAGGCAGCTACTGCCCATTCTCTCGGACCTCTCCGAGCACTCGGTGGCTCTAGGCTCCACGTCATGAGTCGAATCGGCAGATATGGAACAAGCGCGGTGTGCAAACGATTTCCTGCATAGGTGGTGGCTCGGTGAGCACCAAATGAGAGAAGACGAAGCTGGAAATCGGCTCAATCGACGAGTCGGCGTTGAGATGCCGGACCGAGATTTCATCCAGAAATTGTTCCAAATGCGGTAAGTAATTGTTTACCGACGGACCACTGCTTCATTCCGGGGCACGCTTTGGCGGAAACCCATAGACGACAGATTGCGTGGTCGATGATTTTCAAAGCCACGACACAGTAATGATTGCTCTGCCAATACACATTGCTTGAAGACGTCGCAGCTTGAGTATCGTCACAGATCCTTGACCTGCCTGACAACCGCATCACAGCTGGAGCCCTGGACACCCGAACAGCTCACCGGCAGGTTCGATCAAGCACTCCGTACGCACACCAGGCAATAATGTCGTATGCCACAGCAGCGGAGCAGCTCTTGAGCATACGCGACAAGAGCGTGAACGAGAAGCTCGACTATGTCCTCGACTACATTGCCATCACCGACCTAGTGCAGCGGTACGGTCAAGCAACCGATACGCGCGACTTCAGACTACTCCGAAGCTGCTATGATCGAGACATCGAAGTTGATCACACACCAAGTATAGGAGGCGGACTCTTTCGCATCTCAGCCGATGAGTGGTGTCGTCTCGCCGATAAGTTCCATTCTCAACTAGATGGCGACGAGCATATTATGATCCTTCTGAGTGTGGTGCTCAGTGGAGATAATACTGCTTCTTGTCACGTGCTCATGCATGCTAGTCATTACTACCGGAAGGCGAATGGGTCGCCGTATCAGACGATAGCTGGCACGTATGACATGGAGTTTCGGCGGACCGGAGCAGGCTGGAAGATTGCCAAGTCAGTTCAGAAGCTGCATTTCGCGAAGGGAAACTGGCAATTTCACGAAGAGATCAAGAACTCGCTCGGCAATCTGGGCGGTGCTTGATTCATGCTTTTCAGATGAACGATTGCGTGGATGTAGATAATGGCTGTATGCAATCACCGCAAGATGCTCAGCTTTGAGCACTTGAGTCAGACACTGCCCTGCCAACGGGTCATTTTGGAAATTTCTACATCTGCCAGTAGAATTTGATCTAAGTACTTATACGTAGCTTTCACAGCTGCTGAAGCTATGCCATCTGTGCGCGCGGACGATAAAAGTCAAAAGAAAGTGCTAATGAGATACGTGCTACGGGATCTGAGATAGGAGTAGGAGATTATTTAGGTACTCATAGAGACACCTCATTTGGTGGAATGGCGTGATCTATCTGTTGGCAATAGTGTCTTCATGCTTGTTCGTGTTCTTCAACATGCGATCTGTTCGCCTCCACTCCCCTTTCCTTCACGAACGGCTTTGAAGGGCTTGAATAGGCAATGTGGGCGGTCAGAGAGACCAGAGGTGGACTGCAAGCCGTCACCGTTGGCTTTCGCCCACAAAGTCACTCGGAAACCCAACATCGAAGTCCGTTTGACTCTCAAGATATTTCATCTGCGTTGTCGTCAATCTCACACTAAGAGCCTTGATGTTGTCATACAGTTGTTCTATCGTCCGTTGCCCCAGGATGGGTACCACACTTGTCGTCTTCTGAAGCACGTAGGCAAGGGCGATGATACACGGATTCTCGAGATCGTGCTCGGCAGCAACATTCTCTAGGGCTGCCGACATCTTTGCCTCCTTGTGAGTCTGTTCAGAGCGCAAGGCTTTGTGGTCAGGCTGCTTTTGATTCTCAATTTGTTTGCGGGACTGAAATTGGCCGCCACCAAGAACATCCCAAGGTGCTAGAGCCATTCCGAAGTGTCGAGCCATGGGTATGATCTCGCGCTCAAAGTCACGGCGCATGACGTTCCAGCGTCCTTGGTAGATGCTGAACGGCGTCTTGCCGTGGTTGGTAGCGTACTCATTCGCTATTGCAACGATCCATGCGGGCGTATCTGAGATTCCAAGGTAGAGAACTTTACCTTGCTCGACGAGGCAGTGCAAGCTGTCCATGATTTCTTTGACCGATGTTGTCCAGTCCTGTTGATAGAAGTCAGTGACTGGACCTCAAGGAATCTGCTTTGCAAGAGTTACCCCGACTCACCCACCAGTGGAGATAGAGTATATCAACATAGTCTGTCTGCAGTTTTCGGAGAGAAGCCTGGAACGACAGATGTAAGGACTTCTTGTGGTTTCCCGCATAGTTGACCGTCCTTCCTTTCCCAAGAGCATGGCTGCGATAGTCTGTGGTAAACCTGATCCACAGATCAGCCGCTGTGCCTTCATCGTCTGTAAGGAGAGACAAGGACATACTTGGTAGAGACGACTAGCATGTCACGATTCTTCCTAGCAGCCATCCACTCTCCTACCCAGGTCTCCGACTGCTCATCCTGATAGTTGTTCTACATTGACTTGTTCAGTTTGCAGCTAGGACCTCGTTGGGGTCGCATGTTGGCTTACAGCGGTGTCTATGAAGTTTCCGCCTGCTTCGTAATATGCATCGAGAAGACGAAATGACTTCTCCTTGCCGGTCTCACCCAGCCACTACGGTTCACAATTAGTCATGTCGCGTAGAACGATTCTTACGTTCCACTTACTTCGTGCCACGCATCACCAAGTGACAAAGCTCCCAGCGCAAACGGTGACACTCTGACTCCAGCACTACTTGATAAGATTCTATATCGGCCAAGTTCGGTCGTTGGCTCCGGAGGCGGTTTGAACGTGTCGCCCATGCTGCTCTGAGTAAACCGTATCGCTGGAGCCGCTGCTTTTTCAGCGCGAAGGTCTGTCACCCAACTCGCATACGACGTAGGAAAAGGATCTGACTAGGCTAAGTATCAATACCATATGCCTGCACAAGAAAGTCATTGCGACAACACGTCTCAGCCGTTCGACTATAACGCCGTCGGGCCGGGACCTGCCCTGTACTCCGACAGTCAGTACATGCATGCATCCGAATGTCACTAGTAAGTTAATGGAACGCTGACGACTATCCCACTTGGTCAGCATAGTCACAGCACTGGTACAGGATTTCTGAAGCAGCATCAAGTAGTGGGAAGATGTCCTTCCAGCTGCTGTGCGCTAAATTATAGCACATTGGCGGCATTCCCTTATACTGGAGGGATACCAGCCAACAATATGTCAAGCAACTCTTGCTCCGGCATCTCAGGGCCCAGTCAGTAGCCAAACCGCCCACGCTTTCCCCGCCAATAGTGTGGAATGGACTCGGCGGCGCCGGAATGATGTTTTATCTTGACTAGGCGCTCAATTTTGGAGGCACAACCTTCTCCACTTCTTCTATAGTTTGCTTTGATCGGCCGACCATTGCACTGACGGTGTTTGTCAGCTCTTTGTCGACGTTGGCTGTGAAGAAGGCGCAGATGAAGGCCAAGACGCTGAAAGCATGGAGGAGTAAAACACCGTCCGATAGGAGTCTGCGGAAGCCTGCTTCAAAGCCGATGAACCAATTTCGATAATCGTGGTTGTAACACCCTCGGCGGAGTCCAGCATTGTGGTATTGCCGGTTACGAAGGCTTGCAAGACCTCAGGCACACTTTGTTCAGGAAGTCCAGCTCCAAGAATTGCCGGAACGACTTCGGCAGGTACTTTGGAAGTGAGCTCATTAGTGAGAATTGTCGAATAGATTGCAGCACATGCCGCACCAAAGGAAGCTCGAATCGTTCCCATCATTCCGCACGCAACGCCAATGTCTTTCTGATCGTCGATATCGATGCCGCAGACGATCTGCGCCACTCCATCCGCCCAGCCAATGAAGAAAGTGCCGAGGAATAGCAGAGCCGTAGCTCTTGCCTTGGTATACTGATCACAAGTTGCCATGGCTATCACTCGTCAGAAAGTGGTAGAATGGGAGAGACTCCGTTGGACTTACATGATAGACAGATCGCACCAGCAGCAATGGTGCAGATATTTTGAATTCTCGTTCGTCCAAGCGGACGTGACAGTCCACATCCAACAATCTGACCAGCAGTAATTCCGAGAGCACGATGCATGCCTGATAGCCCACCTCCATCAGGTCGTCAGGGTCACTGTACAGCGCGGTGACCATTCTCGGCCAAACGAGCGCAAAGGCGTAATAAACACCGCCACAGACTCCTATCAGGATCACCACCGCCACCCAAGACCGGCGTCTGAATAAACCTTTAGGTACAAATGGCTCCTTGAGGTCCATCTTAGTTTCGTACCATGCGAAGACAATCAATGTGATCCCACCCACGACTATTGTCGAAACCACATATGACGAACGCCACGGGTAAACACTTCCACCCCAGGACAGACCGAGGAGGAAGAGGACTTCTCCCGCAACAAAGAGAAATGTACCGAAATAGTCGTAGTCTTTCAACCACCTCCAGATATCCTGTCTGCCATGCTTTTCCTCGAAGGTCGGAGGAAAGTAGAACGCGATAAAAAGAATCAAGGTAAGTGCGTTCCAGATGATATTGTAATAGTAGCACCAGCGCCACCCAGCCTTGGTGTTGAGGATGAAGATATATGCTAGAGCTGGTCCGAAGCCAGCCGTGGGAAGCTGCCATAAGTAGATAAAGGATTGTGCTGGGAAGCGATGCTTGACAGGGACCATCTCGCTAAGGACGGAAGTATAGGAAGAGCCTCCTGCTGCTGAGAGTCCGACGAGAGCTTGACCACCAATCAGAATTGGGACTGACTTGGCTGTCGCGCAGACAATGCATCCTATCAGACCCAGAGCGCTGGCGAAAATCAGAAAGTATCGTCGGCCGAAGAGATCGCTTAGACGTCCAATCAGTGCTAAACCAATGCCTTGACCTACAGAGTAGACCAAGGCTACCCAAATGATGGAAGGGTCGGGTCCGATGTCTGCATTGACATATGACAAGACAGGCGCGATTAGAGCAAATCCACCAGTGCAGGCGCTGAGGTTAAAGCATAGGGCAAGGTAGGTCCCCAGGAATGGCAGACTGTAGAAGTAGGACTTATCCACATCTGTCGCATTGATTTTGGTGCTGGTGGTGCATTGATGGCCATCCAAATCAGAAGACTGCTTGGTGGAAGACATATTGAAGACTGTCAGTGCAGCCCAACGAGGTCAGGGGCCTATGAGGTTGATATGAAGCCTGATGTTCGGCCATCATAGCACTACTCTTGGCCCGGTACCTGCTGTGAGCATCAAATCATAGTGGCATAGCCCGGCCCGAGGGTGGAAAGGCGAAGGGCCGGTGTTCGAGGAGCTCCATCTTCTCCGCCCCGCGGGGACTGTGACTGCCGGGCAGGAAGGAGGGGATGGGACGGACTCGTAGCAAGTACGAACACCTTGACTGTGGATACGACGAGGGCACTCAGATGTCAACTCGGCTACGAGGGACAGTGATTCCTTCTCGGGCTGCTGCTGGTCAGATGGCGACATGTGGCAAGGCTGAAATGAAGCCTTTCCTTGGCACGGGATATATTCTATGACGTCTGCAATGAGTAATTCTTGACTGGACAAGATCCATGGATGTTTTGAAGTTTTCAGGATATGGACCCTGGCTTTGCAACAGTCCACTGAGGCGACTCACATCACACAACAGACGCCCAAGCGAGACACTCGAGCTCGCCCAAACGGCCTTAATTGATGAAGCGCCCCCCGATCTCGTAGGAGGAATATTTACGCTCCTAAGCTCCGTCCGGACTATGCGAAGCAGTACTCCGATCGTGCGATGACTGGTTCATAGCTTTCCCCTCATTCTGCTGCTTGTGGTGGCCGTTGCGGAAGACTGTAGGCCTTTTGACCGCCACAACTTGGTCGTCTCTACTATTGCAGGCCATATTTCAGCCATGTCCTCTCCCGACATTTCACTCGACTGAGCTGCGTCTATCAGAGCCTCGTAAGGCGTTCTGTTTGTCCGTGCCAATACGCTGTCCAATTCGAATTCGGTCAAACCATAAGCGGATATGACTGTGTCAATGCTTTGTATGGCCACGTCGTTGATGGCTTGGCGATGGGCGTCTCGCAGATGGGCCAACTGCGTAATCGACAGCTGTGAGGCATGCACAAGACTTGGGTGGTGTGGTTCGCTCAATATCGAGAGTGAGAACTGAATCGGTGAGCACGGAGCGAGAACGGAGACCATTAATTGTGATCAACGGGGAGGCGAATACTTACTACCTGCGCCAACGATCTCACGTGCGGCGCAAACGATGTCTCAGCACCTTCCAGAGCGCGCACTGACCTCCAGAAACCAGCCCAGTACACATAATCTGCGTGTGCCATGGTGAGGGCATGACTAGAATAGCTGGTATCTTTGCCAGTTGTGGTATCATCGAGATACTGTTGCACCAGCGATGCTAGACGCGCTGTCAATGCCCATTCCTGGACCGCAGTTGACAACCAATCTGCGGCCGAACATATATGCGGTTCTTGCGCAACGCTACCCGACTGGAGGAGGCTCAGGTAAGCGATACTTGGGGGAAGTGTTTTCGTTCCGTTCCTACAATGCTTCGCGATTGCTCTGGTGACTTGCTGACTGATGACATAGTTGTCGCCTTCATATGTAACGGCATTGACAGTATGAGCATACATTCGGCCGAATCCTGCAAGCGCGCTGTACCCATGCCCGCCACATGCGATACGAGATATTTCTACGCCTCGGCTGGCAATCTCGGTACCGTATACTTTCGATGCCACGGTTTGCAGGTGTAAGTCTTCCAGGGCGCTACTGTCGCCAGTTCTGAGCACTGTGTGAGTGTAATTGTCGTAAGCCTCCTTGATTGCCTGCCCGACAATAATCAACGCTGTTGCCTGCCAATTGCTTAGCTCTACTACTCAGCAGCTCCGAGGGATCCATACACGTACCTTCGCGAGCAAAGGAATCAGACGACTCTTGACACTGCTGTACTCGAAGACAGTCACTTCTTCATGATCGCACTTGTCATCTGCGGTTGTGAAGAACTGTTTGCGGAACTTGGTGTAGTGCGTTGCGACTACAACGGCCTTGAGGAGGTCCCAACCTGTGAGCTGTGCCATCTGAGCGCGGACGGTCACCATTGACCCATATGCGTGCTTCGTGTTCGTTGGCTTTAGGTAGGTCCCCTCACGAGAGACTTGGGCGCTTCTAGCAAACATCTGAGACCTGGGAATTCGCACGCTATCAAACCTGAGGCTCCGTTATCCATTCCAAGCATTCCTTGATGAACTTTTGGCCCGAGTTCGTATATATTGATGCCTCTCAGTGTCTGATGTGATTCCAGGTCTCGAAGCTGCACAAGGAAGAGGTGTGGACCATGGTCTTGATCTCCTATTTGGAGACGCGCCACGACGATTCCATGAGTCGCCCAAACACCCGCAGCCCCGATCCAGTACTTGGTACTACTCAAAGTTGGGGAATCAATGACAAACTCGTCACTGTGAACATCAAACACAGCTGTCGTCTCAATTCCGCCAACGAACGATCCATGTCCTAGTTCAGTCTGACAGTAACAGCCGAGGATCTCAAATCGCTCGGCCATTGGCAGCCAGACATTCTTCTGCTGATCGGACATCTGTCGCTCTATGTTCGACATGAAAATGCGGTACTGAGGGTAGATCGGCATCATCCAGTCCGTCATGGTGATGACATCAAGCAACTGCGCGGTCGACCATTGATGGCGGAGCTTCAGAGCAACCAGTTGTTTTGACTGTCGAGCGATCCTCAGCCAGACGTCTTTCCTCGCTTGGGAATAGGTTGCAGCAGTTTTTGCGAACTCTGGGTTCGACTTGAGGACATCCAGCGCAATTTCTCTCCTTCGGAACCTCTCCTTTCCGCCCCAGAGATAATAAGCAAAATCACTCCGGACAGCGTCTTGAGGCACAGCTCGACATTGTCCGACATTCCTCTCCATGGTTGACCACGTGTTGGGAATCTGAAGGGTCAGATGCAAATTGGCCTTACTCGACTCGTCATATGTCATTCTATGAGATGCATACAACTTAGCAGGCACCTGTGTACTATCCCGGTGCTACAGAATGCTTAAGCAGTGCAATCGGAAGTGCTCTGCGGCTTTCGGACGAATGCAGCAGCTCCACGGCACCGTAAGCGGCACAGCTACAGCGATAGCAGCAGACAAATTACCACGTGCCAGATTGGACCAATTTCCATATACTAAGGTATCTCGATCACGTTTGGTAAAGCAGAGAAGTTGCATGAGGCACTCAGGAGCTCGTACTGCTTAGCGGAAAAGCGCCAATCGGAACCCGCCTTACTTATCGGGCCGCTTGCAGCACAGAGCCAGCATGTGCCAAGGCGTGAGAAGCCGGACTCCCATGCCTTCAATTTCAATGCTTGTCATTTGCAGCTTCGCAGCTTCGGTCCGGTGTGGACTGGTCCTGAAGTGCTCTCTACCAGAAGCCACACCGTCTGCTGAGGGATCAGCATAGTGCTCAGCCTAATCATCCCGGATCGGTTGACCTGACTCAGCGGATCCCGACCTGTTGATTCTGCTTTGTTGCTCGAGCACAGCGCAATCAGTCAGGACAGCAGACAGAAGGTGCTCCGATGCCAGCGGCTTAGTATACTACTTCGCCGATAGCCTGAAGTCACGCACAACTATGTGTACAACACATCTTCATATTGTCACACGTTATAAACTTATGCAATGAACTGCCAGTCTGCCCGTCAGTAGGTAGTTCTGCTCCTGTTTTGCGGAATCCATTGATTATTCTGAACCTATGGCCCTCCATGCAGGCGTGTCTGCGTCGTTACTTAGCGCAAAGAGCACGATCTTGCCAAACGGGCCATTGTTCCAAAGGCTTCTGACTATTGCACACTCGCGACATGCAGCGACCCCTCTTGTCCACGATTTGAACGCGAATATCACAGCGAATGCGCATGAACTGCTGGAAGCTGTTTTGGTCTTACGCTGCGCCATTCTGGACGCCCTACCGCCAGGCACTAAAGAGTATCTTCAGCAGGGGCAAGAAGTTTTTCTCAGTCTTTCAGCTGATGGTGGTTACGACTTCGCTGTTGCTATTCTTGCGATTCTCAGCATCAATGCATGCGCTGTACTGCTCAGTACGGCGATGCCATCGAGAGAACTACATCACTACGTATCCAAGACCAGATCGCAAATGATTCTATATACGGAGAAGGGCGCGTCAGCAGCGACTCAGCTTGTCCGCGATCACGCACACAGCCTGATAACATTTGACCTTCATCGCTTCAGGACTCGTGTTGTTCAAGTTGACGCCAATCGCGATTTGCTACCACGTATTACCATTTCGCATCTGCCACAAGCTGATCCCAACGGACCCGGCATTATCATTTTCACTTCAGGCACGACCGGACCACCGAAGGCAGTTGCCATTCGTCGCTCAACAATCACATCTGGAGCACAATCGCTGGCGGATCAGCTTGAACTTCGACCTCGCCACAGGATTCTGCATACTTTGCCCGTGCATCATGCCACAGGGATCAACCTGTCCTTCTTCCCTTTCTTGATGGCAGGAGCATGCATCGAGTTCCACACGGGCGGCTTCGACTCGCGGTGGGTGTGGGATCGGTTTCGACGCGGCGACTTGACTCACTTTACAGGAGTTCCCACCATGTATACTCGTCTGAGTCGGTTCTGGGAACAGGAAATCGCTAATATGCCGCCGGCTGAACGGACAACGTATGCTCACGGGGTAAAGCAGCTCGAAGCTATGTACTGCGGAACTTCAGCTCTGTCACATTCGATCAGCCAATTCTGGAAGTCGCTCCGTGATGGACACCCCGTATTGCAGAGGTATGGCTCGACAGAAACACAGATAGCCATCAACATGTCAGGCCGGGACGCACTCGATGTTCCCGACGGCAGTGTCGGCAGAGTGTCGGTAGGAGTCGAGCTCAAAATCGCAGGCTCTGCAGACGATACCAACGAGGGTGAACTCCTGGTCAGATCACCACACATGTTTGCTGGCTACCTGCACGATGATGCAGCGACAAGAGCAGCCCACGACGCGGACGGCTTTTTCAAGACCGGCGACATAGTCCAGAAACGGGGCGAGTATTACTTCATTCTCGGCCGAGCCAGCATGGATATCTTGAAGTCAGGAGGGTACAAGATCTCTGCTTTGGATGTGGAGCGAGAGATCACAAATCTTCCCTACATAGGCGAAGTGATGGTGGTGGGCGTTCCAGACGATGAGTTTGGTCAACTTGTGGCAGCGGCCGTGACTTTGCGAGAGGTTGATGATCACGCTCCAAAAGTCACGCTAAGCTCGTTGAGAGACGACCTTCGGCGCAGACTAGCAGGTTACAAGCTGCCGACTCTGCTTCGTATAGTTCCTGGAGAGCTTCCGAAGAATGCAACCGGCAAGGTCGTCAAGAAGGTGTTGGGGCCACTTTACTTTCCCACCGATTACGCAAAAGATTGTCAGGTTCAAGTTTGGTCCAGACGTACCGTAGTCGCGAAGATCTAGACGTGTTAGAGCGTACTTCATGGCCACACAATATATTCACAAGGACTCTTGAATCGATTGACAGTATCCTATTCGCCTGCGAAGCCGAAAAATCGGCCCAGTGAAGAGTCCAGTCCGATGTCCGGTCCCTAGGCTTTGTAGGAGCTGGAAGTCGGAGTGGGAGGTCTAGGGCACGCATGGTCTGAAGCAAGATCCGCAACCAATAGGCTCGAAGCGCTGAGAGCCCAAGATACCAAGTAGTCCTACGGAGCACTCTCTGAAACACATGTCATCGAACGATGACAAGGTGCCGGCCGAAGGGCCTACCAAGCGGGCACTGATCCGTGATTAGTGTCATGAAACATATCTGAATTCTTTAGCCACCCGCAATCAAGATCTTGCTGCCGTTGGTCTGAAGTTATCATAACAAGTTCGGAGTTCGAGCCACGAGAAGAGTGGTTGCCGTCCTCGACGAACGCTGCAAAGATGGGTTCTCTCACTTCTCAGGACCGTATCTCATTCGATGCATTCTCGAATATCATCGATGGCACTTTGCGTTCCTCCAAGCAGATGTATAACAGTGTCGATCCTAACACTAGATGTCCCAATTGGGATGTTCCGGTCGCTTCCCGAAAAGATCTCGATGATGCAGTCCTTGCTGCGCAAAGAGCATATGAAGGTTGGAGATGGACGTCCTGGGAATATCGCTGTGAACGTATCGAGCAGTTTAAGGAAGCGCTCAAGGCTTACGGTTAGTTAACCTTCTGAGACGAACAGCCTCTTGTGGCGCACGAGACGGCCAGCTGACTGGTAATGATCAGAGGATGACTTGATCGAACTATTGGTCAGGGAGACTGGGAAGCCACGGCGATTCGCAAAAGTCGAAATCAGTGGCACATACGGTCATTTGGATTGGCATATCAATCTTCCGCAGCCAAGAGGAGAGGAGCTATGGCTCCCTACACGACACGTTAGGCACGTGTACGTGCCCTTGGGCGTGGCAGTAGCCATCTGTCCTTGGAATTTTCCATTCAAGCTGAGCATAGCCAAACTCCTGCCAGCTGTCCAGACGGGCAACGCTGTCATCATCAAGCCAAGTCCATTCACTCCGTACGTGGAATTGCATCACCTGAGATGAGAGGAGTAGACTTACTGACAGCCAGATGATAGGTATACGGCACTTAAGGTTGTGGAGATCGCACAACAGATCTTTCCACCAGGGCTGATACAGGCGCTTGGTGGAGATGACACCCTAGGACCGGCCTTGGTCGAGCACCCGGGTGTACACAAGATCAGCTTTACAGGGTCAACCGGCGTGGGCAAGAGTATCATGGCTGCAGCGGCCAAGACACTCAAAAGGGTGACCCTTGAACTGGGTGGCAATGACCCAGCGATTGTGCTTCCAGATGTTGACATTGCGCAAGCTGCGCCAATGGTTGCCATGGTATGCCCATCACCAGTCCCACAGAAGATCTAGAGTCTGCTGACGTAACGATCTAGGGCGCATTTTATAACACTGGCCAGGTTTGCGTCGCTCGAGCGAATCTACGTGCATGCCGCCGTGTACGATGACTTCCTGTGCGCTTTTGTTGCTGCTGTCAAAGCCTTGAAAGTCGGTCATTCGGATGAAGAGGGAGTTATGCTAGGTCCTGTTCAAAATCAGAAGCAATACGACCGGGTGAAGGATTTCTTCCGCGACTCCAAAGACAACGGTCACCTGTTCGCTCTCGGCAATGTCAGTGATGGAGATGTCGAAAGCTTGTTTATCGACCCAGCCATTATCAGCGAGCCTCCGGAACACAGCATGATCGTCCAAGAGGAGCAGTTTGGACCGATCGTGCCGGTTCAGAGATATGACAACGTTGACGAGGTCATAAGGCGGGCGAATGCCTCCTCGGCTGGACTGGGAGCGACGGTGTTTGGGACCAACTCGACCCTCTTGCAAGAAGTCGCCGAGAGATTGGACAGTGGTAATGTATGGATTAATAGTTCCCCGATGGTCACGGCGGAGGCACAATTCGGGGGCGTGAAGGAGAGTGGCATCGGGACCGAATTTGGCTCTCTGGGGATTCTCGCGTATACCAGCATTAAGGCCATCTCTACAGCGAGATGATTGGAGTGGGCTTGTGCAGCTACTTTGTAACAGCAAGAAAGACTGGTAGACGATCTTGTGGTAAGACCACGGCTCAATTGCCCAGGCAGTCTCGGCATCAATGGCCCTGCGGTAAGCCACCTGATGTCATTTCGTGACACCCCGGAACCCCACGAAGTGGGGATACGAGCCGGCATGATCTGGAGGTCCTGAGACTTTCGCGCTTGTTACGAACAATAGTTGCCATATCTCCAGCCCCGGTCCTGCATAAATGCCGTAGGCGGTCCAGTGGCACTTCAGCTTTACAGCACACGTTTTGGTCCCCCGGCTCCGGGTGATTTTGATTTTAGGTGACCTCCAAGCAGGCCTGTGATACTTTGAATTTATGCTACAGCTGCTAGTTTCGAGATGACCTCGCTAACGCAGGTTGGATCCAATGGGAACGTCGCCGTGACGAAGCATTCACGCAATAACCCATCCGAGGTCTCGCGTGCACGCGCTGCATGCCGAGTATGTCGTGCCAAGAAGATCCGCTGCGATGCAAGAGACGGCAAACGTTGCTCGAACTGTACACTAGAGGACGTACAGTGCGAAATCATCCCCAAGCGGCCACGACGGTATGTCTTGGTCAGGTCGTCGTGTCTTCTCACTCTTGCCGTTGCTGATATTGAGCTCAGCAAGCGGATGCAGTCGGTCACGCCGATTCTTCCGCGACTCCCACCAACAGCGTATGACACGTCGATCACAGTCGAAAGCAATCGAGGGCAAACCGACATCGTACATCCCAACGGGCTTGAGGAACTACCATCTGCAGACAACGTCCATCATGTTGAGGTAAATGCCTCCGCGACCTCTCTCTATAACGTCGAGTCGGCGCAATTTGAAGACTCACCAGCGACGGAAATTGATCTGCCATGGTCGCCTGGTGGTGCCGAGCACAGGCAGGCTTATTCTTGTACGACTCGGAGTCTCTCGCCCAAATGTGCGCCACCGCGCCCGATGCAGTCCACCGCTCAAAATTTGCCCGACTTTATAAAGCCTTTACCGCCACATCTAGATGCTGACGATGTTATGTATCTCGAAAGCAAGGAGGCATTGACTCTGCCACCGCCTGCACTTCGGGATGATTGCCTGCGCTGTTATCTCCAATACATGCATCCCCTGTATCCCACTGTTGAATTTGACAAGATCTGGGCCGCAGTTCACACGCCGCATCAGAGCACGGAGCAAGTCAGCCTTCTACTACTACAGGCGTTAATCTTTGCTGGAGGGATGTGGCTGATGTCCGCCTTGTACGCAAGGCGGGCTTCCTAAGTCGGAAAGCTTTCAGACAGAGACTAGATAGACGAATACGCGTCCTTTACGATGCTGACTATGAGGATGACAGGATGGTCTTAGTACAGTCTCTACTGCTCTGGTCCTTCTGGTTCAGGAAGCCAAACGACCAGAAAGACGGATGGTATTGGGTCGGCGTCGCCCATTCCATTGCATATACCCTAGATCTGCATCTTTCGACATCGACCGAGACCTCCGATCACAAGTATAGTCGGCGCTTGAGGAAGCAAGTGTGGTGGGCCTTGTGCAATCGAGAGATTATCGCAGCATTCGATCTACGGCGAGTACCTAGATTTATCCTCTCTGCCGAGGATGTGTCAGCGATCAGTCCAGATGACTTCGACTACCCGGAGCACGCGTCCAGGACAGACGCAGACATGAATGGCCCATCGAGTGGTTCGAAGAGTGTTCTCACTCGTCTGAGCGTTGAATACATCAAGCTTACCCAGATCGTTGGCAAAATCCTCACCATCGCTTTCCATCGGAGCACTGGCAGTAAAGCATCCATCTCGCAAACCCCTCAGTGGACTGGAAAAGAGTCCATGATCGACGATCTAGTTGCTTGTAATCAGGAACTCATGACATGGCGGGACCAGGTACCCGATGAGCTCTGGCATCACGAAGTCTTGCCGCCTATCTCGTTGGAGTCCAAGTGGTCTCTGGCAACATCAAGTCACAGGGCAATGCTTTCCATGATGTACAACATGGCTCTGATGACGATCCACCGGCCACCGGCCCTTCCGACGGAAGTATATCACCCCTCAGGCCAATTGAGTATGACCGAGCGAGACAGAAGGCATGCAGCCCGGAGCCGAGTTCGAGATGCTGCACAGCAAATGACCAAGATCGCGATGGACTTCTTCAATGCGGATCTGCTCAATCACCTGCCTGCGACGGTCGTCAGTTGCATCATGCCCGTCAGCATCCATCACACATTCGATACCTTTTCCGAGGACGTTGCGCTTCGCAATAGGGCATCACGTCTGCTAGAGCAGTGCAGAGCGATGTTGGACACACTAGCAGAGCGTCAGTTTGCACCCTCGTGGGCTCTACAGATCATAGAGTTTATGTTGAGTCAAGCTAGACGGCGAGTGAGATCGGCGCAACATGGCTCGAAGAGATCTGGACTTCCGATTGCGAGCGACATCTCTCCTACCACGAGTCGTAAGCAGCCAGTGGTGAGACAGCAGAATGGGACTGCACTCGCAGATGCTGCAGGTATGGCTGTTGATCGAACATCGGCCGCATCTCTCCGCCCATCCTTGACCAGTGAGAATAACAATGCCTCCACCTCAGAAGATCCAGCAGACGCAAGCTACATTCACGCACAAGCTCCGGAGCCCATCACGTCGACTATCGCACATGAGGATGTAATAGTTCCTCCTTCTGGAAGTCTACAGCCCGACTGGGTCGACTATCTCAGCATCTTCGGCCAGGAATCGTGGACGGCCTTGCCATCTTCATCAATGATGTTCGGAGGAGGAGACTTGTCGCTCATTCATCCTCCCCCAGATGAACTTGCCGCTCTGGAAGACTCCTGGTTGAATTCAACTTATGGCACTGGTGATGGATCGGCGTCGACTTGGCATGTTGGCAATTTCTGACGAGCGTCAAATATACAACGTCCCGAACACTTGGTCTAACAGCAAGTTTTCTGGGAGACATGTGTATAAGATTATGGAAACTATGGTCAGGTGTCACACGTCCAAGATCTCTGCTCGAGTCTGATGTTGAATAATGCGACTTCTGGGGCTATTCCGAAAGTATACAGCATATAGCATGCTGCCCAGGTTCCAACCCGCAAGGCTTCTGAAACGCCTGATCCCATTGTCAGACACGCAAGCGGGCTCAGAACTGCGAGATCCCAAATCACATACTGTGCGTACTCCACGCTGCCTTCTCGTCCGAGCTTTGGCCCATTAACCGTGTTCTAGCCGCGGATGAGCCTCCCAGTGTTTCATCGGGCTCAGGAATCGGCAAATCGACTTGATCCTTGTGATCTCCGAAGATCTTTGCGATCTCCTCGAGTGGCAATCCGAGTGTATCCGGAAACGTAAAGGCGACCAGAATCGCAAACAGGAGAGGGGGAATGATGAAGCACAGGTAGAACTTCCAGCCGATAGCCTCGAAGGCCGTCGGGGCCACCTGCGTCCATAGGATGTTGATCGCGGTAAGGGAAGCAATCGTGGTTACCAGTCCCTTTGCTCTAATATGGTTGGGGAATATCTCAGCCATGTATGCGAACATGGTGCCGTCAAGGAAGAACTCGAAGCTGAGACAGTAGATGTAAATCATCGCTACGCCGGCCCGGAGTGCGCTCTTGTTTGGCCGGGCCAAATCCTCAGCCGAGGTAGCGAAGTTGGCCAAGATTGCGGCGAGCACGATTAGGCTGCTGCAGCAGGTGACGAGTCCAGCCACGATGAGTTTAGGGCGAGCGACACGATCGATGATGAAGAACGACAGCAGCCCACCTGTGATAGCCATGGTGTTGTAGCCCATGTTGTAACGGAGCTGGGTTACCTTATCGAAACCCAGGCTGCTGTATATTGTTGGGCCATAGTTGTTGATGACCAAGATGCCTGAAGACTCGATGAAGACAACAGTGCTTGAACTGATGAGCACTCTTTTGAGGTATGCTGGTTTTCGGAACATGTCTGACCAGGAGCTGTCTAGTCGCAGATCGGTCTCGATCGCCTCTGAAATCTGCTGTAGCTCAATCATGCTTCCTCAGCCGTATGAAGGCGACGGAGAGTCGACTCAGCTCGTTCTGGGTGTCCATTCATCAGCAGCCACCGTGGAGACTCTGGCACATACCACAACGCAATGAAGTGGCATACTAGCGGCACCAAGCCTACAATGAAAGGCCCTCTCCAGGCCATGTTTTCGTTTGCTGGCAAGTGGAAGAAGGCGTAGCCCATGTACGAGGCCATTGCGTAACCGAGAAGGATGCCGCAGCTGTGGAAATCGGCGAGAACGCCACGTGTCGCCGGCGGCGCGGTCTCGCTGATCCACATTGGAATGGACGCGACCAGCATGAAAACACCCGCACCAGCCACCGTCCGGGCGAAGATGAACATAGCGATGTGGACGCTGCCGGCGAGCAAGGCACCGGCAATAATGCTGACGGCTGTAGACACGCGAAGGGCCCAGAGTCTTCCCCAGGTGTCTGCTAGCCACGAAATGGTGATCACACCAAGAACACCGCCAGTGAAGAAGAGTCCGTTCGTTGTGGCGATGAGGTCAGTGCCATCAGAACGGGAGAGCAAAGCGAAGTAATCCAGGAAAGATGGTTGAGCTAGAGTCGTGCCTATGATTGCTGCAGCATAGCCTGCACCGAGGGAGCCTGCAGCCATGAGCACGGTGACGCCAACATTGTAGAGTCGAAGCTGGCGGCTCTTGACATGCTCAAAGTGCTCAGTCATCGTCGCGAGTGTTCTTGGCGTGTCGAACTATAAGCTCTGCTGCTGGCGGCTTGGGTTCCAAGTTGGCCGCCATACTCCGCACTCTTCACATCGCCATTCTTATAGTCCAATTCAAGTCAGTCAATCGATTGCCGCTCATAATCCGGGGTCCGGGGTCTGGGGTACATCGCACAAAGTCGTGTGTCACTGGCAGAAGGTATCGGCAGCGAAAGGGGTCAGGTCAGACTCCTCCCAAGCCATGATTGCTCGGCCCGGCAGACCAATCAGCACCGTGCACGGAGGTAAAGCTCTACGTCCCCCATGCAGTCCTCCCGGCGGGTTGTCGACGACCAAGTGACTCTGCACAGGCTAGATCTCGCACTCAACTAAGAGAGCGCTTGACTGATTCGTCGTTGACCATGGAATCAGCAGCTAGCTATTTATCCACTTCCTTCGTGAGATTTCATAACGCAGCTTAGTATAGGATAGCTGAACACCATTTGGCAACCATGAGTTCTCTCAAGCATAAGGT
Organism: Cyphellophora attinorum; assembly: GCF_001299255.1. Lineage (NCBI taxonomy): Eukaryota > Fungi > Ascomycota > Eurotiomycetes > Chaetothyriales > Cyphellophoraceae > Cyphellophora > Cyphellophora attinorum. The sequence continues at coordinate 233,299 of NW_017253248.1, read as the reverse complement.
CATTGCAGTGACAGGTGCAGCCAGCGGCATAGGTCGTGCGATAGCTCGTGAGTGCGCCGCTCGTGGTGCTCGTCTTGCGATTGCGGATGTTCAACAACAGCCCTTGAAGGAGCTCGCCAAGGAGCTCGAGGCGCAAGGCACAGCAGTCACAGTCACTATACTCGACGTTTCGAATTCGGACAGCGTTGACGACTGGATCAACGGGACTGTTGAGTACTACGGCCATCTCGACGGAGCGGCGAATATTGCGGGGATCGAGGGCGATAGTAAGGTCTTCTGCACCATCGCCGAGCTTGGAAATCCAGCCTGGGACAAGGTGATGGGCGTTAATTTGAATGGTGTCTTTTACTGCCTGCGAGCTCAACTTCGGGTCATGAAGAAGGGTGGTTCCATCGTCAATGCTGCTAGTATTGCCGGACTTCGGGGCAGGGCTGGCATCTCAGCCTACAGTGTGAGCAAGCATGGAGTCATCGGATTGACCCGGTGCGCTGCTGCTGAAGCAGGCTCACAAGGTGTAAGGGTGAATGCAGTGGCGCCGTGAGTATCTTTCTTGTTTTCTGGTCATACCATCTTCTACGTGGCTGATAATTTTGCGTGCTACAGAGGCCCCGTGCAGACACCTCTGATGGACAGAGTCCTCTCGGAGACCAATGGTGGGAAGACCGATGCAATTGATTCTAATCTCCCCATACCGAGGATGGGAACACCAGAGGAGCTAGCCAGGACATTCGTGTTTCTGCTAAGTGATGAATCAAGTTGGACAACAGGCTGTATATACACCGTCGACGGGGGCGCATTGTGTTGAGGCGAGCATAACGATGCATACCCGCAAAACCGTAGGGTTCCTATGAACAGTATTTGTGCAACTTCCTGTTTCTTGAATATGCACATGAGTTGGGCCCAGACTGTCCCCGAACAAGTCAAAGAATATTCGAGTAATGGTCTAGTAGGATGGCTCTCTCTAAGCACGTTCGATCACACGCTGGCTGTAAGCAGCAAAGCCTGGACGGTGCTGGACCATTCCAAAGTATGCTGCCTTCAAGTTCACCTATATGAGCCGTTGCAAATGGAGAATACTTAAATCAAACACTCATGCACATCTGTACATGGTCCACTCAGTAAACTGTGTATACTAGACCCTCATCACGCTCAAAGGCTCGTTTGCATCTCTCCTCGTACTCAGACAACCCTCCCAGATAAGTCAGAGGCTGCACGCGAGCGCCGGGAACATTTGCTCTGGTCCACCAGGAGTCGGTGAACCTGACGAGATTCTCCTTAAACTGGCAATCAAGCAGCTTAGCCCACTCGACTTCAGCAGCTCGGTAGTCTCGATTGATTTGGCACCTCTATCTTCTGCTTTCATTATTAATTGAGCGACCAAATCAGTCTGGCAGTCCACTGTCGTTGGGGCATTATAGAGAGTTGTTGGACCTGGGAGATTTAGCAATTGAGCAGAATATGTAGGCGCATCTGCATACCTTGAGGACCAAAGACAGTGAAAAGATTTGGGTAATCGCTGATCATAAGACCAAGGTAGGTGTGTATCTCAGACGCCCAAGTATCCTGCAATTCCACCTTGCTACGGCTTTTGAGGCCGAGTTTATAGTAGCTTGCGACGAAGTTAGCCACCATCTAGAAGTCGTGAGATCAAATAGAGGATGACACTTACGATCCAGTAAAGCTCTCGAACCCGGTGGCCACTATCAAAATGTCGAACTCGTGAGTAGTACCGTCCTTCATGATGACACCGTTTTGAGTAAACTTTTCGAAGGGATTGTTGAGCAAGCTGACCAACTTCACATGGTCCTTGTTCATCATCTCGTAGTAGTCTTGTTCAAGTGGGCTGCGTTTGGTGCCGAAGTAGTAGAGTGGCTCTGTTGGTGCAAGTATCTCTCGCTTGATCGGATCTGAGATCTTGGCGCGAACTTTCTTCTTCCAGTAGTCGTAAACCAATCTGTTTGCTTCTGGATCAGTCCTTGCATCTGAGAAGGCAGCGAGGAACGCAAAACCTCCTTTGGCCCATGTTTCGTCGAAGATAGCTTCTCGCTGCTCGGCAGGCGTTTCCATTGCTTTTGGACCACGTTTCAAAGGAAAGCCGGACCATGAAAGACGACAGTCGCGAAAGAGCTCTGGAAAGGAATCCCGTTGCGTATTCCGGAGCTGGTCAGTGAGAGGTCTCTGCACCATGGGTAGACAAGTGCTAGGTCGTCGAATAAAGACGGACAGCTCGCTGGCAAGCTTCGCTGATTCTTGAACTACCTGAATTCCCGTTGCCCCTGCACCGATAACGGCAATCTTTCTACCTTTCAGAGTCGCGTTGTCAGGCCACTCCCTAGAATGGTAAATCTCGCCCTTGAATTCGTCCAGGCCGGGGAAGTTGGGAGTGTATGGTTTGTCCAAAGAGCCGCTCGCCACAACAACGTATTTGCTTTTGATGACAAGTCCTGTATCCATTGAGACGGTCCATATGCCTCTGCTTTCGTCCCATGACATGTTATACGCTTTAGCGTTGAAATATGTATCTTTCGAGAGTTTACAGACGTTGTCGACATGCTTGAAATATGCTCGCAGCTCGTTGCGATCCGGGAATCTTTCCGTGAATTTCCAGTCCTTCCAGACCTCAGGGATGTCCAACTGGTAGAAAGGAAATTCGGAATCGACACGCGCACCTGGGTATTTGTTCCAGTACCATGTGCCCCCAAGTTCTGGGCCAGTCTCGACTGCTTTCACACTGAGGCCTAATTTCCGCAGCTTGTAGAGAGCGGCAATACCACTGAGACCTGCGCCGACCACCAAAACATCACAGCAAACAATGTTGTGCAAAGAGCCCATTTCGATTTCTAGTCAAGGAAGACTCCAGATCCAGGCAACCAGACTGAGTTTCGCGCAGCTTGCGTGTTGTATAGCCTGAATGTCTGCACAGACAATACTCCTGTATTCCAAGATATTGGCCCGAGTTTACACGCAGAATCACTCACGCTTGCCCCGAAGACTTCAGCTTTAAGGACTGCTTCGTGGATCGTACCATAACGGCTGCGGGAGCCCGGCAGCAGTAGGTCTGCCATCACGGGAGCCCCTCGCATTAGACCCGGGCGGCACGATACGCCTCTGATGTACACAGTGCAACGATCCGTAGTATGCTCAGGTCAAAGAAATCAGATGCAGGTTGCCAGGCGCGGTACAAACAAACCTCGATGGGTGCATGCGAAGGGCCTGACCCTGTCGGTGCTACCAACCAATAAGAAACTCCGGATTGAACAATAATTTGTTCCGACTGTCAAGTCTTTGTCCGGGCCGACCGATTTGCTCATTTGCTCAGCTTCACAAGCTCATCACAAGTTCAACTCGCCGGATTTGAGCATGGCGCTACATGACACCAATGCCGCCACGGGCATTGCCCGGCAGCCCTCGCACATTTTCAAGAACAACAGAAGCTGTGACCAATCGGGCTCTGTGCCAGTCACTACACGACGACGCATCGTACACCTGCACGGGTCAGTTTCATTTGATCTCCCCAGATCTGCAAGCCGTAAAATCTTGCGAGTGGAAGTGCCAAATATAAGGAGCAGCTTCTGAATACTTCGCAACTGCAGGACCGACAAACTCAGGAACACCTACCACCATGATCGTCAAGAGCCCGATTCTCCCAAATGCGGATCTTCTGGCCCAGAGCCGCTAGAGGAATTCCTCGATGCCAAGATTCCCACCTCGAAGAGTCTTCCTGGCATTTCTTTTGATCCGAAGGCTTTGAAGAGAAGGTATGTTGAAGAGCGCGACAAACGGCTTCGAGAGGCCAAGACGCTCGGTGGTCTGGATCAATTTCAACTAGTTGAGACGAATGGGCCCTTCGCAGACTATCTGCAAGATCCCTGGGCAGACCGAGCTTTCAATCGAGCCCCTGTCACCGAGGACCTTGACGTCCTGATCCTCGGTGGTGGATACAGTGCACAAATTGTGGCCTCCAAGCTACTGATGAGGGGAGTTTCCAATTTCAAGCTTGTTGATAAGGCTGGTGACTTCGGTGGAACATGGTGAGCAGGCACTCTCGTTCTGGATATGGACGACGAACATGCTGACCTCATCTTCAAGGTACTGGAATCGCTTTCCAGGAGCACAGTGCGACATTGAGTCCTACATTTATATGCCCCTCCTCGAGGAGACAGGCTATATGCCAACAGAGAAATATGCCCGTGGCAAAGAGCTGCTCGCGCATGCCGAGCGACTCGGTCGCCATTATGGACTCTATCCAAAGGCCCTATTCCAGACGGAAGTGCAGAGTATGCATTGGAACGAACAGGAATTGCTGTGGACCATCAAGACCAACAAGAATGACAAGATCCGGGCGAAGTTTGTAATTCCATGCGCTGGACCGCTCCATCGTCCTAAACTTCCGGGCATCCCAGGAATGGACCGCTTTAAAGGCAAAGCATTCCACTCGTCACGATGGGACTATGACTACACTGGTGGCGACTCAGCTGGTACCTTGTATAGACTGCGCGACAAGCGAGTGGGAATCATTGGCACAGGGGCAACTGCAGTCCAGATTGTTCCTCACCTAGCTGAGTGGTCCAAGGAGTTATATGTCTTTCAACGAACTCCTTGTTCGGTTGGAGTCAGAGGCAACAAGCCAACTGATCCAGCATGGGCAGAGTCCCTGAAGCCGGGATGGCAGGCACACCGGACTGTCAACTTTAACAATCTCTGTAACGGCATGCCGGAAGAGCAAGATTTAATCAACGACGGCTGGACCGATCTCTTGCCTGATATTTTCGGCCAGCAGAACCCCGATCTAAGCCCTGATGAAGCTGCAGCAGCACGCCAACTCATCGACTACCAGAAGATGGAATCTGTCCGGGCGCGAGTAGATAGAGAAATCGAAAACCCCAGGACGGCAGAATCTCTGAAGCATGGTACAATGCGATGTGCAAAAGACCTTGCTTCCATGACGAATATCTTCCAGCATTCAACCGTCCAAATGTCTACTTGATCGACACCAAAGGCAAAAGTCTGAACGGCGTGGACGAAACTGGAGTACTAGCAAACGGTGAGCACTATCCAGTTGATGTTCTTGTGTACGCCACAGGATTCGAGCACAGTACCTCATTCTCCCACCGCGCCAATCTGGAAATCTACGGCCGGAACGGCGTCTCGTTGACTGAGGCCTGGAAAGAAGGGCCACGCACTATGCACGGCTGGAGTGCACGGAACTTTCCGAATTGCTTCTTCATCCACAACATTCAGGCTACGCTTACGCCCAACTTCATTCATGCGGCGAGTGAGACTGCGACACAATTGGCGTATGTGGTCTCAGAGTGCCAAAGCCGTGGCATCAAGAGTATCGAGCCGCTTGCTGAGGCTGAGGAAGCCTGGGTCAACACCATTGTCGACCTTGCTACCAAACGCCTTCAGTTTCTTGCTGAGTGTACGCCAGGGTACTACAATAATGAAGGCGAGGTCAATCTCTTGGCGGCCAGGGAGTCGGGGTATGGCGGTGGTGCGCCAGCGTTCATGAAGCTTATGAGTGAGTGGAGGGATGACGGTAGCATGAAAGGAATGGAACTCAAGTTCTGACGCTGAGAATTGTCATACAAATCAAAGCATCCAGCCTCCAACCAAGGCGACAGCAGCCCCTACTACCTTCGCACCCATACCTTCCGCAACCACCTCAGCAGCAGCATTCGCCGACTGGCTCGCACTTGCCGACGAACTTCCAGTCGCGCCGGTCGATTGCGCCGCAGACCCGCTGGAAGACGAGCCGCCACTGCCACTGCTACTGGTCGCGCTCATAGTCGCAGCTGCCGAGGAGCCTGAACCCGATCCCGAACCAGTAGAGGCTATCATTCAACCATGTCAGCCACCCTCCGTCTCACCACAAGAGACAGCCACTTACCAGCACCACTCCCTCCCCCACCCCCACCACTGGCCCCCGTAGTCTGCACAAACGTAAACGCGCTACTCCCCAAACTCGTCTGCCAACACGCCAGATAACTCGCTCCTCCCCCTTCCTGACCCGCCGTCTGCAACACAATACCTGTATTACACTGCAACCCAGTGTTCTGATAGCAGTCCACACTGACGCTACCGGGCGCGTAGAGCGTGTTGTCGCTGCAGGTGGTGTAGAAGTTGCAGGCGCTGCCTGAAGCAGTCGGACAGCATTGGAAGTAGGAGCCCGAGGTGGATACTGTTTCTGAGTATTCGCAGGAGCGGGGGTTGGAGACTGTTTTTGGTGGTGTTGGGTCAGCGATTTAGTTTATATACTGTATGTCAGAGGAGAGTTTTCACGGTTGTGCTGTTGTGAAGGGAGGTAATGCAGGTACAGGTGTAGTTCATGTAGGGAAGAGCAGGGATCTTTTCTGTGGGGGATGGAGGGGAGCCTCTAACATTCGCCGTTCTGAGAGATGAATCCCACGAAGCCGGGGTCTGTGTCGCGGGGGAATAGCTGTGCTGCAGCGGTGATCATGGGCGCTTCGTTTAGCGCGTAGGCGTAGCCGCTGAGAGCGAGCGCGACTGCAGTCGTTGGTTTTCTCATGTTGGTGATTGATCTTGCTGTAATTCTTTGCCGCGCACAAGCACGAAAAGAGAACTGTGTGGGCACAGTTCGGATGTTATAGCAGAGCTCTAATATACCCGCCGAAGGTTTGCGCTTTCCCTCCTACTGGTCATTGCCTCCGCATTCGAGGCCGTGACGAAAGCAGGGAGGTTTAAAATTAAATTTTTGGTGAGCGAGTAAACTATCAGTGGGGATTGACGCGTTCTCTCGCCTGATGCGGGTCGAGGTTATAGTCTGTCACAAGTCGTCGTGTCGCTTCTGCAATATAAGAAGCGAAGCGATGCCATTCACCGTCTTTTTGCTTGCGCTTCTTCGATCCGATCCAGTCCACCGTCCCTTTGCTGTCTTCGCGGCTTCTTGCCCTTCTTAGATGGCTTTGAGATATCAGTCAGGTTTGAGGTAGCAAAAGCCTGGGTGTATAGGGCTACTGCGATGTTCATAGCAACGCCACCGTTTTTCACCGTTTTCGGATTTCCAGCTTTTGCTCTAGACGAAGCCGACTACGACTCCTCACTTCTTCAACTTCTTCTGTAACCGCTTCTCAGCCCTAACATCCTTCTTCAACCTCGCATCCACAATCTTGTACTTCCCTTTCGTCCCCTTGGGCCGCCCACTGATCCCCTTATTATTCCCCCTCGCCACAACCAACTTAACACTCTGCTTCGGCTTGCTCTTCTTCGCCGCCCGACTCATCATCCTTGCAATACTGCTCGCCTTATCCCTCTCACTCAACGCCTCATCCTCCGCCAACAACGCACTCTTCTTCCTCAACTTCTCCAGCCTCTGCGCCGCCTTGAATTTCTTCCTTCCCTGCGCTTCTCGCACCTTCTTGATAGGACGGGCGTTCAGCGCGCGAAGCTTTTCTTTGATGGCAACAGCGGCGGCTTTGGTGACAGGACGCTGAAGTTTGGAGTGGGAGGATTCGTCGTCGAGGAACCACTCGGGGAGGCCGTCGAGGTCGCGGAAGGAGTAGCGATTGAAGGAGTCGTCGACTATGTCGGAGGATTTTGTGGTGCCGGTGGCGAGGGATTGCGCCATGGTCATGGCTTCGGCGGTGATTATGTCGATGTCGAGTTGGCCGTTGGGTTTGAGTGGGTCTTCGGGGCGGGTTGAGGTGGTGTCTGTGGTGGGTTTGTTGTCGTCGTCACTCCAGTTGTCACTTTCGGTATTTGTTGGTTTCGGCTTCGGCTGCGCAGCGATCTGTTTTTGCTTGACAGCTTTCGAAGATTGTGGTTGCTGCTGCTGCTTCTTGTGAGTTTGCTTCTTCTCGTCACTGTCGTCATCAAGCTCGATAGCACTGTCATTATCGTCGTCAAGTTCGTCAACGCCAAGCCCTTGAAAGATATCTTGATCGAAGAACATTGCAGCCTTGCTGGACAGCCCATCACTCTTTGCTGGTTTCCGCAATTGTAGCATCTCTGCTTCTTCATCGTCAGAATCTGCTTCAGCATCTCCTTTTCCATCGTCAGACAATCCCTCCCAGTCGTCAGTGTTCTTCTCCTTTCTAGCCCGTTTGGCTCGTAGCTTCGCATCTTGCTCCTCCCGTCGTGTTTGGTAATCGGCATACATGTCGTCTAGCTGCTGCTCAAGCTCGTCCTCTGCTTCGTCAGACTCGGCGTCGCTGTCAGTATCCGGTCTTGAATCGTCGTCGGAATCATCATCGCTCTCCTCCATTTCCCTAGTCTCGATCTTTGCCGGCGCCTCTGCACGCTCTGCCGTCTTGAGGTTAAATACCGCACCCTCGCCGCCAGGTCCAACCTGCTCCAGACCAATGTCGAACGGCGCGGTCATGTGCATTTGCATGCGCACCACTTCTTTCTGTTTTCGCTCGTTCTCTCTTCGCCGCTCTTTCCGTTTGGACTTGTCCTTCTGATCTTTCAGTTGTTGCATCTCTTCCTGTATCTGGAGCTCTTCGTCCATGGACTCGACCTCTGCAACTTCCTCGCCTTCCTTGGCGGCGTCATCTTCCTCCTTCTGCTGCTTCTTCGCCTTGGCCGACATGCCGAACTGATCACGAATTTTCAAACGCCATTTGAGTAGCGTGCGGAACTCCTTCTTTCCAAGTACTTTCAGATCCTTGCAGCAAAGGCGGATTTCGGCAGTAGTCTCCGGCATCCTGTTGACTGCGGCAAGGGCAAGATCTCCGTTGCCCGACTGCTCGAAGCTGAGCTCGTTGGTTTCGCCGAGGATCTTGATGGGGTCGGTGGTCTGAATGAACTCGCTGACAGGTACAGATTTGTGCTGGATGTATTCGCCCTCCTCGTAACCTTCACGCCTTCGCTTCTTCTTCTCCGGATTGAAAACTTTGGCCTCGTTGTTTGGGTTGATCTGCTCGACTTCTGCGAAAACGTGCTTCGGGTCCAGAAACTTCGGATCCAGTCGTTTGGGTGCCTTGTAGCCTCGGCACACCACGAAGATTTCTGCTGACACATTTCTCGACGAAGGTGGCTTGGTCGCCTCAACGAACGTGAAAAGCTGTTTGAAAACCCATAATAGCGCATTGTAGTCCTTGGACCGAAAGACCTTTGTGACAAATGTGCCGCCCTCCTTCAAGAACTCGGTCGCCAACTTCATCGACTGCAACACCAGCTCAGCCTGCGAGAAAGCATCCTGCACCCACGCCACACCGACGTTCGGCGCACCGTCGTGCAGAACAGTGTCCGCTTTCAAATGCTTGACATGCTGCCGTATCGTGGCTCGGCACTTGTCGGTCGTGATATCACCCTGAAACATGATCGTTCGCGGTATCGGCTTGATCGGGGCCAGGTCGACGCCCACAATCAGACTGCCCGCAGGCATCGTCTCGGCGGCGACTTGCGACCATGATCCAGGAGCGGCACACAGATCGAGGCAGACTTGTGACTTCTCCAGAAAACCATACTTCTTGTTGAGCTGGATCAGCTTGAAGGCAGCGCGGGCTCGGTAGCCTTTCTCTTTGGCGAGTTTGTACCATTTGTCTGTGGCAGTGTCAGCGATAGTGACCTTGTGCGATGCTTAGTGACTTACCCAGACGGCCTTTGCCGTGCTTCTTCTGGATGGCCATGGCAATACGGTCGGCTCAGGGGATTGACTGGACACACAGAAGCACAATCGACCGATGTGTGCTGCTGTCGAGGGCAATCGAGAACGAACGAAGGCGGCGTCGAAATAATTTCTGCGGAGGCGGCTCGAGTTGGAGAACGAGAAATGAGAAATGGACGGAGATAGGACAACCTACTCCCGCAACTCGAAGTCGGCAGACCACCACCTACAGGTTGAACATCAAACCGTTAGTACTGTCTGGCTATCTTGCTCCGGACATGAGAACACGCACTGTCAGTATCTCCGCGCCTCAAGGCAGTACGAAGATGGTGCTAGGTCGTCGTTCTATGGAGACTTGGACCTGGCTGTGTACGCATCGATTCAAAAGTGTGATGATACTAGCATGTTCTTACAGGGCTGCCTTGCCGTCTGTTGGCTGCACGACCGCCTCCGCTTCACCAGCGCTTTCTTCAAAGATCTCTCCGTCGGCCTCCTCAAAATCGTACGCCGCGTCCTCAGCCTCCTCATCGAAGTCTTCATTCTCATCAAATTCCTCGTCCTCGTACACGAACTCCTCCGCAACGTTGGCGCCAACGTTGCTGAACTTGGCCGTTTTCGAGCGACCGAGAGTGGGCAAGCGTTTGTGGGTGGACAGGTCACTCGAATGATCCTGCAGCAGCCTGTTGAGAATCCTCTGCTCGATGACTAGCCTGCCCATGCTCAAGAGATCCTTCACATCAACATCTCTGGCAGTCTTTAGTGCTCCGTGGTCCGCGAGCTCCTCCATGGCGGGTCCTATGCTGTTTGTACCGGAAATGAACAGGCAACGGCCGTGCCTCTTTCCCCACTGATTCTGTTCCAGGAAGTTCTTGAGGAACCATGTACCCTGCTCCTTTTGCAAACCGATCTGGTCCCCAACAACCACGAGCTCACCGAGTCGGTAGCGATGGCTTAGTGCTATCCGCCACGCCTTGTCGTAAATCTTGCGCTGCAATTCTGTGGCGAAACTTCGTTCTTTGCGGGGTCCGTGGGCACGCGCTCCCCCTTCTCGAATTGGTGAGAATCTATCTCCAACACGAGCTCTGCCTGTGCCCTTCTGTTTGTGAAGCTTGCGCTTGCTACCAATCATCTCTGTCCGGTGAGGCATGTGGGCGGCTCCCGTTCGCTTGTTGTCGGCTTCGAAGATGACTGCTCGGTGTAGCAGGTCTCTTCTCAGTGGTACGCCCAGATGGTCTGACTCGTACCAAGCATAGCGCTGCGGTTCTAGGCTCGGCCAAGAGTGTATCGTAGTGAGCAACTGAGGCGGAGCGTAAAGACTGAGATCAACGTTAGGGTTGATATGTTTGCGCGGTGGCTTAAGGACTCTTGAGCCCGGAATGTTGATGGGTGTCGTTATCGTTGGCAGATCGGTCGGCGTTGCGAAGCCGCGCGTGAGTCGGGGTGCTAGACATTGCTGGCGTAATAAGTCAGCTTCACGAAAGGTGCCGTTGATGGGACGAACGCCTACTGTAACTGGTTCAGAAAGGTCTAACCGCTTGATGTTCCTGACCAGACTCGAGAGAGTGCAGCCGCTTCCATGCATCACCATGCGCGCTTCGCGTGAGCAGCACTTGGAGCTGCTGTTTGATCGAATGAGAATCCGACGCATGTAATGGCTCGTGTCGATGCAGGAAGGCTTAGATATAGGGTGGCCGAGTAGGACAAGTGCGAGCTCTGCTACGGATGCCTTCGCAGACCGTATACGCAGCGAGAAGTCATTCAACTCTGTCTTGATCGATCAGGTATAGACACTCTCGCTCAACATGCCCAAATTCCCCCGGACATCACCATTGACAACGGCTACTCTATTCGCAATGAGAGCGCCGCGGTTATGACCCTCCGAAAGCAGCATCTGCTGTCGCCCCAAGGACCGCACTACCAAGGATCTGCTGCCGGGCCGCTCCACAATTCTGTAACGCTTTTGCCTCTGCCATGGAAAGAATATGCAAGTCAACGCGCGCTTTCCGACCTCCCCTTAATGCACTGATCAATCAGCTGTAGGGCTTCCGAGTCCGCTCTCGCGTTCCGCTCGCCTTCTCGCCTTGGCTCAGTATCCTCCGCCCCCGTCACCTTGAGACAAGCCTTCGCGATGTCTCCCAAGGCACGCTATATCAGGTAACGATGATCTTGTGCTCGGGTGCTGATCCCAGCCCGTGGCTCGGGGACCAGTGGTGCTCCAAGCATGCATTGGGAGTACATAATGGTAGGTCGCCCAGTGTGGTCAGGTATCTTGCCATTGTTCATCATTCTCTTCCCTTCCACTCATTGAGGATTCGCTGGGTCGTTGACCATATACATTCATTTCCCAAAAAGCTTGCGCTTTGACAGCTGCAGCAACATCCGTTCATTCACCCAACAAGGATTACCAAATTTCACCAAAACCTCAGACAACCCTCCACAATGCATCCCACAACAGCGACCCTCCTCGCCCTAACCGCCCTCGCCACCCACACAGCCGCCCACGGCTACGTCCGCACCTGGACCCTCGACGGCGTCTCCTTCAACGGCTACAGCCGCTCCGACGGCAACCCCAAACCCGACGCAATCGGCTGGTCCTTCACCACCCCCGACGAAGGCCCCGAACTCGACCTCACATCCCCCAACTTCGCCTGCCGCTCTGGCGGCGCCCCAGCCTCCTCATCCGGTCAAGTCGCCGCCGGCGGCACCGCCACCTTCCTCTGGACCTCCGATGACAAATCCATCAACCCGGACGGCTGGTCCGCCGGCCACCGCGGACCAATCATGACGTACATCGCACCCTGCAACGGTCCCTGTTCATCCATCGCCGACGCTTCAACCCTAAAATGGACGAAGATCGCCGAACAAGGCGTCACGGGACCAGCCAACACCCAGGGAATCTGGGCGACGGACCAGATGCGCGCTAACGGCGGCGTCGCGGCCGCTACTATCCCTTCCAGCATCGCGCCGGGAGAGTATGTGCTGCGCAACGAGATCATTGCTCTGCATCGCGCGCATCTCAGTGAGCCGGAGTTTTACATGCAGTGTGGCAATATTGAGGTCACGGGGTCTGGCACGGATGATCTGAGCGGGCAGGGAGTTGTGGCGAGTCAACTGTATAGCACTTCGGACGAGCAGATCTTTGGTTTCTCCGTGTATGACAATCGCGGGGATGGGAGCGAGTGGATTGTCCCAGGGCCGGCGCTTTATGGTGGTGCTGCGGCGGCTGGAGCTGGGAACGGAACAGCTACACCTTCTACGCTGCCGACTGGTACTGCGCCTTCGACTGTTGCTGGGAGCCAGCCAGGGAGCACAATCGTGCCCTCAATTCTTCCAACCGCTTTTCCCAGCAATAACGGAGACCCTCCTGCAAGCGGCAATCCCTGGCAGAGCGGACGTCCCCGTGGCTCAGGGCGATACGGGCAGTACTAGAAGCACAAAGTCATGAGCTTGCCCACGCAGAGAAGAGGTTGAGCGCGGGCGGTACACAGCGCCACTTGGCACCATTCATCAACACATTTTGCATGTATAGAAAAGACGGTCTCCTCATGTACAATGTACAAAATAGTACACAGTTGAGAACTATGTACATCATGAACTGAGACCCAGAACTGATGAATGCCCGCAGAGTTTCCTCGCTGCTGCTTCGGTAGTTGTTGCGTCAGCGTGGGATCTGCCACTCACGCAGCGATGCATGACAACTGTGCTGGATCGCATCAAATCGTGTGGAAGGACGTATTTGCAATACCCATCCCCAAGAACGGTCGATCCTGGCATGGCCGTCTCAGCATAAGGCTCTTCTATCATTGCGACGAGTGCCACGTACAGCCTCAGATCCCGTGGCAGAAGAAAGTGTGCGCGAACAACGCCGCAGCCGAACAAACTCAAGAACGAACTGGTCTGGCAACTGGTCTGACAACTGGTCTTATCACTTTATATACATATTGGTCATCCAATCTCGCAAACGGCAGCTGGTCATCCCGCGTCTTGTAATGCCCTTCAGTAGTCATCCCATCGTTGCTTCCTCCTCCTTGCTTGTGTAAGTACCTGCCTTGCCCGCCCACTGACTTGACCCATTGCACTTTCCTCGGCAGTGAGACCAGTCGTGCTGGCTTGACAACCTGTTTGACTTTCATGTTCCCTAGCAGCAACTCAACACCAGGAAACGATCACAGCTTCGTCCGCGATACCCGACTAAAGTCGACTTGAGAAAGAATTACCGCCTGCAATTGCCTAGCACAATATTCCACGCACTCAACTCTCTCCAATTATCGCACCAGACCTTCCTCCTCCGTCCATAGTTACCAACAGGCCCGGGATGAAAAGAACAGTCAGCCATCCAAGGATTGATTCGCGCCAGGTCAGCTTTGGCGCTTTTCGTGTCTCCTGCTTCTCTTCATCCTTCTCAGCAGCCCTTTTGTGCCGCATGCGTGCATGTTCCAATGCCGAAAACGCTACGACCTCGACGAAGAAGACAAGCCCCTTTCCCAGCCTCTCAAGTCTCAACCACCACAACAACCATCCAAGGAATGCGAAGCACCACATGATCGCAAGGTCGCCAGAAATATCGTCGCCACGGTGTTCCACGTGGACCTCCTGCTTCTTCTCTTCCTGCTTCTTCTCTTCCTGCTTCTGCTCTTCCTGCTTCTGCTCTTCCTGCTTCTTCTCTTCCTGCTTCTTCTCTTCTTGCTTCTTCTCTTCCTGCTTCTTCTCTTCCTGCTCCTTCTCTTCCTTCTCCTTCTCTTCCTTCTCCTTCTCTTCCTTCTCCTTCTCTTCCTTCTCCTTCTCTTCCTTCTCCTTCTCTTCCTTCTCCTTCTCTTCCTTCTCCTTCTCTTCCTTCTCCTCCACCATCGCCTTCTTCCCCACAGCACCATCCATTCCTTGACCCAACGCTTCTCCTCCTTCATCGCCAGACGGTACTGCTTTTCCTGTACTCGACGCTCCGCCTCCATCACAGCCAGCTCAAACTCCAACAACTCCAGCTGACGCACCTTCTCCAGCGCTATCCACCTCTCCCTGGCTTCCAGACGGCGCCTCTCATGCTGCATTTGTGTCTCCACATCAAAGTGCACGTCGGGCGGTCCATAGCGTAGCGTGGTTTTCTTTCTATAGCGGATACGTAGGATTCTGCGTGACGGACATTTTGCTGTCTTCCATGATGTCGGATATATGAGCTGGTCCCGGCCAAACAAGACGAGGTGGCGTGTCATGGTGATGGGTGATCTTGAGCTGAGTGGGCGGTGTTTGTCTTCGGCAACTTTTGCAGCAGGGTCGACGCGGCTGATGCGGGCCATGTTGACGATGATGAAAATGTTGATGGTGATAGTGATAGCTCCGGAGCTCACGCATGTATTGATGGTTGACACGGAATGTGAAAACGTTAGATGATACGTGGTCGCCTGTTGGTTTGCCAAGGACGAGCTGACTTTCCACCCGCGTTGTCGGTGTCAGACATGTCCGGTAGAAGATGTTGAACAGCTGGAACTCTGGTCGAACAGAGTTGTGTCTCCCAGATCAGTCCTCTCGCCGCCGGTTCCAGCTCCAATGAGCCCAAGCTCCTTCCTCAAGGAACTCTTCCCATACGGTGACTGCTCGACTGCCCAATTCAGCGGGACCATGTCGCAGCTTCGCCGCCTCGAGCGCTTTGCGCGCATACATGGTCGCCTTCCCGCTGTCGCCAAGAGAGTTGTATGTCAGCGCGGCGTGGCCGTATGCGGTGTTGATGAAACCTTCTAGCTTCAGTGTCTGGTAGAGCTCGATGAGACGCTTCGCCTTCTGGGTATAGGCCCAGCTGTCAGTGTCCGATGTGTCTGACTCCCAGTCGCCAAGCTCCGCTTCGAGAAGCTTTGCCTCAGCAAGAAGGGCGTCATCCTCCTCAGCATTTGCGCATCGATGGCAGGAGCAAGTGAAGCCGAACGCTTGCAGTAATTCTGATTTGCGAAACCAGGCCGGGCTAATGGGGTCGACGTACGAGACGGTGACTTCTTCCCCTTCAGCGATCTCGCGAGTGGCGTGTAGAGTATGTGTCAGACCTATATTGTCGAGATAGTACATGGCGTTGGGTGCACAGTCGTGGTTGAAACGTGATGCTTCGGGAAAGACAGCGAGGTGTTGGACAGATGAGACGTCGATGGCGAAGGCGTTCGTTTTGATGATGTCTTGTGCGTGAACAGCAGGATTATTGTATGACTTCGCTAGGTTGTTGAACGCATCACGAGTAGCCGGTGGTAGTTTTGCTACGGCGGTCCGAAGATGGAACTCACGCTCGAATGCTCGAGGGCTTTCGATGTTGTGGACGAGTAGTACTGGTGATGAATGCAGAAGTCGAGTGCCGGCCGGGATTAGAGACGTCGCGACCACTCCCATGCCCTTGTTGGAAAGGGCTGTGACCTCGAGTGATGGATGCATGGTGATCTCGCTCAATGTTCCACTGGCGTTCCTTCTCCCGTCCCTTTCCCTTGCAATCGCAGAGATGCGCTTCTCGAATTCGCGGGCTATGGACGGCGTTGTGAAAGCAGAGATGCCGCGACCTTTCTCGAAGGCGGGATGAATGTACACACATAGCTTATCATCGATATGGTCTAGATGTCCAGTACACGAGGGGTCGTCGTTCGAGTAGTCAGCGGGCTTTTCGTAAGGGAGACCGAACTTCGTCCCTGTATCGTGCCCATGCCGGTCAGACTGATTTTCGGAGTGGTCTTGAACACCTCCAATGCTACTCCCGTCATCGTCTCGAAGATTCGTAGCACAAATTGGCCATGTCGGCCTGCTGTTGCTGATGACTGTACATATTCCAGGAACTGATCTCAGCTGCTGCACTTTGCTGGCTGACACACTGCATGAGCTGACCGCAACAGCGATAACGAAGCGCAATACTTTCATGCTGCTAAAGTCGTGTCACTGCCACGAGCTGTGCAGCCAGCAAGAGCATCAGGAAACTCTTCGAAGATGTCTCGCGACATCTCTTCCTGAAACGATGACGGTTTCAGCCTCGGCAAGGGCGATACAGCTTGTGCCTGAGCACAAGGACTTCGCCTTACGATGTCAGCCATCTCACACTCTGTTCAACAGTCGCGTGCAGTGGGTAGCTCCAGATTCGAATGTTGCAATGCATAAATAAGTGGCGCCATCCACTTAGACAGAAACATCGACAAGGCAACTAGGATCGCGCCAAGACTTTTGGAGGGCAAGCAGGAGGCAGAATACTATTGGTGTTGTTACTCTTTCCAGGTCTACATATTTCGCGCCTGTCATACAGACAGTCATGATTCTCGTTCCTCCATCGAGTCGACATACAGCACTCCAGAGTCCTACTCGATGTGCTCAGTGGGCGGCAATGCTGATTGCCTCCCCTGTTCTC
The DNA here is from genome assembly GCF_001299255.1 of Cyphellophora attinorum. Classification (NCBI taxonomy): domain Eukaryota; kingdom Fungi; phylum Ascomycota; class Eurotiomycetes; order Chaetothyriales; family Cyphellophoraceae; genus Cyphellophora; species Cyphellophora attinorum. The sequence continues at coordinate 216,371 of NW_017253248.1, read as the reverse complement.
CACGACGCGCATAGAAAGTCTAGTTTCACTCCAAACCACCTTCAGACCTCAGGCGGAAGTAGTCGAAACCTCCTGCCCATTGCTCAGGTTGCCATCACCTTCGTCCCCGCCCACCAAGATATACTGTAGGATATCACTGAGACTCAGCACACCGACCAAATACCCCTGCTCATCCACAATACTTAAGCGATGTACCCTCGACTTGCGTATCGTGTCCAGGATAGTATCCAGTCCGTCCTCGTCGCTGCACGTGTAGATGCCTGGATGGGAAGCTGCTCGCGCGGAAAGGGCTTTGCCGACCGTCCAGGTGAGGTTGCCGTAATCGCCTGATTTCAGCACGTCGATAACGTCTACTGCTTCGAAAACGTTGATGAGCACGCCTGAAACCAAAAAGTGTTAGTGTCTAAGCTCATAGGGAGATCGCAAGAAGGCATGAGGCTGCGTGACGTACCATCATAAGTCACGACCGGCACACTCGAAATATTTCGTGTGACCATTTCATCAATGACATCCAATACCGTGCTATCCAGACTGCATCGCACAATGTTGTCGTACGTGCCAATCTTCAGCGTCCGAAGCGGCTTGCGTAGTAGATGATAGTCGCGGACGTTCATGGCGATGAACTTCAGAATGCGGTACTGTGTGATCACGGAGGTGACCATGGTGCGCTGGGTGTCGGAGTCGTAGCTGACCAGGGGTATACGACGGGCACGAGAGACGAGTTGTTTGCGCAGTGCGTCGTAGAGGATGGCCTCGGGGGTCACGCTGATTGTTTCGGGTGGGCGGGTGCCGAGGACGCGCTCGACCTCTGTGGAATGGGTTAGTGATGGGCTTGTCTGGGGAAGACGCACAGTGTCATCAGGTCATTGAATCGACATACCTCTAAGGTCGCTCAGCAGCAGATTGTCCACATCCTTCAACTTATCTACGTTCAGATTGTAGTACTGAACCACATTGAGGTAGTCGTTGACGGTCAGCAGCCCGGCATAAGTCGAAGTTGAAGAGTCCCACAGTGGTGCAGAAACAATGCCTGGTCTCCAAATCAGCACAATTCCATTGCCAATGCCTTGTTCCATTGTCTCCACCAGGAACAGTCACACTTACCGCACTGCACCAAAATTTGCAGGCTCTCCTTGACCGTCAGACTGACGTCCAGCTCAATCAGCCGGAAACTTAGCGGCAGCACATCATATGCCGTCCTCGCACGCAGAAAATCCCGTATCTTCTTCAAGCCTAGCTCCTCATCGCGATCGATCTGCCGCTTGATCTTGGGTGGTGCCTCGTCTCGCTTGTCCGCGGCCTTGGCCGGCGTGACGGGCCGACTCGATGCTCTGGGTCTACCGCTGGGTATTGGTTGTAGAAAAGTAGCGGGACTAACGAAGCTGGCTTCGTGGCCTGGGGCTATGTTGGTGGTTGTGCTTGCGGTTTTCGACGTTGAGTGTGGGACTGGTGGTGAGCCGTTAAGAGCAGCTGTGGTGGCATCGTTGGACCGGGACATGCTGCCGGGCTGAGAGTTGGGTTGTGAAGGCGGACTGGTCTGCGGTTGCCGATCCTCCATATTGTCCTCCTTCGATCGCAACTCCAGAATTTTGTGTCTAGTACTCTTCTATCGCATACCGGCGGAAGTGTCGGCGTCGTCCTATCGCGGCGTTGCCGCCCCTCTGCAGGCTATGATCCGCGTTGGATTGCCGCAGGCGAGTGGGTGGCAGTGGCCGGGAATAATAATCTTCCGTCTCGTGAAGCGATGGTCGCTGGGGATGAATTGGATTGCAGAAATAGATTGGGAATACAGATATCGGCGATGACGAACTCGGGGTCCCTCGCGCTTAGATCGGGCCTTGCAGTAGTGATATGCGGAGATGATGGCGAAGAGGCAAAGAGTTGAGGTTCAAGGCGTGGGGAAAGCGAAAGTGAAGCGTGGGCGCGGGGTGGCCCGCACGGCGGAAATGCTTGACATGTGAAAATCTTCCGGCCATATAAATCGTTTCCTCCATTTGGAGCAATACGGGAACGTCGTGCAACCTTTCAGAACGCCAACGCCAATGAGGGCTATCTATACTCTATACCTCCGCCTGCCTGACTCCTGGAGGGCACACATGTCAGGACGATAATGTCTATGCCGCTGTCGCTGCACTCTTCTTCTCAATATCCGCCAAAGATTCTTCCTGCCCACCCTTCAAGTAGTTCTCATACTCGCCCACCCGCTTCCCCGCCTTCTCCCACCTCGCCTTCCGCTCCGCCCTCTTCTGCTCCGCCAGCTTGTTCAGCGCCGGCCAGTACTGCGCGTGATCATACTCAAACTCCACCAAACCACCACACTCCTTCAGCAGCTGCTCAGGCGGCACATGCACCTTCGAGTCCTCGTTGAACTTGATCTTCTCCTTAGTCAACGGATCGATAAACGGCGTGATCAGCTTGAAGAATCCCCAGATCATCCACGGCACATTCGTGATCAATGCCCTTCCCAGCCTCTCAGGATAATGGTTCTGCAAGATCCACAAGGTCTGCCGCCCCTGAGCCAGCGTCGCGCCTTGCCCAGCCTTGGTCTCGGCAAAGTTGATCTGTAATGTCAACGTCTCCTGTCCGGCGGGCATGAGGTCGATGCTGCGCTCCAGCATGAACACCAAGTGCTCGATCTGACGTGGTCCACGCTCTGTGTTCTGCTTGCTCGGCCGCATGATCTGACACGGTCTGCCTTCATTGTCCCAACCAACGATCAGCTGCTTGCCGGTCTCGTTCTCGATGCTCATGTACTCGGGTGTGAGCTTCGTGTCGACGCCGAATTCGCGGCGCCAGGAAAGCGTGTTGCGTAATCGTGTCTCGGCGGCGGAGAGGTTCCATTTGTCTGCGCGGAGGTAGCGGAGCAGACAGTCTCGTGTCATGTACATGCGTTCATGTTCTTCTATGGGAGATTTTGATGCGCCGGCTTCCAGTGAATTAGGTACCTCTGTCCATGCCTCGACCGTAGCCAAGAACTTGTTGTACTTCTCTTGCTGATCAGTGGTCAACTCGGGTCGCACTTTGGGCTTGCTGGACTCGAGAGGTGCTCGCAGCGGTGTCTTGACGGGACCATCCTTTGACGACAGTGGCAAGGTCGTGTCGAAAGCCGGTTCCGTCTTCTCTGCAGTGCCATTTGTTACCGCCGCACCATTAGTTACTGTACCGGCCACAGCACCATCCGCGTTCCCAGAGACCTCGGTCTTCTCTACCACAGGGTCAGGCACAAAACTTGTATTCTGCAGCTTTGAATTACTCATGGCCTGCTCGAGCTCATGCATCGTCTTCTCCGGGTCGCCAGTCGCGGATGCGCTCACCGATGGTGCAAGCGGTTGTTCGGTAGCCATATTTGCAGCATGTGTGCAGAGCGTACTGCGACTCGCGATCAGGAGCCCTTCCTATATATGATGAGACGCTAGGCAGGGGTCTATTCTATCTTAGCTCTTTGGCATCATGTTGCGAGAGCAAGTTCGTTCACCCATCAGGAGAGTTGTTGAGGTGAGACGGGGGGCGGGAACTTTTTTGGCCGGCTCGCGTGGTCTTTCTCCAAATTTCGAGATGACTTCACCGCCGTTATCAGCCGATAGTAATGACTACGCCTTTCCATCATCACCATACATCGAGGCACCTAAGCAACGAGCTCCTGGCAACACGCTGGACGCATATGAACCGCAGGATTCCATCATTCGAATTGTCATCATTTGGTTGCATGACCTTAGAGCTCGAATTGACTCACGTAGATGGATGTGACGCGTATCGCGCGTCTTCTTCCGACAATCGGCGCAACTCATATCCCTCGCGATGTCGCGACACTGCCTATCCACCAGGATACAATCCAGCCTGCTCTGCATAAAGTATGAGCATATCACTGATGACTAGTCGTGTCCAGGCTACGACGGCAAAATATCAAATCGAGGTAAGCGATGTGTATTCACACATCTATATACACGGCGAGGTGCGGCTGAGGCTGAGCTGTCTCCCTGAACATGTCACCTCAGGTCCAACGACTTCACCACGAATCTCCTCTCCATCTTCTGTCTCTTAAACAATCTCCACGGCCAGTCTGACCAATTCTCTTCACTATTTCACCCACCAACAATTTCCAACCTCCTCTCAAACCCCCTTCCAACTTTGCCACAGCACCCCTCATAACCGTATACGCAACATCAACCCCCCAAACACATCCTCAGACCAGCACGCCAAAGCGAGCTCACATGCCTCTTCACCAACTCTACTTCCTCTCTCGCCGCCGCATCCTCGGACTATGCCTGCGATCCGCCTTCCGCGCCGTCTTCGCTACTACTAGGGAGTGACAAGCCACCGCTCTCAGGCCGCCATTCGCCCGCGTCCTTGCCATGGACGTCTACGTTGCATCCCAAGGAGAAGGGGCGACGCACCGATGCTCATTCCTGCGACGATGATGTTTTCCACAGACCGGCATTGAGCCTGATTGGGCGGTGACTTTGCGGTCGAGCGTGGATGGTGCGGCTCGACGGAGGCGTAGTGTTTTCCGGACTACGGCGTCGAGCTAGGGTCGCGCGAAGAGTTGATCCGTTGAGGGTGAGAGGCTGTTGGCAGCCAAGAGGCCGCGAGGTGATGAGCTACCACTCAAATGGTTTTGGCAGGATGCATTGGTGGGCTTGGAGAGGCTGGAATCTCTGTCGACAGATCTGCGATCCGGTGCTGTATCATCCGGCTTCCTGACGATCCGCCGCGTCACGCGGTCTCGTGAGCGAGTTGTTTGTCGGCCGGTCTCGGGTCAGTCAATCTTGTCATCCGGTGTCTTGCTCCCCCTTTCCTGTCAACCGGTCGGAGAAAGCCCCATCTTGCAGCCATGTATCAGCATACTATTTGATCACACGACGACAGGAACCGTCGCCGGCTTGGAAACGAGATGCACTACCTCTGGAAACACAAACACCTAGACATGAGCTGACGGTCACTCCGTAGGTCTGCGGGGTTATTCTAGGAAATGCAAGCAAACATGCTAAGTCAAGAATAAAATTGCTTGAATGGGCGCCTCACTGTATATGCTGCTCTAGTAAAGCTTACTCGTCCTGACGATGTGATGCCTCCCACGGGCAAGACGCCAACGCATGCTCCTACGTGCTAAGCATATATATTGTGTGTATCGCACATGCGCCATCATCACACCCCCTCTCCCAACCGCACCACTAACTTCCGTTCGCCCCACCACAATATCAACTTATTTCCCAATATTCTTCTCCGGATTCTTCTCAAACGCAACCACATACTTCCGCCATTCCTTGGCCGCCTTGTGAATCACCAGCCGCAAATCATCTTTTACCTCCTGGAGTTCCCACGCTTCGTCTTCCCAGTTTTGTTTCTCTGAGCCGGTTTGGTGGGGCGCCCAGCCTATAGCTTCGAGGCAGTCGCTGTTGTGTGTGGTCAGTACAGTGTTATAAGGGGGATGAGTTCTAAACATACCTCTCCGAAGGCGGCGTCCTGTATTCTGGGAAGAGTTTCGGCTCGACCTTGTGGCATTCAGCCTGGAGGTAGCGCGAGAGAACGTCGATGCGGGTCGCGGGGCGGAACTCGAGTTTCAACTTGTCTTCTTTTTGTAGCTCTGCTTCGGGTTTCTCGGGGTCGATCGCTTGGCTTTCTCCCGGAGGAGGAACACCTCCGCTTGCGACAGCTGAGCTCGAGGGTGCAGAAGAGGTAGACGAAGACAACCGCTTGCCAACACTTCTTGCAGTCTTCGCGCCTTTGATGTTGAAGTACGCCCACGCGGCATTGACCTCGAAGATGCCACTAACAGCAATCAAGACAATATCCACCGCGAGCGAGACGGGAAGGAGACCCGTTGCGATGACGCTGTCCCGCATGGCTTTGGACTTGGTGCGCATGACTGTGTTGACAAACTCCTCTCGCATCTGCTCCGGCGTGAGATTCATGGCGGGTGAGTACACGAAAATCATGGTGTCGAGGCTAACGGTCTTATTTGTCACGTGTCCTTGGATTGTGGGGTCTTCGGCGGAGGTGTCGTTGCCCAGGGGGTCTTTGTGGTCGAATGGAGGAGATGGCGAGCGAGATGGGGTTGGAGATGTTTTGCTAGCGCTGGGTTGTTGGATGCGGCTGAGGAAGTCGATGTTGGAATTGGTGGTGTAGCCCATGGCTTTGTTCGCACCGCGGATCATTTTGCCTTTGAAGCCGGGCCAGCTGGTGACCTTGGCTTCGGACGACTTGGCTTTGCGGACTTCAGCCTGCCACTTTCGTTGGACTTTGTGAACTCGATCTTCCTTCTGGCCTCGGGTGGGGTCTGGAGAGGTGGTGGGGGAGGTGTGTAGATCAGAAAGCGCTTGGGGATGGCCTCGGACGGAGCATTCTTGAGCTGTGGTGTTGGGAATGGCACAAGGTAGGCGATCAGCTTGTGCGGATCACGGGTATAGTGAATCGGATCGGAAGGGTTGTCCGTGCCAAAGTCTGTAGCTGTGCGGCGCGGCGGAGGCTGGAATCGATCTGTGGAAGGCGTCCGTGAAAATGCTGGAGGCTCGTTGAGGCCAGAGCCGAGCTGCTGGCCAGGTCGGATTGGTAGAGCGGGCGTCGCGTTATCTTCCTCGTCTTGAAGTCGCCGAGCTAGTTCGAAGTCCTGCTCCTCTGAGCTGAGGACGCGGGAGGACGAAGCGGTGTTTAGGCCGGGCTGAGGGGCTGAAGGTCGTGGTCGCGTAGGTAGTGGTGGCGCCCGATTCTCTTCCTCTTCCTGAAGCTGCAAAGCATATGCATAGTCTTGGTCACTGTCCAAGTGAACTGAAGGATGGACGGTGGACTGAGAGTGGCCTACCGCATCTGTCTGAGGCACAGGCCGAGGTCCTGGTAGCGGCGGAGGCTCATCGGTCCTTGACTCTCGATACTGATCGTAAGTTGGTGGCTCTGAAGGTGCGTTGTGAGCTAAGGAGTCTGATATGGGGACTGCTTCATGCGTAGCTGGCTGGCTGTAATGGTTGGAATCTGCTTGGGGAGGCACCTGGTCATGAAACTCATCTCCGGTCCCAGTAGGCACATAGGTTGCTCCAGTAGCAGTTGTCGGCGGTATAGATGGCGATGCTGTCGGGCTACTCCTCTCGAATCTCGCGGGCGACTTTGGTGGGATAGGTGGGATGACATCCTCCGGATGCTGGTTGGAGGGAGATGCCCAGACGTTCGAATGCTGGTCTGCGGGTAGCCCATCTCCGTACATGTCTTCCTCTACCACGTGCGGTAGAGCACCGCTCATCGGTTCGGTACGCATTGCTTGCGAGGCAGTTGACCGAACTGAATCCGACCGGATTGTAGAAGGCGTCGCTGGTATCAAGTTGACGGCCGGGACATGACTGCGTGGGGGCTCATGAGAAGGCACGTCGTTCTGATCAGCGTAGTAACGTCCTGAGTCTGCTGTCGACGCTTGATTGGACTTGTCCTGAGCAGCACCTTCCTCAGGTAGGAAGAGTTCTTGGTTGGCAATAGATCTATCCATTGTCAAAGCGCTGGAATCTGTGTTTCGATCGTGTGTCCTGGGCACTATTCAATCCTGAGGGTCTTGCACGCTTTTGAAGCACAGTATAAAGAGTGCCTAGGCTTGTCGTCTAATTCCAGACAGGCATCAACAAATAATCAAGGCTTGTACGCGTATGGACACGCAACTGAGGCTCACGTACAAATTGGGATGACGTTGGTGCTCTTGCATGAAATGTGGCTGAGCATCGTGCCTGCGCCACCTCGCTAAGTTACCTAGGTATCTAGATCGACCCCACCACCTTGAGTTTACCGAATTCCAAGATTCCGCTACCTCAATCGTCAGTGACCGTTCATCGCATCTGTCTTGGATCCAATTCCCGTCGGATCATCCCCTCGAGTCCATGTAATGGTCAAGTGCACTTTCCCAATCTTCCACCCCGCCTCACCCCTTACAAGCGTCCAGTGGTAAAAGCCGCCCTCATCGAAGAGATCGTCCAGCTTGTTCTTGTCCTTCAGCCATTGAGCGATACAATTTGTGCGCACAAACGCTGCCTGTCGGTCATCGCTGAAGGTGATATCAAAGTTGCTGCTCAATAAAGTGCAGACCTCGAAGTACTTGACGCCGCCGAATGCCCAGTCACCTTTCCCCTCACGACCGATATGTTGTCCATAAGGATAGATGGCGATACCGTCCTCAGCAAAAAGGTTTTCCCACTCTTTGCGCTTCTTCATATCATACATTGCCTCATCGTGGATGGCGGTGTAGTGATTGAGCAGCCATTGAACTGCTTGGATGTCCTTTACCTGTGCGAGCTCTCGCTGCAACTCGAGCACGATGGCTTGTGTGTCTTGGATCTGCCTGCGAAGATCTTCTACTTGGCTCATGGTGGTCGTGCTTTGTTCAGGGACACAGGATTCTAAAATGATCTTATTGATATGTTTGTGATGCCCCGTGTAGCCACTGGATGACTTCGCGTACATATATTACGGCCTGCGAGTGGGGCGCGAGACTCTGCCAATGGGAGGGTTGGGAACGATGTGCACAACCAATTGGAACGTAGGGGAAGTTAAACTCACATTTCACTTCCCCAGATTTGTTGTTCCTTTCCCCAGAGTCACCGGGTATCAACAAGCAAGCGGTCGACTATGGACAGCGTATCTCAGACTGTTGTAGTGAAGAAGCTCGAAGGCCACCCGATCACAATAATTACAATCAACAGACCTGATGCGCGCAATGCCGTTGATCGCAAGACAGCACAGTGTCTGTATGATGCATTCATTGCCTTCGAGAACGATGCAAACCAGAAGATCTGTGTTTTTGCTGGGGCCGGAGGCACATTCTGTGCAGGAGCTGACTTGAAGGCTTTTGCACGCGAAGCAGAAAATGAGCCATGGAACGAGCTGCCTGCCGTGCAAGGCCGCAATCTTGCACCGATGGGACCTTTAAGGCTGCAAGTCAAGAAGCCTGTCATCGCAGCTGTCTCAGGCTACGCGGTGGCAGGAGGTCTCGAGCTCAGCTTGCTCGCAGACCTTCGGGTCGTGGAACGTGATGCTGTGTTCGGCGTCTTCTGCAGAAGGTGGGGTGTGCCACTGATTGACGGCGGGACAGTTCGTCTGCAAGCTGTCGTGGGATACGGACGAGCCATGGACATGATCTTGACTGGACGACCAGTCAATGCTGACGAAGCACTGGCAATGGGCCTGGCAAACCGGGTTGTGGAGAAGGGCACGGCGACCGAAGCCGCAATCGCGTTGGCTCGCGACCTGTTGAAGTTTCCTTACGCCTGCATGCTCGCTGACAGGGCTAGTGTCGCATACAGCGCGTTCTCAGCCTCATCTTTTGAGGACGCGATGGCCAACGAATTCAATGGCGGGGCACCTGTGCTTAGGGAAGCAAGTAAGGGAGCAGCGCGGTTCTCTGCCGGTGCAGGGCGGCACGGGGACTATGGCAAATTGTAATTTGGGCCTGCGAATTGACGTACGATAGATTGGCAGTCCAGCGTTACGTGAGATTGTAGCTCCGCGCGAATGTTGTGTAGAATTTGGTCACTGTTGAAAGAGAATTGTAGATTCCGAATTATGAATGAGAAGACATAAATGCTCTCGGCGAGTCAGGCATTTTGGCTATCAGTTGGTCTTTGTTCGATCGAGCGAGTCATGAAATTCCCGAACCCCCAGCTCGCCCAGCCACCCATCACCTCATTTCACTGAGAGCTGGGGTAGCGACCAGGGGTTCAACTTGCCGTTCATGCCTTTGCTTCATCACTTTCATCAGCACCAGTTCACCTGATACTCGCTACAGGCGTAGGCTCTTCCGTCGCGTCAAAGTAGCCATTTGAGTTCTCTCTACGCGCAACCACCCGACACGTGCATCTTGTAGCATAATCTGTCCTGATCACTGCCGGCGCGCGTCTGATCGAGTATTCGAATATCACCACTGACCGGCGTCCCACGAGTCTCAATATCCCTGCATCTCCACCAGCCTTCAGGATGAGTCGGTCTTTGCCTCAACGCAAGAATCCTCTGATCGCGCCCGAAAATGCTCCTTCATGTAAGTGCACGAACATGAACTCGATGCGATACAGTACTGACAGACGCGACCATAGACAGTGACCTCGTGTCGCGCCGACGGCTGGGCAAGACGAAACTCGCGGTCAAGCCTCAGCAAGTCGGCACATCCAACGCGACGCAGCCGCAGAATCTCGGTCCGTTTGGTGAGTGACTGTCGTCGCGATTCACTCGAAGCACCCATCTGACCCGACCTCCTGCAGAATATGCGCACCTTCGCGCCCCGCTGCCCTCTGATCTGAAGGGATCGGAGATATTCGCCGTCCAAGGCACGCAGCCGCACCCCGAGACCTACTTTCTTATGCGCCGCAGCTCTGATGGCTTCTGCTCCGCGACCGGCATGTTCAAGATCGCCTTCCCCTGGGCGACGCATGCTGAAGAGAAGCAAGAGCGCGAGTACCTCAAGACAATCGATGTCACTAGTTCTGACGAAGTCGCTGGCAACATCTGGGTCAAGGAGCAAGCAGCGCTAGATCTGGCCGAGGAGTATGGCCTCACAGAATGGCTCAAGGCGCTCCTTGATCCAGCAGAGATTACACAGACCCCGACCTCGGCAAAGAAGCAGCCTATCGCCGCGCCACCAAAATTTGAAGTGAATGCCAGTGCGCTCGACAGCAACCCGAAGCTCGCGCCAAAGGGCCGAGGACGTGGTGGTGGCAGCACCCGTTTGCGCTCCGCTTCTCCGTCTAAAATCGCCAGTCCTGTGAAGCCACAGGCCTCCCCACGGAAGCGTCAGACGAAAGCGCAGAAGGAAGCCGCTATCGCCAATGCCAACGCTGCCAGTGCTTCTTTACAGAACGCTCTCGATGATGCGGTTTCCAATGCAGGTGCTGGCGACGGATCGGTTGTTGATTCCCAGCAAGAGTCGACACCGGCGACATCTCCTGCCCCTACCAGTACATCCGGCGGTGGGAACGTCAAAGTCGACATCGAACAAGAAGTTGAGCACCGTGGCAAGAACATAGAGGTTACGAAAACGAACGTTACGGTCGAGATGCCTGCAGAAGCGCTCAATCCGGCCGCTCCTACAGATACCGAGGGCGCGCTCGATGCAGCTAAAGAGATCGTTGAGAAGGTCGTGCAGCTTGAAGCGTCGAGTTCTCTGAAGGTCAACAACAAGAAGAGGAAGTTTGACGACGTAGACGCAAGCGATTTAGATAAAGAGCTACCGCAGCAGGCCGCAAAGAGGGCACGAGTGCTTGAGGAGGGACTCAAGAGGGAGAAGGTCCGGAACCGAGCATTGGTCGGGGTCGCGGCGACGCTGAGTATCGCGTGAGTATTGGTCCATTGTCTGTGGAGTCAAAGTGTCGTGCTGACGAATCTTGTGCTCTAGTGCGGCGATACCGTATGCTTTCCAGTTCATTTTCACGGCTTGAAGAGGAGCAGCCACGCTCGATCTGTTGACATTGTGGATGATCGTCACTGTGCGAGGACCGTTGAGTCGGACAGTGCGCCAATCCGTGCGCTTTCTTATCCACGGCCTCTGAGTGCCGTGCCCCTTAGCAAGTCGCAAAGACTCAAGTGCAGGGCCGCCGTGGTTGCCGCCGGGAAATATGCCCTTGCATACCCTGCACTGACGGACATGGAAGATCTGGCGTCGGCCGTGGCGCAGAGTTCGCTAAGATGCGATATGGAGTCGATCATTAGTGTTCACAACCTCCAGATTCATATACCCCTTGTTCCAGGATTTTGTCATCTTCTAGCAGAGCGAGAGGAGAGAAGCGAAGACAGGTCCAGAGCTGTCAACACCGCTTGCCAGAGGCAAAGCTAGAACTGTCCGCTCGGCAGACCTTTTGAAAGGAAGAGCTGTACTTTCAGATAATCATGTCACTACAGAAGAGAATGTATTGATCATTTTTCAAATGTTGAACCGGCATTAGATGCCACAATCATGTCTATGTTCTCGACCTGTCGCAGCCCCATGTGCTCCGAATAGGTGCGAAACTTGAGCCACGTGGTAGTGGTTCAGAGCAACTTGCACCAATGTATCGATGAGATACGAATATATCTCTATACAGAACCGTTCGTATCTCCATTGAGACCGGCTGACGTTCTTTGGTTTGGGCTCACATGAGACCGGATGACAGGGATCTGTTCTCCGAAGTTTGCCCGCTCGACGTCAAACCACGGAAAGCGCGATCGCCGAGAGACCTGGATCACTTGACGTCCTCCTTCCTCTACTCCGTCCACCATATTGCCTCCACGAGAGTCGCACCTGCGTGTGTAAACCAACGACCATGACGACAATTCACACCCTCTCGTCCCTCTCATCACAGGCCTACGCCGCGCCTTCGCCGCCCCGCTCCCAACCGCCCTCACCCATCGTCTCGCGCAAACCACTCCCGGCGGCACCTTCGCCATCATCACAACACCTGCACCGCGGAGACTCAATAAGAACCTCCTGCCCCTCATGCGGCTACGATGTCACCACCACGATCCAAGCTCCAGCCTCAGAGGAGGCGCAGCGCATGATCTCAGACCTGCAGGCGCAAGTCAAACTTCTCAACTCGAAAGCCGCCGCCGCGGTCGATAGGCTGGCAGACTATGAGGACCAACTGGGCGCGCTGCGGGCAGAGCAGTCGCAGCAGCAGCAGCACGGGCAAGCCAATGGACGGAACAGTGGAGACCAGCAGATGCTGCCACCGCCGCCACCTTCAGCGTCGCAGCAGCAGCAACAACCCCAAACACAAGGCCGCCTCTCCTCACTTCGCGCTCTCATCGGTGGCGGCAATAACAACAACAGCAGCAGCAACAGCAATACCCGCAGAAACCCCTCCGCCGGCAGCATAGACACCACCTCCCTCGCCGCCCCATGGCAACACCTCCGACCGCCACTCCACCAAACAAACTCCGCCCCTGCCCCTCTTCCCCAATCTGCTTCGACAGAACCGACTCTGCACTCACTTCAAGCCACTCTTACCACAGAGCGTACCCTGCGCGAGCGCGCCGAGTCGACTCTAAACCAGACCCAACTGGAGCTGGAAGAGCTCACGGCGACGCTCTTTGGGCAGGCGAATGAGATGGTGGCTGAGGAGCGGCGGGCGAGGAGCAAATTGGAGGAGAGGGTGAGAGTCTTGGAGAGGAGGGAACGGGAGAGGGGGGAGAGGTTGAAGAGGTTGGAGGGACGAATTGAGAGGGTTGAGCGGGTCAGGGGTCTTGTTGGTTGAGGTCTTTGATGTGGACGTTCGAGGAGATCTCTCAGGTCGGACGGGAGGGCCGCTGCTGGACCTGCATCCGCTTGTGTGGTGCTTTATTTGTGGCTGGACGGATCAATTGGGGAAAGCTACGGACTGTTCAGCTAAAACATAATGACGGGATATGACCATGACCTCGAATATGAACGACTTGAAGGCCGAGGATGTGTCCATGCACTGACTACTACCATCACGATGAAGCAGACTGCCTGGAAATGCGATCCATGAATAGAGCGAGAGCAAAATAGGGCCGGTGAGTCCTTGGACTAATTAGCTGAGCAACAGGAGCGGTCAGAATGGTAATGCTGCTGCGAGATCTACTGAGGCGACGATACAGCAGGTTCTTAGTCCCTACGAATCGCTGGAACGACGTCTTTCAACAATAACAAGAGGAAAAAAGTAAAAACAACCAAACCCTCAACGTCAAACTCGATCAGAGGACCATACTCCGCGCCTAATGAAAGTGCACTCCAGGGTCAGTGAAGGGTTTCTGCGTTCTCGTCTCTTGTTCGATTTTGTGGGCTGATTGTCGAGCGAAAATCTGAGGCAGCAATATATAAAGGCTGTTGGTTGGCAAGTGAACTGCTGCCACGAATTCTGGTGCTGGCGGGGTGAGTGGCAAACGAAATTCTGTTACAGAAGGGGGCCCAAGTGAGCTTCCAAATCACTCTCATAAGGAGGCAAGATTGTACTTGACGTTGCATTGTGCGTTTGCGCGGTCCTTGGTCCGATCAAAAGCGATCAATACCGACCAGGTTCTATCATGTGTCTCTGATGTGTGCCTTCCCCTTTTCTCTACCTTTCCCTTAACCCTTTCCTCGCACTTGCCGATTGAGTCGGATGAGGTCAATACATACGTTGTGTAAGCCAGTACTCGCGTGACGATCAGCGATAGTAGTCGCCGCTCGCACCACCTCCGCCGTATTGCCCGCCGTACTGCTGCTGTTGTTGATAGCTTGGACCACCTGCACCATACTGCTGCTGTTGGCCATAACCGCTCGACGACTGCTCATACCCCTGACTCTGGCTCTGCTGTCCGTAGCCACTGGCATAGTACCCTTCATTCCCACCAGTATACGGCGGCGCCATCTGCGAACTCCCACCATCATAGTCCAGCCCGCTTGCCGTATAGCTCTCATACCCGCTCGGCGGCGCCAGCGGCCCAGGACTAGGACTGCGCTCTCGCGCTGGTAGCTGTGACTCCTGTCCAATACCACCATACCCACCGCTAAGCACCTCGCTCCGCGCTGGGTCGTCTTCGGAGAGGCCCCGGGCGCCGGGCTCGTCGTCGAGGCCGCGTCTGCCGCCGCCGCCTAGGAATGATCCGAGACCGCCACCACCGGATGAGTGTCCACCGCCAAGGCCGAACTTGTTGAGTGTGGACGTCATGTTGTGCACGCCTGGAATGGGGAGTTTCTCTGCCATGTGCAGCATGTCGTTCAGTCCGCCGCCGCCGCCGCTGGGCTTGTGGTGCTGTTGTTGTCCGTGACCGCCGTTGCCGGAGATGGTGTTGTAGAGGTTGCCGACCATGCCGAAGGGTGACGATGAGCCGCCTTGCTGTCCATAGTTGTTGTGGCTACCGCCCGATCCAGAGCCGGCCCCAAGCAGGCCCGAGACGCTATCGAGCAGGCCGCCGGAAGCATGTGAGCCACTGGCGGCAGCGTTCATCTGTTGTGAAGACATCTTGTGGTGGTCGACCATGGCGTGGTCGGAGACGCCGGCTTTGTGGTTCTTCCCCGCCTTGACACTAGCACTACTGAGGATTTGGTCTAGGGACCGACCACGGTCGGGACGCTCGTCTGCCCACTTTTCGACGACGCGGTACATGTTGCGATGGATCTCGACGCGGTCGTCGCGTAGGGCGGGGTGGTGGAAAATGACTTCGACGTCGCGCATGACTTGTTCGGTCGGCACGTCTGTACAATGTTAGGGGTGGTAAGGTGTTCGGGAGATGCGACTTGCCTGGATGCTCCCAAGCGTACAGAACTCTGGGGGCGATGAACTTCAAGATCTCAGCTGCGACGTCGCCTGCGGGGTCATTCAGGATATTACTGAAATGATCCTTTGAGAGCATCGAATGCGTTGGGTCGGTTGAAGTAGGGTCGTTCCAAACGTCGAATTGATGCTTGCCGTTGGAGCTGACGACGCCTTCGGAGCCGGCTTCGAGAGACTTGGTGAGAGTGTTTATGATCGGTCGGATTATGGGTGCGAGAAGTGAGAGGATAAAGACGGTGAGCGTCTCGACGATGCGCTCAACAAGTGCCTCGAGGCCGGGGATCTTCTCAATGACTGATGAGATGGCGCGGACGACCTTGTCACGGAAGGCGAGGATCGGGTAGATCTGCTGTACAAGCTTGGCAGGATCGATGGACGAGTCCAACTTGCCGTCTGGACCTGCTTGAGGCTTCTGTTGAGGCTGAGAGGGAGTCTGTTGCGGTTGTGAGTTGACTGAAGGCTGTTGGTTCCAGGTGTTCGAACCAGGCATTTCATGAGGTTGCTGCCAGGACTGTTGCTGCTGTGGTGGTTGTTGCCAGTTCTGTTGCTGATGAGCTGGAGGTTGCTGCCAATTACCTTGTTGCTGGTGTTGTTGATTCTGCAAGAATGCATCGTATGCTGGGTCACCCCACGAGCGCTGAGATTCTTGTTGGTAGCCTTGGTTATATCCACCTTGCTGTTGATAGCCTTGATCGTAGCCGCTCTGTTGTTGATAGCCTTGGTTCCAATCGCCAGGTCCCGACCTCGAAGAGCTGTAGTTGTCATCGATACCTCGGCTAGATCCCCAGCTCTGGTTGTCCTGAGCTGCACGCTGAGAGTTGGCTTGCAAGCGCTGAGCTTCATCGCAGAGATCCTTTGCGCCCGGCACGGGGACCTTCGAGAGGAGTTTTACCAATGTCATGAGCGGGTTGTTGGACTGTGATGCGGTCTGAGCCATTCCCATAGCGTTGTCCATTTCGCTGATCTCACTCTGCGTGAAGTGATCGGTTGCCTCTCCTAGGACTGAGTGGTAGAAGTCGACCATGCCGAAAGTACCCGTGACAAGCGGAAAGATATGCTTGCCTCTGACATTGATCATCGCCCTCTCTCCAACATGTGGGAAGACGTTATGCATACCCATCTCGCGGAGAACCAGCTCAACATAATTCGTATGAGCACCGAAATCCTCGAGAGTGTGCAACCCTTGACCTAGTAAGCGACATGCTTCGGCGAGCTCATCATCGTTGCCTTTGAAGATACCACGTCCAGCACAATACTGTCTGCCATGATGAATACTCTGCTCGAATGACCACTTGACGAATGCTGCACTGGTGGCCCAGTGTGCATCCTTCTTGGCAATGTAGTTCTTCATGCCAGTATCTGGATCAACAGCTAGCTCAATATCTTGTACCGGAGCGCGAAGACGGGGGTCATATTTTCGTGCGTCCTCATTGTCGTTGTAGTCCTTGGGATTATCGATGTGTTCTTCAGGACGATAAACGCCCAGTCTCTCCTTCGTGACCTCGAACTCCGCTGTTGCGTAGCCGAAGCCCAAGAAAGATAGAAGCCACACAAGTACTCGGATGGTTTCAGGTTGTGCTTTCTTCAGAGCACCAGTGTCCATAGCCTGAGAATAGTCCCTAAGCCAGTTGCCGAAGTAGACGCGTTTCATCATCATCGAGTTCCATTTGTGGTGGCGTATGCATGCGACTTGCTTAAGTATATCCTCGATATCTCCATGACGCCAGTTCTTGCCTTCCACAGCCGATATGGATGCGATATTCCCAGCACCAAAGGCTTGAGCGGAGGAGACGCAGAGTAAGAAGACGAACAGGAGAACCAGGAAACTCCTCGACGAGAGCTCCATCTTGTCGCCGTTCTTTGATTGATTGTACAGTTGGCAGTGGTAGAACAAACTGTCAGCGATATCTCTGAGGTTGAATATCTGGGCAAACCGATCTTGCCCCACGTTGAATTCGCCAAGACACGGCTTAGGGAGGATCTGGCGGTCACGCTAAAGGAGCTTCACTTCAGCTTCACTTCACGATATAATGATGTCTTCACTCTATGAGCAGTCGTAAGAATCTGCCAGTGTTGAGCCTGACATCCGATGCTTTGAAGAGAGCATGTATGCGTTGTGGCTGTGGCTCAGCTATCAAAGTCCGCCTTGGTTCCAAAGTCCCATCATCGATGTGCACCGCCACACCCCCCTTCTCCGCTCCGATTATCGCTAGTGGTAGCCTGAGCCGGTGTTCATCTACTTCGTTGACTTTTTGCTGCGCAGATACTCCACCAAGCTGACTTCCTCATTCTTGTAACCCAGCTTCTTCGCTCTGTTCGACACAAATCGCATATCGCTGGACATGAGCATTGGCAGCTCGCCCTCACCGGCACCCTTTCGGTCGACGCTCTTGGCCACCGGACTCGCAATGACGCCTTCGTTGTACAGTACCTCGGCGAAAGCCTCTGCAATATCCTTATACTTTGTTTCTGTTCCTCCGATCAAGAAGCATCGCTCATAGACCGATCCTTGTGGCGTAGCGTCTTTGAGAGCCAGATCAAGGACTTGCAGCACGAAGGGTATGACGGCTTTGATGTGGAGACTGTTGAACACAGCGGTTCCCTCGCCGATATAGGGCACGAAGCCCAACTCCTTTGCCTTCTCGCGGTATACGAATTGGATGACGCCGTGAGCTGGAATCGGGCCTGCGGCTTCACCGTAGACCCCTGAAGGATAGATGATGTATGTTCCAGTCTTGCCATCCTTACCATGGTTCAAGACGCTTAGAGCACGTCAGTCTCTCATGTGTCCCAGGATCTTCGACTCGATGAATGGGCGACTTACACAGTATCAGGGCCTCCGTTGAGCATCGTGGGGTTGATGAGCTTCATATCCTCTGGGTTGTTGTCCTATTTCGAAACTTAGCAGGGGCCTTCTCATATCAACATCCTGTGGTCGACTCACATCCCAGACCTTCGCCTCAGCATGAGTTGCCCCATCGACCCACCGCTTGTCGACGAAGTTGCCTGTGCCACTCATATGAATGAGAGTCCTCTTCTTTCCCTCGGGTTGCTGTTTCAGGCCTTCGACGATGGACTCGCTGAGCGGCACATCCCACGATGAGCCTACATTGATGACGATGTCATGCTCTTTGGCCAAGGCAACAATCTTGTCCTTTTCGTCAAAGCTGCCATGGACAATGCGCTTCACAGCGGCGGTCTCGGACAGGTAAGTGTCGATTGTCTTATTGCGGACGAGTACGGTGACTGGTAACTCAGGATGCTTCTCCTTGAGCGCAAGAACAAGGTGGGCTAGTCTGAGGCATCAGTATGCTTTTGATACAGTGTTAATCGGCCAACTTACATCCAATGAGCCCGGTCACTCCTATCAACAAGATGGACGGCATAGTGATTTGGATGTATGGTGATTCGGTTGGCGTTTGCTTGGGAAGTTCAGTGTTGAGATGAAACAGCCAGATTCACTCAGTCCAGTCGCGAGTCCTTTTATGTATGTATGCTTCACCAGACTTCGACTTCTGTACAACATTTTTCCAGAGTGTCCTTCCACGACCGTTGCCGCGAACTTGGTAAGCGGTCTTGCCTGCCGTTGAGCCGTCTTGTTGCATATCGATCCGCAGCTGAGGCCATGAGGAAGGTGGGATGCTCTGTGGCAAGGTTTCGACTTCGCGGGTACCCGTGCATTTCTGTAGTCAATACTGAAGCACTTGCATTGACGGCTTAATCAGCGCCTGGCGTGAGCCGCTATTGGCGCAAACGACCTGCAGAATTTCCGGATCTGGGTGCTGGGCTTCGTCAATCTGGCAGTTGGCATTGGCATTTAGTCGGAATAATGACGCAACGTAGGCAAGAGCAGCGATGGTTGTGGTCACCGTACAATGCGACGCGGTTCGAGGCTATGTGCGTGCACTAATTGTGTAAGGTATGACTTAGCAGAGACCTGCGCACGTCTCTGAAGCTCCCTTCCTGAAGTCCACGTTATAACGCTCGGGTATTGCACCTGTCTGAATGCACCACCTATCCGAGGCGCGCAACGTGGTGTGTGCTGTGCTGTAACATGTGGGCTACGTGATCATGTGTGACGAGTTTGTCAGATAAGTGGAAAATATTCGAGGACAGCAGATGTTTCGAAAGACGAGATCTCTATTGACTAGTAATATAGGAATACATCTCATGGCGGCGACCATGGGTCGACCGCAAGGTCATCCGGAGGAATGACGCCCATAACCTGCATGCCCAACATATTTGTCCAAGGAGAAAAGATCGCTTGAGTCGATAATCCATTTCGGTCATTGTTGGTATTCATGCCGTCGACATCCAATAACAAGCATGAGTCGAATCGCTTCCTGGAGGGAAGCACCGTTCCCTGGTATGTTCGCCGTAACCCATCTGGTATCTCTGTTCGTGCATCAGACCGCTCTCATATTTTCCCACAACCAGCGCTGTACACGATCACCGCGTGTGTAAAGCGCAACTCCAAATGCAATCATAAACAACGGCTCTGCCAACAACCAACAGTATATGCAAAAAGAAGCCGTCGTCTATCGTGAATCTTGTCTCCTCCCACAAGTGTCTCTGAACTCCATGCCATTGAAAATGCATCGCTGTGCCAACACTGCGCCTCGTCGTCCTTTTACTCAAATGTCTGGTGCCATGATGGTATCGTCAAAAAATGCTCAAATATGCTGCCTAGCTCTTCGAACCGAGATTCGGAAAATTGTCGAACACGGATATATACAGTGGGTATGGTGATAATCTGATATTCGAGTCGAATCGCAAGGCAAGCACGCTCATCACAACATCAGCCCCGGCAAGATGCAAACTGTGGCACAGCGAAATGGCAAAGGAGCTGAAGGCTAATCATGGATGGAAGTCCACAACTGCCTACTGAGGCCCCCAACCAACCGAGGCCAGAGTTTGCATCAGACCAGGAGAAATGCTGTTAGGCGGGCTTGCAATGCGAATGCCCGTAGAGGGATTCACGATAGGAATAGCCCTTGTCCCAGATCGAATGGCCGACGGTTGGTGAACCTTCAGAGAATTGTTGTTGACTGAAGGTGAGATGAAGGCGGAAGAGGTAGCCGATAAGGAAAGGTGGTCGGGCTGTATCTGCTGCTGTAATGGCGAAGATTCGGGGGAGCCGCTTGACAGCGAGGAACGATCAGAGCCCGAGGAAACAGACTGCTTCTGAGATCTGTTAGAGCTTATCAACGATCTGAGATCGCTGTCACCAACCTCGTCAAATGTAAGGAGATTGGGACAGAATTCAAGGTCGTCGTCCAGATCGAAGGATCGTCCAGCTTCGAATCGCATGCGGAATGCAGCTAAGCTTGGGTTTTCAGGTACGACTACTTCTTTCTGAGGCTTTTGTTGACGATGGTGGCGGGCAGCCGCAGGTAAACGTGGTGCTCGGCGAGAGCGTCCATGGTGATTGTGCTGGTGAGGGATGTGTGACATATTTTGGGAGTAGTAGTGCGGCTGTTGATGACCGTAGAAGTTCGTCGACATGTTGTAATATGGTCTGAAATGCTGGGGTGCAGGAAAGCGGCAGGATTGCTATCGGGGCGGTGTTGAGACAAAGGAGGCCACGTAAACAATAGGTATCAGCTCTCGAGATAAGCCGACTGTTTGCGAATTGGCGAATAGATGGCGGTGATGTCGATGAAAGTGGTTGTGTATGTGTTGGGGATCAAAGTAGCGGTATAGATGAAGGTAGCGGGAATGGAAAGATGATGTAGGACGGGATGAGTGGTGGAAGGGTGAAGCCGGGAGGCAGGGTGAGAGTTGTGAGATGAGCGAGCCTGATGGCAGAAGAGGCGAGGCGATGAATGGGCGGCTTGGTTGGGTGGACTGTGCTGTTCTGGGTTCAAGCGTGGTAGCAAAATTAGCCCAGTCGGGCGCTTCATTGGACGAAGCAGACAAGGGACTGAGTGGATAGCGGATACTGGTCGGCGTACATTCCAGCATGCTACGGCACTCGGGCGTGCGCTATTGGGTAGAATAATCGCTCGCTAGGTCATATCCAGACCATAGTGGGCATCCAGGCTGCAGATTGCTGTCCGCACGCTGTGAGCAGTGCCCGATCTTGGGCAAATGAACTCGAGTCTTGCGACACATTGCCCCGGTCGTGCATGCTCGCATGGTAAGAACTGCCCCCTCCACACTGCTGACCGTCTTCTGCAGGTTTCGTGCTACGTTTCGGCTGAAGGACACATATTCGGTCGCAGTTACATGTACATCCGACACGACGTTTGGTGGTTTGCAGAAGCTGTAGTATGACGGAGGGGCGCGACCTGAAAGAGTGCCACATTCCTGAGTTGCCGGTAGCATGAGGAAACCGTCATTGTCGATCCGTCAGTCGAGACCCTGAAAAGAGACTGCGCCTTGTTTTCTGGCAGGTCCTAGTCTCATCTTCCATGCATCATGCCATGCGACTCCGAGGCCCTGACCAGGGGTAATTCAGATCGAGCACGGAACTGCTGCTGTGGGATACCGCTGATTTTGTACCTGAAGACTTTTGGGTCCAAAGTGCACGAAAATCGACAGGTTTACACGCGGATTCTTGTTTCAAGAGTCATCCTCTCACATTCCAGGTGTTACTTGCTGCAAAGGGCTGATGTACAAGATTCGCATTGTAGGCATCTTTACCTGTACTCAGAACGAAAGACTTAGCATGGTGCCTCATGACATGTCGTGTCGGAGCGAAGGTGCAGAGGCTCGTAGATGCTCACCCTCGCCCCTGGGAAGTCACACAAACGCCTCTAGGTATGATGATGCCGAAACAGCATCCCGTGGCACTGTGGCAGAGGTACGTACCCATTCTAAGCAGGTAAGGGCTGCGAAGCTTTTTGAAGATGGGTGCTTCAAGCTCGGAGCGGAGAAAGTTCCTGCCATGCCTGGGGAAACTTACGATAGGCACAATTTCTTCACGCCCGGCAGTCGCTGTCACTCAAAGCTTTGGAAGAAAGTTACGGCCGACAGACACTTGTATGCTTTCGCTTCCAGCAGCTTCGAGTCCAAGGTTGTTCAGGTAAAGAGTGTACTTTGTTGCGGGTTGCGCACGCGTACAGGTACCTCCGCGAGTCCGCGCACGCCCAATGAGCACCTCCCGAAGCCACGAGAGTCCAGTGCCGAACATTTGCGCCTGAACGCTGCCGATAACTTAAGATCTGACAGCCTCGCGCTCGCTTAGCGAGCATCAAGCCATCATCGACGTTCCGGGCGAATGACTGCCGGTATAGTGGTTGCTAATTCTTACAAAAGCACGAATTCAACTAACAGTTGAAAACTCAATGCTCCAATGTTCGTGGATGGTCAGCAGCTCTGATTCGACATGCTTCAGCCCCATATTCGAGTGTAGATCTCGACCACGTTCCCCTCGAACGTGCCCCGTGGGGCTTCATCCGATACTGCTCTTTTGCACTGCGTGGTACCTCACATGATCGTTTGGTCTGGGTGATGCTCCATAATGGAAAAGCTAGAGCGCTGATATATAGTATGTCGCGCCCCAGACAAGGTCTAGAGCAGGTGAGCATTACTTCGTAACGCTTGCCATTGTGCGCTCAATACAGCACATCCCATTTCGATACTGATCGCCGACATGGATACTGAGAAAGCTGTTGCAAGGACGTCGTCTTTCGACGCGTCCCACAATCTGCACGAGTACAACGAACGTGAGGGATACATTATCACCGACAATGCGCATGGTAATCTGAAGCATGCCAATGATGGCACAACCATTCTTTTGCCACAACCGTCCGACGACCCGCACGATCCCCTCAATTGGAGCTGGATGAAGAAGCACCTCATCTTGATTATTGTGTCCATGTCAGCCTTCTTGCCCGACTATGGCTCCGCGACTGGCGCCGTCACTCTCCTCCCGCAAGCTGCGATCTGGAACATGTCTCCCGACTATGTGAACCACAGCCAGGTTGGCAACGTTTTCATGCTTGGTGCTGGAGGTGTATTCGTCGTCGCTTTTAGCGCGTACTTTGGTCGACTACCTGTCCTCTTTTACTTCTTGGTTGTCGCTACAGCTACGGCGATATGGTGTGCGGCCGCTGTCACGTTTGAGTCGTTCATGGCTGCCAGGATACTGAACGGATTTTTCTCGACCGTCGCTCAAGGCGGAGCTCATGTTCATCTACGATATGTTTTATTTCCATGGTATGTGATTCGTGCTTGCCGCTACACCCAAATAGACGAACAAGCTAGACCCCCCCCGATGGTGTCCACGGACTGAGGGCTGACTGAAACGCAGAGAGAGCAAGAAAGATCAACATCTGGGCCGCATTCATTATTCTCTCACCATACTTCGGACCATTGTTCGCTGCTTTCATCATTTCGACTCAGAAATGGCAGATTCCCTTCTGGGTCTACGTGGCAGAAACGGCTCTCTGTTTGATTCTCACCATCTTGTTCGTCGAAGAGACCTACTACGACCGCCGCCTGCCGATCGAATCTCAACCTGACCGAGGCTCCCGAATCTCACGCCTTATTGGGCTATCGCAATGGAGATCCCGACATCTGCGCAACACCTTCGGTCAGGCTATGCTCCGTCCCATCAAGGTCCTCATCAAACCAACTGTCTTCCTATCATCGTTCTACTATCTCCTGACCTTTGCTTGGGTCGTTGGTAAGTGATTTGCTCGCGGAGTCTTGTGGATACAAAGCTGATCGGTGCAGGCATCAACACAACGCTCGCCATCTTCCTCACACCACTTTACAACTTCGGACCCTTGCAAATCGGTTACTTCTACTTCACGCCGATCGTCGCAGCAATACTGGGAGAGATCCTCGGCCACTGGCTGCACGATCTCATCGCGAATCAGTATATCCGCTCCCACAACGGCCACTTCGAGCCCGAGGCTCGCCTACGAGCCATCTTCGTGAGCACGCCATTCATGCTCGCTGGACTAGTCGGTCTGGGCTTCGCCCTCGAGGAAGGCTTCCACTACATGATCACGAGTCTCTTCTGGGGACTGTATGTCTTCGGCATCATGATCACGACTGTCGCCCTCAACGCGTACAACCTTGACAGTTATCCGGAGGCTTCTGGTGAGGTAGCTGCGTGGATCAACATGGCTAGAACGACTGGTGGGTTCATCATCTCGTACTTTCAGGTCACTTGGGCACAAGCGCAAGGTACGAAGGTCAGCTTCGGTATTCAGGCCGCGATCTGTGCCGCGGCGTTCTTCATTATTATCGCCCTGATGGTATTCGGGAAGAAGTTGAGGCTGGCCTCTGGGCCGTTGAATTTCGCTACTGCGTAGAAGAGGCTGAGATGGGTTTTAATGGGGGAGCAAGCGGAAGTCGGAGAGGAGGTGCAGGGACCGTGGGATAATGGACGGGCCTTTGGCCATGTACAGGAAGCGAGGGAAGATGGGTATTCCCAGCGTCGCAATTGGAGCCTCCAGGACAAGCGCTGTGTCAGACAGTACATATCCATGGATCCCGGCCCTATCAGGGGCCACGAAGCCATATGGTTTTCCAAATCTAACATCGTCCACATGGTTTTCCAAATCTAACATCGTCCGCCGTCTCGGGCACTGCTGCGTAATTGGCATAAACATACTCTCTGGCAGATCATGTCCCCAGCCAGACCTCGTCTCGCACGTGGAGGCGGGACCACGTGCGGCACTTGGACAGGTAGTTGAATAGATGCTTCCTGGGCGTTTCGTTCGACCGGTTGACTGGTTCATACGAGGCGTTCGAATTAAGGCGCTTCACCGACGTCTGCGAGCGACCATCACCATTGAAGGCTCATTCTTGATTAACAAGGCAAGACAAGACAAAAGGTCGAAGATGGAGGCTCGTGGTTGACCGTTCATGGCTCGACAGCGAGAACAGAAGGCCCGAAAGACTCAAGGATAGGACTGGCGTCCGCCATGGACGTGTATCAAAAACGGAACACCAGAGTTACTGGTACACAGCCCTACCCTGAACCTCCCGCAGCACACTTCTGCCTTTCCTACGTCTCACACTCCTCAACCCTCATCATCAATCCCCTCTGCACCCACAACCCAAAATTATCCTCAACCTCCAACGGCCGCATCGGATCCAACAAGCTCCACTCAAACCGCCTAAACAACTCAAACACCGTCTTCGCGAGCTCAATCCGTGCTATCCTCTCACCCAAACACTTGAACCGCCCGTACAGAAACACCATCTCGTGCTCCTTCTCCATTGCGACCAACTGCTCTGGCGTGGAATCAAGCCAGCGTTCCGGGCGGTAGACGGCGCAGTCTGCGCCGTAGATGGGATTGTGGCGGTAAAGTGACCATGCGGAGATCCCGATCTCTGTGCCGGCGGGGAGATGCATATTGTTGTAGGTATCGCCGTCCGGACCGACAGTTTTGGGGCTGAGGCCCGTGTTGACGGGGTAGTAGCGGAGCGTCTCTTTGATGCAGGCGTTGAGGTAGGGGAGTTGTTGGGAGGCGGAGTAGCTGATGACCTGATCCGACGGGACGGCTGCAGCGCGGACTTCAGCCGTGAGTTTGCGGTAGATCTGGGGGTTTGAGGTGACGTAGATCATGGTGGAGCGCAGGATGGTGCCGGAGGTGTCGCTGCCGGCGAGTATTTGGAGGAGGGCGTTGTCGCAGATTTCGCCGAGTGTGAGGTTGTGGTCGATGAAGGATTGGGTCATGTCATTCGGCGGTTTGTCGTCGGTCTTGGCGCCGGCGCAGCGCTGAGTGATGATGGAGTGGATTACGGCTTTAACTTTTCCCATGCCGATACGGTCTCGCATTGAGGGGAGGATGAGCCGCTGGATTGCAGGCATGCGCATTAATCGAGATAGTGCTGGGACTGCAGACATGAAGTTCATGGCGGGCATGTTGGCTTCCATCGTCGCTATGTATGCATATTTGTCCTCGTCGTCGGCGATCCAGCCGAATGGCTTACCTAAGGAGAGTGCGGTGATGATGTCGAGGGTTAGATACTGTAGCAGTTGCCCCATGTCGACTGGCTTTAATGTGCCGCCCCTGGAGGTGTACTTGACCTTCAGCAGATCAACGAGGCTCATGATGACGTTGTTGATGTCTGGCTCAAGATGAGGGTTCTCTTTGCCGGTGTAGCCCATTGTTAGCTTCTGCCGCAAATCCGCATGTTTCCTCGCGTCAGTCTCGGAGAAGACGTTCTCGCGATCGGCGTCGAATCGGAAAGCTTTGTTCCAGTCGCTTCGTGTATATGGTGAGCGGACGGCGGTCATCTTGCGGACGAAGGCCGTGTCGCTTGTGACGAGGATGTTTGGAGCGATGCGCACGAGGGGTCCTGTGGCAGGTCAGCCATGGCCTGGCGCCATAGTCAGTAGATCTACCATATTGCTTGAGCGCATCGTGGAGGTAGAGATGGCCTTTTCTACTGAGTGCCGCAGTGATCCACCACAAGCTGGACCATGCTGCTAGACGTGGCCCAGGGATGTGTCGCAATCGTCGGTAGGAGGCTATAAAGGCGTATACCTGGTAGGTCAGCCATATCACGAGTATTGCAGATATGATGGTCGTGGCGCTGGCTGCGTAGCCATTAGTGCTGCTCTGTTTCATGGTAAGCGCAAAAAGTCAAACCCATGGACTACTCTCGCAACGTCGACCGAGGATTGCAGGGGATTCAAGAGCTCATGGGAGTTCTGCCTGTGCGGAAATGACTTGCAATGCCCGGCGGCAAAGTAGTTCAGCATCATGCAGTAGCTTGCTGCTCGGCTAGAGGTCGGACCAGTACGGTCGTAGCATTTGTTCATCCATCGCAACGAGCTGATCATAGAGTGCGCCCAAGGAATCGCTATGAGCATTGCGATAGCTGTTGAGGGACTCGTCTGAGGCTACACGCGAAGACGTTCGGACTGGAGGCTGCCGATGCAGTAATCGACGGTCAAACCTTGGGCAAGGATCTTGGCGATTACGGAGGTGGTCTAGGAGCACAAGTCAGCCGGTCTCGCGTCAGACAGATTCTTGTCACCCGGTTTGTTGTTGTTCGGTCTTGTCATCCGGACTCGGTTCAGTTCAAGGTCATCCGGTCTTACCAAATCCTCTGTAGTCCCCACCCCATGTAGACTGTTATACGAGCAGGCAGTCACTCAGTAGGCGCTCCTCATTAGCATAACGGAAGGAGAAACTGCTAATGTAGTTTCCAGAAGACTGTGGACCGCCATTCACTGATCTATCGTACAGTTGAGGAAACAGCGGTGGATCCGTATTTGGTGTATATAAATGCTTGGGTCGTTGTTCGCCTCTTCGTGCGACTCGGTGCATTTTAGCATTCATTGGGGTCTATCTCAACGTCAATGACCCAAAAGAGATCTAGACCTCACACGGGAGAGCACAACCTCGATACATAGAAAGTCGAAGTCCTCAGTCTTGTTGATAACAACTGCCCGCTAGCAAATCAGCCAACTGCCTAGTAGTTTCTTCCGCAGGTATTATTCTGCGTTGTGTGACATCATTCAGGTGGAAATCACTATTGCTGTGTACATAGTCTACATCTACATGGTCCGACGTGTCTGCGCTAACCCTGAGTGTGTGTGTGCGTGGTGACCGCAGGATGCAAAGGTTGAGCAAGGTCCTGCAGAGGTCTCACCCTCTCGACCGCCGGTGCCACACCTCAGTCTTGCACGTTCCGCCATCTCGGAATGTAAAGTCTGGCGACTGCGGGACTGCAACAGGTCCAGCATCACTGCTCGCCACGCTTTGCGCGTCGTGGGCACGGGAAGGCGACCAGGGTTGCACGGTCACTTCCGTGTCCTTCCTGATCGTTCCCATCACAGCGGACTCAACATCGTCCGGAAATGCCGTTGCTTCAGATGCCATGCTATGCGTTGTACCATTCAAGCGTTCCTCCTGGCTATCTCCATCCGAGTCTGTTTCGAGGTCAAGCTCATCTCGGCCGTGGATACGACGTGTGGATTCTGCCGTGTCTGACTTGTTCTGCCCTTCAGAGTGAAGTGTGGTGAGCTTCACTATGCCGGAACGAGAGCGCAGTGTCCTCGAAGGGTGGTCGCTAGTGGGTCCGTCATAGCTGCTATGCTTGATGAACGGCACGTACCTGAGCAAGGGCCGTAACTGTGCAACGGAACCAGCACAAATGCCAATGGCGACTTCGCCGACTGTCCAGCAAGAAAGTGGCGCGGCGGTCTTGAGAATTCGGTCTGGCTCGCTGTAGCGCAGCAGGTAGGGTATGCGCACAATCGTTGATACGGACGCGAGAGCGCCTAGAGCCAGTATAGCGACAATGTAGACTTTGACACGCCTCTTAATCTGGACGTCCCAAAGCATTATCCCTGGTAGCACTGCCAAAACGAAGTCGGTGGCAATGCACGTTGCGCTCAGGAAGAGTCCGATGGCGATGCTGACGTCGGCGTTGCACTTTCCTTCGACTTCGCCCCAGAACGCTCGAAGCGGTTTGCAGGCGTTTAGGACGCCAATGATGGTCACTATGCCTGCGATGATGCTCAAGGTCATGATGGCGTACAGAACATAGCAGAAACGCTTCTTCCTGTCGGCTAGACGCAAAAGCGTGAAGCAGATGGAGCACTTGACGGGTACTGTGCTGGTCGTATCTATCCTCCTTGTCAGCAGGTGACACAGGCGAGGTTTCCTATCATCGGACGGTGACATGTCCCTGTAGCAATGGCCGTCGTGGTGGCGTCCGCCCAGGATCGCGGTTCTGTCGATGACAACGCCCTTCCGATGGCAGGTAGGTTTCATGGGAGACTCACAGATGATTTGACTTAAGAAATAGTATTTGATCCCAGCCATAGTGGTAGCGGCGGACAGTTCAGAGAGAAGGTAGCCACCGCCGTTGTAACACATTCCGATGAGCGTGGCGCTAAAAGTGCTGAACAGAATCTGTCCACATGAGCAAGCAGGAACCATTCGTGACGCGAACGACGCACCAGTCCAGCAAGCATGAGTCCATCATCCCATCCTAAAGCGTGGATGGCTCTTCGGACCGCCAGCCTGGCGGTCACGATGACCCAACTAAGGGCCACGCAGGCGATGCACAGGCCAAACAGTAGTTGGCCTGACCCTCGAAGAGGCATTGTGTTCGCCATGATGGCCTATTGTAGCTTCGCAGGCTGCGGCGTGAAGTGCATTGAAGAGGCATATGGACAATTTTGTAGGGTGGAGCGAGGGTTTCAAGATATACCTAGAAGCATGTACTGTACCTGCTTTTGGGGTAAGGGTATTGCCAGGCTGGGGAAGCCGCAATCATTGACAGCTCGTATTCAAGCATGTTCAAGTCCCCTGAGGATCAATGTGTGATCCTGCCTAGGTGCAATTGGCATTCAGGATCCATGGTAGTGGCGTTGACGCATCGCTTTGACAGCGGCTAGAGGTTCGCGAGTGAGTCGTCAACGATGTGTCCCAGCGGAGTGGTCCCACGAGCAAAGTCGAAGATCGTCAGCCAGAAGGTCGAAAGCGAGGAAGATGGTGTCTTGTTCAGGGGAGGCTGCACTCGAGCCACGGCCCACGGGGAGAGCGGAGCTGCAATATATGACCTGCATCCGAATCCGAATGACGCGGTGGACGGACACAGCGGATTGTGGACGCGCTTTGTCCCGGAAGCTGTGGAAGACAAGCTAGAAGATGGTCGGCGGCATTGCTAGCTGACTGGGCGCGACAAGTGCCTCGTGCTCATGGATGCATTCATGTTGTGACTGGAGGAACCAGCTCGGTGGATCTACCACAGTCGCTTGGGCGGCATTCTCTCGGCAGCCACTGTGTTGATCCCCAGGTCACGGTCGATAGTCACGATGCAAAGGACTGAGCGCGGTCCAAGAGCTTGAAGCTATGACGAAACAGAAGCGTGAGTGCTAAGCATCGCAATAGTTCCAACGCAACATGTTAAAGACGTGATGCAGAGAAGGGAGGTTGATGGAAGGATACTACTAGTAGGGGACTTCAATTTGAGAATTGGTGGGCCATCGACGAAGCTTGGCACATCCACTTTTTGGCGAGAGCGATCGTCCAGGAGATCACTTTCCGCCCCCTTCAACTTCTTGATTGTTTGTTGGACCTGATTGTTTGTTGGACCAAGCGGTGAGAAGCGATGTGTTCGTGCACACGCTAGCATATGCCTCTGATCACTTGAAGCGAATCGATCAATGACAGCACAAGATGCTTGAATCACGTGGCTGATAAGCTTGACGACTTCAACAAGTACAGGTGACACAACGGCGACGGTTCCTGCGATCCTCTAGCTGAACCTTCAGCGGACGACGCAGTCGTTCAAGTCAGCCCACAGCAGCCGACTCTTGCAGAATTCACGATGGTCTTCCGGATGCCTCCAGTCTGCCTCAACTCGCACGACGTCTAACATTTCAGATCTTCGGACTCTGCCCGACCTTCTGACCCATGGTACCTGTCACATACCGTTCCTCTGTATCCATAACACTGAACTGTGGCACCCAACCAGCCTTTTCTCGACAAAACTGCTCTTTACTCGGCTTCCACTTTGCCCACGAATCTCCATCGAGACCAGTCTCCTTAGCGATGGTCCCAATGCCAGAATGTGCTGAAGCCAACAATCCTGCGGGAATGCTGATGATGTCCTCGCGGAGTGGTGTCAAGGCGTGTAGCTTCGAGCCGCACGTCGAGCAGAAGGCACGACCCAACGGCTTGCCCGAGAGCGTGGTGGGATCATGGTAGGTCTTGACGAATTCTGCACCGCTGTGTAGCGTGTATTGCTAGATCAGGGCAATTGTGAGCACGAGCGCTTGCATGATCTGGGCATGTTCCGGACCTCAGGACCAACAGACTTGATACCAAGATCGCTGTGAGCAGAGACGACATTCAAACACTGCTTACCGATTTCAGGAAAATGCTGGCGCAGTGCAAAAGGGACCCGCCGTGACGTCTGATGGGCACACTTCAGGTCAGCATCTGTACCAAGGGAGGCGCGTCCGATTATCCCTCTGCTTGCGCCACACGAGGCCTGAAACTTGCTCTCCAAAACCAACACTACTTACTTGCAGTTCTCACAGTGGCAGATGACATTGTATATCGGGTCGCCGACTACGGTGAAAGAGACTGTTCCACATAAACACCGGCCCTGATCTACGGCCTCGTTGCCTGTCATCATACGAGTTCTTTTCGGCTAAGCACGCTTTGCGGCGGCTGAATATATCCGGCGATTTGTTTCGTGATTATAGATGGCTCTGGCAGTCCTCTACAGCTAGTGGAGCTGGGTGCGAGGGTAATGATTGCGAACGTACAGGTTTTCTTGACCGGGACCAAATACTATACCTCGTCTTGCTCATTGTATAGCCTGAGCGGAGAAAGGGCCGAGGCCCGAAACCCCGCAACAGCCGCTTTGGGCTTAAACGCCACATCAGCGTCGTCTTCATACATCACATCTTAACACTATAGGCCCCTCATACATGTCTGACAATGTACAAAGTCCGGAGTTCACGGCTGCGCCGCGAAATAACCATCACGCGGCCCAGGATCTCCCTCACTGAAGTCCTGATCGTCTTGTTCTACCAGCCCCAAGATGCCTCGCAAGTCTCATCCCCAGGCTGCTGACCTGACCCCGGCCTGAAGGACGCCACTGCTCTGCGGCGACGCAGATTGCGTTTCGGATATGATGACTCACGGCTCGATGATGCGTACACGACTCCAGGTAAGACGGACGTCTTCCGTATCGCACATCACCTCGTTCTTGTGGTCGCCGATCATCGGAGTCTGGAGACTATCTCGTTCCGCAAGCAGGTTATACGGGCTAGCGAGGCTGTGAGACGTGCTTGTTCGCGGATTTACGTGTCTTTCGCGGGTCATGATGACCAGAAGTTGGTGAGATCAATGCATCAAGTATAGAACTGTCTGTGAGGACAGTGGCCTAACGCCAGGGTATTCTCGTCATTAACGCTATGTCGCAAGTACTCCAAGACCCGAAAACAGAAAGATTCGACCCAATCAACTTCATTACTTCACCTCGCTCCGTGATTCCCTCTCCACTTACGCAGCAGCACTAATCAGCTCGTACTGCGCCTTGCTGATGCTTCCGCGCTGCTTCTGCCCTGTAGCAACAGATGCCTTCCTAGCCTTCGCCTCCGCCTCAGCCGCCTGTCGCTCAGCCTTGGAGACGAACATGGGCGACCAGACGCCGTCGACGAGCACGGGCTGCTCGATGGGCTTGAGTTGGTAGATCACTTTTTGGAGGAAGGATTTGCGGCGTTCTGGTTGTTGGGGGAGTTGTTGCTGTTCTGTGGAGGTAGCGGATTTCTCGCTGGAGCGGCGGGAGGATGTTGACATGGAGGCGTTGCGGGAGGAGGGGGTTGAGGGGGAGGAGAGGTTGTAGTAGCCGGCGTAGAGCATTTTGGTGGTGGTGATTGAGGTAGTGTTGGGTTGTGGTTGTTGGTGACGATGTGGTATTAGGGGTGAGTGTGTTGGTTGAGTGGGTAGTCGTTTGGTTGTGGTGAGTTGTGGTGGGTTGGCTTGTTATATATGATGAGGATGGCTGTCTTTGATATCTGTGCTTTGTTGCTGAGTGAGAAATGATGCGTTTCGAGGCATCCAGGCAAGCAGGTTATATACTTTTTCCGTACCTCAAGGATTACTATGAGGCCGACGGTCACTTGCCTTTCAAAAACATCAGATCCTTAATTGTCTCATACGCGCCTTGCAACGACCATATGACGCGATCTCCATTATTGGACATCCATGAATCAGAAAACATGTCAATAGTCGTTTGGAGCTGGCCTACTAAACACGAGCATGTACTGTTCGCTTGGCATACGCCCTGCACCGCTCTCCACCCGCCGGGGAATAGCGAGCGATGACAAACCGAAACAAGCCACGTTTTTCTTGCACATCGGGCTCCGCGCACGCCATGTGGTCCGCCTGGGGGTGTCATAGAGGTTTTCCTTACCAATTGAAGCGAGCCTCGTCGTTCAGCATGTGGTATCGCGACTGCAGTTACTGTTAGGGTATTTGTCGTTGTCATTAGAGCGATGTCCACGTCCATACTTGCCGTACACGTGTTGTGCTTGAAGACTTTTCTGCAATAAGGCGACTGGAGCTTCAGGAATTTTTATTGGTTTATGCCGTTAACTGCAAGGCACCTTGGGGCGTGTTTTGGACGTTGACATAACAGAAACTCCCTTGGAGTCGAAGTTGTGGAATTGCTGTTGAGGTTTCCCGGCTGGAAAAGCTGGTCTGACCTGCAAAATTTTCCTAGACAAGAGTGTTAGGCTGTGAGGACCACGAAGGGCGCGTTCGTGGATGGCAAGCACGAAATTGGATCGAGTTGCGGGTGATGAAGAGAGGGGATGATGTCAGATTGGGAGGAGAAAGATTTTCGCGCTGGAGGTGCCAGCGAAGGAGGAACTCGTGTGCCTGAAAATAGGGCGTGGCCTCGCTGAATAATTATGGTCACGTGGACGAGAGTTTCGCAGTATAATCTACGCCCTTCCAGTAGCCGCTTCGTGTTCCAAGTTCTGCTTTGAGACAGTCTATGAAGACTATGACACCCGAGCATATTTCTCGTGTACGTGAAGCGTGGCGAATACGGCAGAACTGCCATTGTGAGGACGTTGATTCCAAAGCTTCGTGACTGGTGGCCGCAGCTAATGTGACTGCTGGTATGGCATTCAAGATTACTAAATGCGAACGAGCATGTTACGCACGGAGCGAATGAATTGAGACACGTATTCGGCGACCTAAGATCAGTGGCCTGAAGCAATTGAATTACTGAACTATATGGTACACAACGGACCTACCTTCGAGGCAGGGAGGTCATCCCAAGGGCGTATATGCCAGCCGAGGACTCAACAGTCCCAGGAACATGGCTCTGGACACGAAGCCAGGAGGTAATCAACCGCTCACGACGAGCATGGCTCCATCGTGGGGTGCATACGCGATGTCCTCTTCGAGAAGACCGAAAGGCGACCACCGGGGACCCGTCCAACTTCACCGACTCTGTGATACTGACCAATTGGCGCAATTTTCTCGGTCGAATGCGAGGCAGTACAGCTGTGTTCTGGACGGCTTCTGCAACCCAGCGCTTTTGACGGAGGCTGTAGTGTGGTATTCTGTCCATCTTACCCGTATGATGCGCGCCGCGATGAAAGAGGAATATTTCTGAATAGGAAGCGAGCAACCAACCTCTGGCTTACTTTAATACAGATCTCGAATTTTGCCGTTGTAGGCACTCAATAACGACGGCGTTGTCTCGGATCATCGTAGTCGTTATCGTGGTGTCGCTTTCTGGAGCTTCCGCCGTAGTCGTCATCGCGTCTTCGGTCTCGATCGCGGTCGTCGTAGCCTCGATCTCTGCTGGCGACGGGCTCTCTGTTGCTGCCAGTTATGCCGCGGTCCCTACCATACCCACCACCTCCACCACTGCTGCCGCCAGCACCAGCTGAGCCACCGCCTCCGTAGCCATTGCGTCGATCATCGTAGCCGGAGCTGCCGCCGCCGCCATACCCACCAGAACGACCACCTGGACCACTGGGAGCATTGGCGGGTGGAGGACCTTGATTGAAGCCACCTTGTCGCCCACCAAAGCCGCCACGATCTTGATAGCCAATTCCGCCTCTGCCTCTGCCACCAAAGCCACCACGATCATTACCTTGGAAACCTCCTCGGAAGCCGCCACCACCGCGACCACCACCAAAGCCGCCACGGAAGCCACCAGGACCGCCGAAGTTTCCCGGTCCACCGAATTGCGGCCTAGGAGGAGGAGCTCGAGTATATCCACGACCTCCTAGGCCACCTCCGAAGCGACGTGGACGCCAGCCTGGTACCATCCGGCCACGCTCTACATCGACAACTACTTTACGGTCTTTGATACGTAGACCATCTGTGTCCTTGTATGCAGCTGTTGATTTGCGGTTAGTTCGGAAAGATCTTACCATTGAGTTCTCATGGGTGGGGATCATTACCTTTCATATCTCGTTCGCGTTCATACACAATGAAAGCATAGCCTCTGTGCGCCTTTTTCGGCTTTGATGTAGCATCGTCTTTGACGATACGTATTCTCTCAATTGGTCCGAATCTGCCGAACTCGCGTTCGAGGTCTTGCTCTTTAACATCGTAGCTCAACCTGCTCACGAACAGTGTTTTCAGAGCATCTCCTTTGACCTTGGGATCTTGCGCTGGCTTGAAGCCATCGAAATCATCCTTTGACATATCTTCGATGCGTTGCTTCTTCTCTGCTCGGACGCGGTCGCGTTTCTGTAGCCATGATTCTGTAGGTTGATATTCGTACTCTTCCGCGTAATTCTCGACTTCGCCGAGGAAGGCAGCAAGACCTGTGATCGTAGATGGTTTTGACGCCTTCTCTTCCGGGGCATTATCGAGGGGAGCGTAGTATTTGACTGGTGGTCGTGGTTGGAAGAGCTGAAGTAGGTCAGGGGGCAGTTTGTCTGTCATCGTGACGCTGATTTAATCGAAAGATTTGCCGAACACAGTCGCATACGCGACAACGCGAACCACGCTTTTGGAATGAATCAAGAAGGAAAGAATGCGGTCAGTGATGAAGGAGGTTGATGCAGACGGACAACGTGAAGCTCCTGCTGCGAACTTGAAAAAGGCAACGACCGCGTCTTGGCTTGGCAAAGCCCGCCTGAGCACGTGAACAGATAGCCAACACTTCCAACATCCAAGTCAGGTCAAGCTGAGGGCGATTCATGCTCTGTATACATCGTGAGACGCTACAACAATGTACTACTGTCTAGCCCCCCTGAATGGCCGCAGAATTGCCACGCTCGAAGGGCATCACTTCCAACCATAGCACATAGAATCTTTAGACACGATCCGTGGCGCCCATCTCGCGTAATGGGCGCTTTTGCGGATTCTGATCAGTTGGCATGACGGCCTGCTGCACATCTGAACGAAGAGTGTCTCCAAGCTTGGAATGGATCAACACGTACAATGAAGTAGATATAGATGCTCTCGAAGTTCGTAGGATGGTTGATGAAAGCTGGCCGTTGCGGGAGGAGCGTGTTCTAGGCACCTTCCTTAACTAAGACAAGGCCCGGGAGCAGCCACGACTCTATTCTTTCCCACTCGCTAATTCCAGCTGTTCCACCTGCGGGTCGTCAGTTGGGCAGTTACTCGCGTTGCGTTTCCAACCACATGCTCACCTCGTCACCGTGACTCTGACTTCATTCTACCCGTTCCACAGGCTAGCAGCACCCGATTTAATTCAAGGACTTGATACAAACGCAGCTCGGTATCATTGCAATCGTATTACACGTCGCGCTCTAGCATCAGTCATCTGCAACCCACAAGATCAGCACAGACAGGCACAACACAATTACCCAGCTGACTGCGGACCAAGTGATTGGGTCCTATATCGCACACATAGACCCTTCGGGGCCACACCATCTCCTTCGAGATGGGCAATACTCTTTCATCCTGCTGCAAAGGTCGGTCACTATCTTTTCCGTCTCTGCGACGTAGTTGCTGATATTCGCGCAGGGCGACCGAAAGATAGCCTCTACGAGCCTGCCCTCGCCGACAGCGAACGCGAGGCCGTTGCCGACCTCCTACAGTACCTCGAAAATGTAGGCCTTCTACTTGACGATCGAGGCGTGGTGACTGACCCCTCCGTAGCGCGGCGAGACAGACTTCTTCTCTGGCGAGCCTCTTCGGGCGCTGAGCACACTCGTCTACTCCGACAATGTCGATCTACAAAGAAGCGCCAGCCTGACATTCGCCGAGATCACAGAGAGAGGTCAGATCAGCTCGACCACCGAAGCCCTTCAGCTAACATATGGAAGATGTTCGGGAAGTCGATCGCGATACACTCGAGCCGATATGTTTCCTTCTTCAGAATTCTGATATCGAGGTGCAAAGAGCTGCCAGTGCGGCTCTAGGCAACCTTGCTGTCAACAGTAAGATGCCGATGCTATACGATGACCACTACTGACGCATCAAAGCTGAGAACAAGGTTGCTATCGTCGCGCTCGGCGGTCTGGCACCGCTTATTCGACAAATGATGTCACCAAATGTCGAGGTCCAGTGCAATGCCGTTGGGTGCATCACGAATCTACCACTCACGAAGACAACAAAGCCAAGATCGCCAGGTCCGGTGCTCTTGGGCCGTTGACCAGGCTAGCCAAGTCGAAGGATATGCGGGTCCAGCGAAACGCAACCGGAGCCTTGCTCAACATGACACACTCTGATGATAACAGACAGCAGTTGGTCAATGCAGGCGCCATCCCTGTCCTCGTTCAACTCCTGGCATCGCCCGACATGGACGTTCAATACTACTGTACTACTGCCCTCAGCAACATTGCAGTGGACGCGTCGAATCGGAAAAAGCTTGCCCAGACCGAATCTAAACTGGTGACGGCCCTCGTACAGCTGATGGACTCTGGTACACCGAAGGTCCAATGTCAGGCTGCGCTGGCTCTGCGCAATCTGGCCTCGGATGAGAAATACCAGCTCGAGATCGTCCGTCAGCGTGGACTGTCACCACTCCTGCACCTGATGCGAAGCTCGTACCTACCACTGATACTGTCAGCGGTCGCTTGCATCAGGAACATTTCGATTCATCCGCTGAACGAGTCGCCCATAATCGATGCTGGATTCTTGAAGCCGCTGGTCGACCTGCTCAGCTCTACCGACAACGAAGAAATTCAGTGTCATGCTATCTCGACCCTTCGAAACCTGGCCGCCAGCTCGGACAAGAACAAGCAGTTGGTTTTGGAAGCTGGAGCTGTCCAAAAATGTACAGAACTGGTTCTCACGGTGCCTCTCAGCGTCCAGTCAGAGATGACGGCATGCATAGCTGTGCTTGCTCTGTGTGACGATCTGAAGCCTGCCCTTCTCAAGATGGGTGTCTTCAACTGCTTGATTCCATTGACCGACTCGGAAAGCATCGAGGTCCAGGGCAACAGCGCAGCAGCGCTCGGAAATCTGTCGTCTAAGGTGGGCGATTACTCGATTTTCGTACGCGATTGGTCTGAACCGAACGGAGGCATTCATGGCTATCTGAAGCGCTTCTTGGCCAGTGGAGACCCAACGTTCCAGCACATTGCGATTTGGGTAAGATGACTGCTCTCTCTGCATGACCTGACTGACTCTGATAGACTCTACTACAACTCATCGAGGCCGATGACGCTAAGCTCTTGAGCCTCGTGGCCAAGTCCGAAGACATTATTCAGATGGTCAAGACAATCGCAGACAAGCATGTCGAATCTGATGACGAGGACGGAGAGGATGGCGAGGGCGAAGTTGTAGCCCTGGCACAACGGTCATTGGAGCTGCTCGGCAAGGGCCCAAAGCAAACGCTCGTCGAGGGTTGAGAACTTCAGTAATGCTTACTCTTATCTTTCACTGTATACCCGAGAAAGTTGGTGGTCCATATACTTGTGGTGGCGGTATGGGCATAGCGAGGCGTTCATGGATGGACTCGTTGATGCCGTCTCAAGACCTTGATGGTCCTCGAAATCATTTGCAAGTATCAGAAGATATCGATCTGGCAGGTATTGGCATACGCACAAAAGAGCACCAGTTGTGTTCATGACTTTTATGCCGTGCTTTGAGTGAGTGTCTGCTGCGAGACCATTATGTACAGTACCACAGCGCGACCGGGCACCGCGGGCAGTGCCTTCCGGGTTTGCGGGTACTTTTGACCGCTAATTGCAGGCGCCCGCGGGCGACTAGTAGGTAGCGTGCCCCACACGCTTCGGACCTATCAAAAACCCAAACCCGACCTCCGATTCTTTCGTCAACCATGACCACTATCCTCATGAAATGTCCGCTTGCGTGATGAGGAGCCGTGAAGGCTCTGCTATCGAAGCAATGCAAGTTGCGAAAGCTTGCCTACATCTATACAATGCCGCATCAGATGTAGACAGCCACTGTTGACGAGCCAATCATGAACGACGCGTGTATGCCTGGGCTTTGACCTCCCGTGCCCATGGCCCAATCCCACGAGCCCGATACGACTAATGTGCATATCTTGCTACGAGATAGCCGCCGAGGCACTACGGGAACCTGGTCACCGGTTTACTATAACTGCCCTTCGCCCACTCAGACGCTCTGGTTGCCACGAGATGGTGTGAAGGCAGTGCGTTTGCTGCCTTTGGGGCACTCGTGCGGCTCTTTCGTCGGGGAGTCATAGCCGTCTCTGCTGTCTGCGACGTGCACTGATCTGCAGACCGTGCTGGCGGTATATGAGCCTGTCAGCCCTGTGTCAGCCCTGGATCTTGCCTGCAACAGCTTGCGATACGCAAACGTTCTCACAGCGTTCTCACTCAACGATGGCGACTCCAGACTATTCGAAGGCGAAGTGGGACTACGGATACATCCCGGACTATCATAGTCTTACGAAAGAAACCTTGGAGCAGCGGTTGAAGGACAAGTTCGGAAACTGGAATTTTTATGTGGAGGTAAGCCAATGCGCTTTCCTTGCCCCGTGAATTGGGCAGCTCGTTAACGTCTCTTAGCAACGACCGGAGGATTGGAAAGTTTGGATCCCGGTGAAATTGACTCGGGTATGTTGACATCAATGAACTTCGCATTCGATCTGACAGATGTCAAAGAGAGAGATTGTCTCGCTGCAGACTGGACGCTAGTTGCCCGCGAACCAAGACAGCGCAATTGGGCTGTGTGCTGGAGCCCAGTGGCCAAACTCTATGGAGATTTGGTCCTTTCCTGACTGTCTTTGGGTCTTTGTTCTCAGGCGTTGAAGCATGGCAATAATTTCGTGGGGGTGACCTTACCCCTCATTCACAAGTTTGGAAGGTGTGTTGAACAACATACCTGCTTTCATGCGGGGCTGAGCTGCCCAGGTGCTTTGGAAAGGCGTTCCCAGGACGTCTAGTACCAGCAGCATAGCCACCATTTCAGCTTCCTTGCTCCGTGCAACATGTCGACCGGCATGAACACAATCCAATTGGGCTCTTCTTGATCCCGTGTGCCGCCTTCAGAGCGGTCAAATTGGCGTCACTCGCTAGGTCTTTCATACCCTGTATTTTCTGACGAAATCACTGACTCGCCACTGGGTCCTGCGGCCAATTGTTATCAGCGACCACACATATTGCAGACAACTAAAGCAACTGCGCCTTGGACATAATGCCCGAGGCCATTATCAGGCCTGTGCACACCTATGCCACCTCCTTGGGCGCAACGAGTTGAGTTATTTATTTCATCGCGAAGGAACATGATGTGTCGATAGATGTGTCGATAGACCCGCAACTCAGGCTTCACACGTCGAGACCAGAACCGCATGGCTCTCAATCGGTTCCTGCATTCCTGTGACCGAGCTAGTCAATATCCTGCCAACCTTCTGGATCCTGGCACGGGCGCGTCTATACTTGACGAATATGTGCGGAGATTCCGCGAGCGTATCAATGATGATTTGCGGCTGTTTCAGCCAGAAGTCTACGCAAACATCGGTGTCCATCACTACCGCGACGAAAATGGCCAACGACACTTTCACGAAGAAGAGGTTACTTCATTGTCGCAACTCAAGCGAGTTCTGTCTGGTGGAACAGCCCAGCCGCCAAAGGACAGCCCATGTACTCTCGTGTTTGTTGGCGCTGAAAGTTCTCGTCACCCACTGAAAATCAGCAAGGATATGATGCTCTGGCTCATGACTTTCTATCAAGTGTTGCCAGCGTTTCTGGATTTTCTTTTTGCCTTCGGAGAGAAAGTGCACGATCTAGACTTCCACTCTGGTGGATTTCGGGACGACACTCGCGTCGGACCAGGCCTCGCTAGGGAACGACTTGAGGCACTGGGTCGCTCTGGTCGGGATACACAGTTGTGCTACAATCTGAAAACCTTCGAAGCGAAGCCAGGCCTCCGATGGCCATGGTCCAGTCGACAAGCAGCAATCTTCCATTCTTTTGATGCAGAACACGGTCAAGCAAGCTGGATTGTCATCAAAGCCAATAATGCTCTCCGCGATCGCCTGAAGGAGCTCTCGATCTCCTCGCTGGCTAAGGACCATGAAACCTACACCAACATCTCCAAACAGTTTGCATTCACCTTAGCATGCCACTTGGTCGTCATCGAATGGTGCGGGGAGAACTGGCGCAAATATCTGTCTGATATCGAGCACCTGATCTTGCCGTTTCGCCGCCGTGCAGTCGTTGACAAGGTGCCTAAATTCGTTCCCGAAGATATTTCGGGTCAACAGGAAGGACAAAACATTGCTATGCTTCCTCAACAGCCGCGCCGAGATACACTCCGTCAGTTTGCGCTCGGCAGTCGGAATTCGACCTCGTTGGCTGCTGCTGCGCAGACCAACGCAATGCCAAGCCCAAATCCACAGCTGACAGGGCCGGTGCCGATCGCCGCAACAGACTTGCCACGTGAGCCTCCGAATCTGCCGCCTGGATATGACGCCAAGGTGTCTAGCGGCACCACTACCGAAGATGATCAAAGGACATCACAGATCCATGATCTCCAAGACGCTCAGGCTCTAGAGAATAAGGTGACCGAAGCGAGGCTGGTGCTCAGCAGCAACATTAGTGTGTTGAACCAAATCACGGCTTACTATCATGACCTTTCCAGCTGTCCAGATCTTCCACGATCTTTACAGTCCATAATTCAACGAGAAGTCGGTCGTTTCGTGAGGCGGGTCTCCGCTGTCCAAGGGGATCTCGAGTTGCATCTAGCACGGATTGAAAACATGTCGAGCCAGATTGGCAAGTACAAAGACTTTCTCTACAGCATTGTCGAGTACCAGGCTGTGCAAGCAAACCTCAACTTCGCACACGAAGCCAAACACTCTGCAAATCGCATGGAAAGGATGACGAAGCAGATGCAGGAGATGACAACGAGAACTCTTGTGGAGACAGTCTCGATGCGCATCATAACTGTTGTTACTGTGTTCTTCCTGCCAGCAACGTTTGTCTCTACTCTGATGTCAACAGACATCGTCCACTATCAGCCCTCCGACTCTAGCATAACATCTGGCAGCTCCTCGGCAGGAGCGGTGAAGCTCTTCGTCTGCCTGTCACTCTGTCTCATGGCAGGCACTTTTGCAGGTGGGTTTGGATTCTGGTGGGCTGCATTAAGCATTCCAACAACATTATGAATCTCGGAAGTTGAGCGACTGGCAGGATTCAATCACTCGGCGAAGCATGGCGTGTATGATAATACTAGATACTTACAGTAAGCATTCATGTATTTCTCAACAATGCGGACCATGCAAGACACAAGTTTTGAAAAGGAGAAATATGCCTAAACAGCGGCACGGGGGGTGCACTGGGCAGTAAAGGTCCCACGTTGTCCAGTAGATTCGGACTTGTACCTCCCTGGGTAGGTATATTCGGCAGGGTTGGCCTGCAGCTCATTGGGCTGCTCGGGCAGGGAGCCTCACTTCAGCCCCATGAAGGAGCATCGATAGCTTAGCGAAGCCTGAGAAGCTTCTTTCTTCTTGCGATCGGGTTCAACATCCTGTGTGATTGTCGCACATCGACACATCTTAATCCTGGCATATTTTTGATGTGAATTTTCCGGCCGTGTAGATGGTAAAAAGCTACCGCCCGCGTCGGGTGTGTTACCACCGTCATACAAGCTCGCGGTTAATGCGCCATCGACCATCGTCCGAAAGGTAAAGCTATTGCAACATGGACACCCCGTTCCGAATGGCTGGGCAGGGCTAATTGGGGTGGCAAATGCTTGTATGCGGGGTGAATGTGGTTCGCAGGGCCTTTCGTAAGGCGCAAGCGACAACGTTGTACAGCAGGCCAGATAAAGAGGGTCCTGCCAGCCCTCGTCGCACCACTTACCGTTGCGCTGTGCTTTATTGACTGCCCCAGATTGTCGTCCACCACCATGGATCTCGGAAATCCATTGGCATAATTCCAGTCGTGACAATGATGTCGCGGCCGCCCTCGTCCCACTCTAGATTCGATACCAATCCCGACATTCAGGAATTTCGCGAGTGGATCGATCGCGACAGCTGCATCGGCGTCAGTTTCAAACGTGATAAGTTCCAAGCTCAGAAATTTCTTCCACCCGATCGCATTCGAGACTGGTTCGACTGGCATGACCCAGCAAAAGCTACCATAATCCTGGGGCTCGTCCGCGCAGCGCTAGGCTCCTCTGCCACGCGATCAGATGCGCTAGATATCGCGAAGCGATGCCCCGAGGTATTCTGTACCCTGATATACATTGGCAAGGCGAAATATATCAAACTATTCCTCCAGAATAGAAAGTTATGGCGACTTCCTCTGGAAGCCAACAGTCGCGCCTCGTTTCCCAGACTGGCCAATGGTGAGGACTTCTTCGATGAATTTTACCAGGAGCAATGGCGCTTCTGTGCAGAGCCTCTGAGTGGTGGCCTCACCACATCGATAATGGAAGACGATCGCATTCTGCCACTTGAAATTGTGACAGAATTGAG
Organism: Cyphellophora attinorum; assembly: GCF_001299255.1. Lineage (NCBI taxonomy): Eukaryota > Fungi > Ascomycota > Eurotiomycetes > Chaetothyriales > Cyphellophoraceae > Cyphellophora > Cyphellophora attinorum. The sequence continues at coordinate 172,854 of NW_017253248.1, read as the reverse complement.
CAAGCATGGTGGGTCAAGTGCTGTCGTGCACTTGTGCAAGGTCCTTCCTGAGCTCGACAATTTGGACCGGGATGGGCGCGACCCATCAGTTTCGGAGGATGGTCAAGTACGCTTGTCGTTGCAGCTCTTTTGATCCTGTCTCTAACTTGTCCGCCACAGACTCACCAATACGTGGTCAAGTCCTACCATGACAGCGACCAGGCCCGGAAATATTTCGAGGCCGAGGTGGATGCTTTCCAAAAGCTTAACAACACCGGCGAAAAAATACCAAACCTAATCGGCTGCTACGGAGCTTTCAAACAGAACGGCAGCTATCATGTCATCCTCGAGTACGCCAACGTCGGTACCCTTGAAGATTACTTCAACAAAGTGAACCCGCCAGAGGAAAAGGGCGATGTGTTGAAGCTGTGGACGAATCTCTTTGATGTAAACAACGCCTTGGTGAAGATTCATGATGGCGGTGATAGCAATTCGTCAGCTTCCCAGAAGGGAGAAATATTCCAAGGGTGAGTATATCAGTGCCCGAAGCCTTTTGAAGGCCACCTTACAAGCTGTACTGACCTGTGAAGCTGGCATCAGGACATCAAACCATCGAACATCCTCGTGAAGGGAGATGTTGGCGTGGATCCGTACGGCGTACAGTTCATGCTAGCGGATCTCGGCCTTAGTCATTTCGCCAACACTATCACCGATACTGACACGCATGGGGCAAGATCTTATAGTAATGTTGTCCCACTGTCCTGCTTGCTTTGGCTGACTCTTTAGGGGCTCCGGAATGCAACACAGGTGCAGCTCACGCCTTTTCCCTACGCGTCAAACAGGTGATCGATACTTGGTCACTCGCATGTGTCTACAGTGAGACTATTGCTTGGGTAGTCGGCGGCCAGCATGAGCTAGGCCGGTATAGAGAGAGCAGAAGACGCGCTTCTTCGGACAGCAAGTTTCCAGGATTTCACTTCCACGACAACAAAGGCAACGTCTCTGACGTTGTTGCCGACTTACACCAAGAGCGTTGGCTGAAACGACGGAGACTCGAAGACACTGTCACTGCTTGTATCTGGCAGGAGCTACTACAGCACGTTTTTGTCAAGAGCGAGGCTCGGCTCAATGCTCAGCAGATGGTCACGTTTTCGGAGAACGTCATACGCCGGGCCACGATCGGGCCCCTTCAGCGGGCTGAAACAGCTCCCACGTCTGGCCCCGACGATTCTGATCGGCCAAGGACGCCACCCAACAGTCCTCCAGGATACATGGCGTCCCATTCGCGCCAAACCAGCCACAGGCACCCACCTCTGGAGACCGCCCACAGTAGTCCTCCAGGTTCGTCGGCTCTATATGAGAGCAGTGAAGCGAGACGGTGGACTAAGAGCTCCAGTGGTAAGGAAGACCACAGCCCATCACCAACGACTGGATCTACGGAACCACATCAACATCATGGTTCGCCATCGCAGAGCCAAAATCGCCAGCCTTTGCACTCTAACATCTCTAGAGCTCGCACGTTCGATGAGCACAGACCAGACATTTGGGATGATCCAGGCTCTCCTGTCCCAATTGCGATGAGGTCGCGTGTTGCAACCGACAGCGCCTCACATGCCCAACACAGGGCCGATGTCAATCGGGCATTAGCCCTGGAGAGATTAGAAGCAGCACCGACACAATCGACAAGGCAGAGACCATCCACTCGAGAGTATTCGAGCACCACTGAGCCTCAGAAGATTGCATCGAAACTGCCTGATTTTAGTCCTGATGAGCTGCGAGATTGGGTGAAGGAGGTCAAGGCGGCGAACGAAGGCCTATGGAACAAAATGAAAAGTCGTGTCAGTACTATGCAGATCAAAGCATTGCCTAACGAGAAGAGATTCCTGGAGCAACTGAGCGAGCGAGATCATGTGGGTATTTTGCGCGCTGACGCTTTTCTTATGTGCTAACACACGTCTCAGATTTTCGTTCTTGATGATGGCAACAGCATGCGGGAGCACCGAAAAGCTATGACCCAACTCTCCACTAATCTCATGTTCTTTATCAAGCACAAGAAGCTGGACTTGGATGGGAGTACAGTCTGCTTCATCGCATCATCAAAGCAAATTGAGCATCAACACATCACTGAACTCACCAAATTTGTTCAGCGGAATCTACACTTCGAGGGCAAACCCAACTTCGCCCATCGACTGGAGAAGATCTTGGAGTGGTACCGTACTAAGCTTCGAGGGCAACCAAATGCGAAACCAATCAGTCTCTATGTGTTCACAGACGGGACATGGAGGGGTACCGATGATGCAGATCCCACTAGTCCCGAGGAAGACATCGAACTACAGGATGTGGCTAATGTCATTGACAACACCGTTGAGTTTCTCGAGAGCAGGCGTGCACGTCTGAAGCAAGTCGGCATTCAATTCATCCGGTACGGTGACGACGAGGTTGGCAGGGCCCGGCTGGAGTGGCTCGACGACGAGTTGAAGGGAGCCAAGAATATGAAAAGGGACATATGTGATACGACTGGCGCTAATGGCAATGTCTGGAAAATGCTGGTGGGCAGTATCGACTCAACCGTGGATCCATTAAAGGATGTGACCAACGGCGTGGTCCGATGATGGAACGACGCAATCAAGCGAAGTCGGGGAAGGCCTAAGCCTTCACCACACACTTTGTCAGCGAAGGTTACCAGAACGAAGGGCGACGATTGGCGACATTGTTGATTGCGGCAGGCACATCAGCCTCGATACGATGCACAGAACATCTAAAAATTTACGACCAACATGAACACCCAGAAATAGACTAACGACTTCACACAGCGGACTGAACTGCCAGCACTGCTGCTGGCCGGAAGGAACCAGCGTCCATATCGGCAAGCACGACCGACTCCGAAAATTGTGCAAGGCCAGAAAGGCACAATAGATGAAACCCTTGCGCCACGAAAATAGAATCGTGATTTATTACTAGATACCCCCTAATGTAATTGAATGTTCAGAATTTAAATAAGATCAACTGCGTCTTGTACCTCTTCTGCTAACTCAACCTTAAGATACCAGGCTACCTCTAACCCCACAATATATACTGACAACCTGAGTGTTGGTTTTACAATACTTGGCACACAGTTGTGTAGACGCAGCCATTGGACTGGAGTTCAGTTCGTCAGAGCATATCGGATAGATATGAACATCGATTCTGTACGATCGCGATTTCCATAGACTAGTTGTGCTGAGTATCTGAGAGGTCTCCAGGCAAGTAGCCGGTCTGCTGGAGACAGTACATGGGCTCAGCAGTCCAATCCCTGTTTTCCAGCCCTGGATGTACAAAATAAGAATCCACACAATCGTACATCGTCATACAAATCTCGTCCGGACCGAATATGTATGACTGCTTTTCACAGTAGCCTTTGTGAGCTTGCGCCCATGGCTTACACTGATTCATTAGCTTAGCATCAGCGTTACTGCACACAGGAGTGTTCCAGATTGTACAGGCACCTAGTTAAGACCTTTCTTAGCCAGCAATAGACACAACACGACATAGGCAGTGTACGCACCAATGTTATTGACGTCGGTAAATGCATCAAGGGGCTGCGCGCCTTTAGGATAGAAGACCTTGCCGTTATAGTCTTGTGGAAATTCTCCGTTGGTGCGTTTGTTCTGGCAGTCGACTGCAGATTTCCAGCTTTGCTCAGCACTCCAGTACTGGCTTAGCTTATTGCTGACATCGAGCATTTGGGTATAGCCGAGATGTCCCTTCATGGCGTAGTGTGTGTGACCAGCAGTGTCCCTGTTACCGGGGTCATCGCCCTCCTGTGGTCCGTTCCAATGATGCCAGACGAGTGGCCTGTTCGACGTGAGTCACACGATCTCCAGCTTGAGGGTGATGATACGAACTGGAGTCTATACATGCCGCCATCATCCGTCGCTCTGTATGATGTGGGTGTGTCCAGTAGAGGGACCCACGACTCCAATTGAGCGTTTGAATCCCACAAGTTGCGATAGAATTTCCTGTGTTGCTCGGTCAGTAGGTATTGCATAGGACACCGTTCTTCTACACGCACAAAAGGGGGATTCTAGTAGACTCAAAGACCTTGGCAATGATATAGTTGACCATAGGACCCTTGACTACCTCCACACTCTCGGTAAAGTTGTTTTTCTGCCTTTCAATCAGCAAGGCACGTTGTTCATCAGATACATGCGTACCACTGTGTCTAATAGTGCTGGTGGGGAGTGCCAGTCAAATATCTTTAGAAAGTTCTTCTTTTTCGTGGAGGGATGCTGACTGCCCACTGCCAAAGCGAACTGATCCACGTATGCTGTTCTGATAGCTGTGCTAGTTTGGGCAAACATGAAAGACATGTCGAAGAGGTTTGGCTGCGGCAAAGTGATTGACGGTTTTCGAGGGCCTATGAGCGCAAATTAGAGTTGGTTGTCTCTGCGAGGCTTTCAAGACCATACCTCTGATAGCATCGATGTACTCATACCACGCGAGAACACCGCCGATTGCTTCACCTGCTTTGCCTAGTGGACATGTTCCAAGAATCACTATGTTGTCAGCATTTGATTAACGAAGTGCGGACACTGAAGGCGTACAGTCAAAAAGGCCGAGTACGTCGAATGAGTCGTCTTCTGGCTTCTCCTTGGTCTCCGGAACTCTCATCATGTCAACTATTCCCGGTAGCACACCTGCCGCCCACGCTGTGGCAACGTTGAACGTTTCCAAGAGAATCCTGGTGACGCTGTACTGCTGGTAGATGGCCGTAGTTATCATGAAAGCGCCAATTTCGAGATCGGTAGCTGCAGATACTTTAGCGGGCTTCGGGACCATGTGGGGACATGGAGACAATACCAGTAGCCCCCGGCACCAGTGGCTCAACACAACCAGTGAGACTAGCCAGCATTAGAGTCTGGATCACAAAAAATCGATTTCGACTCACATATCACAATCCATCCTAATACCTTGCTTCCCATCATAGACATAATTTCCAAGGTTTTGCATGAAACTGTCGAAGAAGCCATAACGGTATGAGTCGTCTGAACGTGCTGCAACAGTCTCGAGGATGTTCTTAGATCCGTATTCAGTCCAGAGGCATTCCGGCGGGTTCTGGACCATGTTTGTATCGTATGCGCAGGATTCCGTTCGTCTGAAATGTGGCTGTTAGAGCAGCGTAGTGGATGGAGGGCCAAATTTCTTCCCAACGTACTCGTAAATGAACACATCTTCAACTGTCTCACTGGTGTGGGCAGCGTTCACATTGGACACTTTGTTAAATGTCATGCTCTCATAGGGACCTGGGTTGCTATTTGAGACTGCTCAGTCATCAGATTGTGCAAATATGGGAGCACTCACTAATAGCAAGTCACAGAATAATAGGGGTCAGGCTTGTAGACGAGGCCCCAACTCTGGGCAAGGCCCACAGATATTGTGGCTGCGCTCGATCGCAAGCTGGGATCAGCTGGTGCTGCCTGGTGTCAGTGTGACACATCTTTCGAACAACAAGAGTTTGCTTTACCCAGGGTCTTGACATAGTGGTCCAAGCACATGTCGAGTGCCTGTGATACGGTAACTGCGAGGTGAAATTTTGTCGGCTTATTCCAGATGTACTTTGCAGCTGGTAAAGTCGAGAAGCCATTGCTGGAGATCTTGGAGTATGTTCTTGGGTAACCAGCAAGTGCTGGAGGTGTTCCTTGCTTTTTAGGGTTGTACTTGAGTACAAAAGACCGACTCGTTCCTTGACGCTTTCTCACAGGTCTCATATCCGTACCATTAGGCAATGTTGAACTATCGGCACCTATGCCAGTGGACAGTGCGCTACTAGCAGTACTGCTGCTGGTGTAACCGACTGCTTCAGCTGTAGCATTTTCACCGGTGCTGTTAGAGTCATCTTCGGGAAGCGCATCGGGGTCCATGTAAATTGTTGAAGACCTGAAACTGTGTTTAGGGGCAGGCTTCTTTGGTAGTCAAAAAGCGATCATTGTGACTTACAGGGAAGCAGTCATGCTGTACTCATCAACTTGCGTAACGCTGATCTGAAACTCCGCCAGTGTATCGTTATTGGTGGTAGAGAAGGAATCTAGGCCTGTGAGCTTCTCCAGCTTGCCATTGGCATATGAAGGTACCTAGATGGTTGTCATAAACATATTTAACAGCTTCCGAAAATGCATCCTCGAGTCCAAGCGTTGTCCAATTTAAGTTGATGTTGGCCAAAAAATTCGAGGATATAGCAGTCAATGCCGAGCTGTCCACACTGTTGTCACCGCAAGAGATATCCCAGTCCGGTATAAGAATGTTGAGAACATCGTTGCAGCTAACGTCCGCGATTTTCGGCAAAGCCGGGATGGCTGCTGTGTCATCGACCTCAACCGGCCCATTCTGCGACTCTGTCCCATTGGTAAGAGTACTCTGTGCTGGAGCGTCGGGCCTGTATCTTGCACGGCAGGCTTGCTAGATGTCCTGCCAGTAGAGCTTGCGCCACCTTGCCCAATGATAAAGAGTAGAACGAAAACAACTAGACGTGGAGGCTTCATGGTTATGACGGCGGGATTTGCTTACACCACAAGGATCATCGATGCGCTGCCGCAGTCCTCTCGAGCAGCTGGCCAGTTTCTACTTACATGAGTGTTCGCCGAAGGAGTGTTCTAGGAATTAAGGGTCTCAACATCCACTGTGGCTGCTTTATGGAATGTCCACGTGGGCGCGTAGATAGCAGCTGAGACCCCTGATTCTCGAAATCCTCGTGTGGCTCTGATAATGAAGACGTATAAAAGCTGACAATGTTCATCTTCGAAGGGAAGCTCGAGTTTGACTTGCGAAGGAATGCTCCGTTCAGAATCGCGTCAGCCATTGTCCCAAAATACGTGTCATTAGTCGCAGGAGCTCCTTGAAGGAATGTAGGCAGGGCGGCCGTTGGGCCATGCCGCTTCGCGTGACATTCGAGCCCACCATAGGAGTTTTGACAACTGCGAATCAGGCCACAGGTTCAGCTGACGAGCTAGACGAAACGTTCGGCCTCTTGCGCCCACATCTCGAGTCGAATGGTGGGAAGTCGTGGAGATGAGACCAAGCAGAACGCGTCAAAACAAGCTTTGGGCCTTCTCCAAAAATATCTCCCTCTATCTCGCTGGCATACAATGCATCGTCACAATCGCGATCAGTCTCTACTAACTTACAATGAACGGTTGGATACAGGTTCGACCATTAATATGTGAGAGTACTCTTCTGCGACAGTGCAGGTGAATTAGTTGCTTACTGACGCTAGAGCCCGTGCAACTGGGCAGAGCGGTGTCGCTTGCGAAGCTTGCCTCCTGTCGTCTGCAGGCGCGCCTCCTAAGACTCTCATGCCGAAGCACGCGCTTTGTTCGCTGGACAGAAGCTCGTGGCATCAACTCAGCGACCCAAGCGACCGTGCGGCGCCTGTCGCAAATGGAAGCTGAGATGCGTACCCTTCGAAACCGAAGCAGTTTGCGCCTTGTGTCGGTCTTACAGACAACAATGCTCTTTCGTTGAAGCACCACCAAAGAAGATACGCAAATAGAGGGACGCCTCAGCGACTAACGCGTCCGCACGCATCAACGCGCCCCGAGCAACCCATCTTTGCTGGACGGCACGCTTGGGCGATGTGGCCTGCTGCTGCCTGTAGCTCCACAAAGTGATCCTAATCGAAATGCTGGCTCACACTCCTGCTGATTGAGCTGCCAGTGATCGTTTGGCGTCGGCTATGAGTTGTCGGAAGTCCCATGGCTCCAAATGCGCTCGTTCTTTGCCTGCTGCTTGCTGCTCTTGCTCGTGCTGCGCGTCTTGTTCTGATTCTGGTCCTGGTTCTGCCTCCTGCTGTGATTCTTGCTCCGCTTCCTGCTCCGTTTCCTGCTCGACTACCTGCTCCGCTTCCTGCTCCGCTTCCTGCGCTGAGTCCAGCTCGACTTCCTGCTCCGCTTCCCGCTCTGCCTCCTGTTCGACGTCCTGTTCTCGCTGCTGTGCTTCTTGCTCGACCTCCTGCTCTGCTCGCCACTCGGCTTCCTGCTCTGCGACCAGAAACCGTTCCAACTGCTCCTCTGCTTCTGCCTCCGCCTCGTCGTCCTCACCTCGATCCTCAGCACGATCCGTAACGACTTCATGACCTTGTCGAGCCCATCTGGCGCGACATGCAGGGCAGTTGATGTTAATACCTTGGTCCACCTGGGACTGATTCCAGTCTGCGAGACACACTGCGTGGAAGACGCGCTCGCAGCACCGAACCTGGACAATCCACGCGCGTGCTTCCCAAGGATCTCTGCAGTCCGGGCAGACCTCGACGTCGCAGTCCCGGGAGATAGTTACGGTGTCTGGATCGTCCATTGGGATTGAGCGCAGGAACCCGTTGCGATCCTCGTGTAACGAGACGAGAGCGGCAGTGATGCTGGGTGGCACTGTCCTGGTCATGCAGATGATCTCACGTACAGCGTAGCTGCGTTCGTCGATGTTCGAGGGCGGAGTAGGAGTAGGAGCAGGAGCAGGAGCAGGAGCAGGAGCGAAAACGTAAGCGAGAGCAGTGTTGATGACTGCGGGCGGCGCGAGAGCAAGGATAGCACCGGGGAAAGGAGCAGCGGAGGCCTCGTTGTGATTGCGGCGGAGATTGTGAGCTACCATGTCCATAGCCTGGGAAGCGCGAGGATTCTCGGCTAGCCATCGTTCGTTGTGTGCTATGCGTTCCCAAGCTCTGATCTCTGCTGGGTCACGGACTGTGGCGTATACTGCGTCGAGGAGATTGAATGAAGGCATCTTGTTGTCTGAGTTGTGAAGGTATTGGTTGAGAGAAGGGACCGGAAGGGTTAATGCAACTGAATGCTGCTGCTGCTTCTGCTTACAGTCGCGTAGTAGATGAGTGCCGATGATGAGTGATGTTCGCACGTTGTTAAAGTGGTTGAGAAGATACAACGAGAGCATGAACAGGGGCATCTCTATATACCTGAGGAGGAAGGTACTCATTCTGCTCAAGGTAATCACTGCTCAAGGTAATCGATCGTAACTGCAAACTGTACGCAAACCTGCTCATCGGTGACTGGGACGTGTCTGTGTATATACTGAAGGCTGAGTGGAACTCATCTGTGACTTAGAAAGGCATCAAGAGGCGGAATCATGTCCGAACCCTACTGCATCCTTCGCGCGAGCCTCAACATTCGTGCATGATATTCCACAGCCATGTCACCGCATTCCTCATGTCCTCCCGGGTTTGTCGTCGCATAAAGGACTGGAAAATCCATCTGCCATGTTAGCGTGAGGGCCTGATGGCCAAGGTACTGCATCAGATGATTCTGAAACTAAAAGCCGCTGCTGTTGGTGGCGTCGATGCGGCGCCTTTTCGGGGCTCGTTCGCTGTGGCCTTCTGCTTCTGATTCCATGCCTGCTTGTTGCTGTACTTGGGCCTCTGCCTCCCGGTCTGCTTCTTGTAGTGCCACACCCTCTGCTTCCTGTTCTCCTTCATGCCCTGCTTCCTGCTCTGGTTCAATTTCAGTGTCATGCTCTGCTTCATGGTCTGCCTCCGCCCCTAGTCCCAGAATCGCAAGCCACTGCTGTTCTCTTTCCAACTCTATCTCCGGTTGGTCGTAGATCACAGTGCAATCGTCATCCACGAACCACCTAGCATGACAGAAGGGGCAATTCATTCGGCTCTCAGTCTCGAGTTTGGAGCAATGCGCCCGGACAAGACATTCTGCGTGAAAGAAGCGCCTACAGAAACACTCGACCTGCACGACGCGCTCGCCCACCTCGTATGGCTCATCCAACTGGCACATCGGACAGTCCTCGACATCGGAATCTCGGTCAATGGTCCGGGTTGGTGATTCGTGAGGTACGCGAGAGCAAGGGCATGTGCTGGTATTCCCATGTGCGCAAGGAATCGCGACAGTGAAGGCGAGCGCTTTATTTTCAGCATTGAATTTGGTAGCGATGACCTCTTCGACGAAGTAGCTGTCTTCGTCAACGGGAGGAACGAGCGTTCTGTCGCTGTCGTATGATGTGGATTGAGAACCGGCAGTGAGCTCTCCTTGTTGCTGTGCAGGCTCTTCCTCGTAAGGAATAGCAGCCAGAACAGCAGCAGGAGAAGGAGCGGCGGAGCTCTCGTTGCGGTTGAGGTGGCGGCGAAATCGCCGGGCTGATATCTCCATGGCTGGGTTGGCATAAGGATTTCCGGAACGGTTGTCTGCAAAGGCTTGGAAATTTGCAATTGCTTCTGGGTCGTCCGCATATAACTCGCGAACCAGGTCCATGAACAGAGAGGATGGCATTTTGATGCTTGACTCGTGAAGGACTGGATTGGACTGGAAGGGAATGCTGCTGCTTGTGCTTGAGCACCCGTAGCAGAGGGGTGCTGATGGTGAGTGAGGTTTGGGTGGTGTCAAGATAGATGAGGACATACACAAGATCATGGGCAGCAGGATCATCGCTATGTAGTTGAAATCGAAGGTACTCACGATGCTCAAGGTACTCCGACGTCGTTGCAAAGTGGATGCAAACCTGCTCATAATCAATTGGGACGTGTCTGTGTGCATGCTGAAAGCTGTTTGGAATCTGTCTATCAAGGTACTCGTCCCAGGTCGGTTGTACCGAAAGAATCTGTCGCGCTCGATGTGTTGACAAAGTCTCAAGGTTCGTATAGCCGATACCTGAAGTTTGTTATGGAGGAGCGACGACGAGACTGGTGGCAAAAGCTCCCTTTCCTTTGTGACATGCTCATACTTCTATACCTTGCCATCATTGTACCTGATCCAATCGAGATCACTGAACACAATACCTTTCATGAAACTGTTTATATGTCGTTCAGAGCAAGAAATTTGATCACAAAAGTATACACGTGGCCTGCGAGATGCGAGTGTGTCGTGGCAGTGAGCTAGACAGTTGGGCGTGCATCCTCTCGGCTCTGACGATATGGCGAGGTCATGGACGCGGCCTTGCGATGCATCGGGAAGGCAGTGCTGATGAAGTGGAATGGACAGGCGTGTTGGATCATGCAGTGCAAGGCGTTCCGGGCGGCTGGGAGGGAAGTCACGTGCTCGCATGAGCCGTCGCGGTCTTCAAGACTCGACCACCGGAGTTGTTGAAGCGACGAGGACGGGAGAGCAGATCAAGAAAGCACGCTCAATGATGGCGGCTGCAACGATGGCGGCTGCCACGATAAAGTTAGCACCATTGAGGGGATCGACGTCGGAGCTCGAGACGCGTCATCGACCATCCGTCCCTGTCACTCCTCAGCGACAAGTCGCTATGCAGCAGTACACAAAAGCTCAGACAGCCACTTATATGTGGAAATCCACTTCTCTCTCTTGAGTCCCATTTCTCGGCCTCATCGATTCACACCATGGCTCCTCTGAAGGCCCTCATCTTCGGCGCAACAGGCGCCGTAGCCCGGCACTGCGCAAAAGAAGCCCTCCGCCACGACAACGTCTCCCTAACACTCGCACTACGCGACCCAAATAAACCAATCCCAGACCTCCCATCCTCCCTCCCGCGAGTCCAAGCTGACCTCACGGATCCGACCTCACTCCGGTCCGCCGTGCAAGCCTCAGGAGCAACATCAGCATTCATCTACGCCCAAGGCAGACACCGAGACAAAGAGCAGATGAAAGCCAGCATTGCCGCCCTTGCCGATGCAGGCGTCACCCATATCGTGCTTCTGAGCAGCTGGACGATCTACCCGCTCTCCATCGACGACGCGTACGCGCAAGGGGACGAGCACGCGATACCCGCGAAGCACGCCGCCGCGGAGATTGCATTGCGAGAGGTCAAGGAGAGGTATCCTGATTTGCGATACGCGGCGGTGCGACCGTTATACTTTGCTACTAATGTGCTTTTCGAGGATCTTTCGAGGGGAGAGGTCAATGTACTGAATCCTGCTGGTGGATGGGACTATATTTCGTCTGAAGATATTGGAACGGTGTGTGGTCGTCTGCTTGTTGATGGTGTAGAAGGCGTTGTCCCGATTGTGGGACCGAGGATCTTGTCTCAGAGCGAGGCGTGGGGCATTATTGGCCGGGTGCTTGGTAAGGAGATACGTGTGAAGGATGTGACGGAGAAGGAGTTTCTCAAGGGTAGTGAGGAGCCGATGATGAAGAGCCTTGCTCGGAATAGGCATAGGAGCGACGAAGAAAAGTATCCGACGGATTTGGTGAGCGAGGCGAGGGCGAATATGAGGAGGTATGTGGGTAGTGAGGGGATGGGCTTTGAAGAATGGGCGACGAGGCATAAGGGTGAGTTCAAGCAGTAAGTGTACGTTGGATCTCGACAGGTATTTGCGTGGCTAGAGTATCCATCGTGTGCGCTTACCATTTGTTGAGAAGACTGATGAATGGCTTTGATGCCTTGCTCTAACAGACCCATAATTCCACCGATGATTTGGGTATCCGTCATTTCGTAAACGCCATATGTATACTCCTTGATGTGCAACGCCTGATCCATGCAGAACGCCCTCGAGCTGCCCTCACATTCGCTGAATAGTCTGATCGTTCGTGAATTTGTCCAATGACTTCTGCTCCAATGCATCCCACCATTTGAACAGGAAGCTCTCGCAGATGAGCCGAAACCACGGTGTATACTTCAGATCCCTGTCCTTGCCCGACTGTGTCTCAACATCCTTGAACATCTGCCGCAGCTCATCGGGACTGACCCATCTCGTATCCTTGACCTCGTTTTTGTTGATTTCCAGATCTACCTCTGCCTCAATAAACAGGATATAATCGATCTCGTGCTCTCCCCATTTGCCGTCACTCGGCGCCAAGTAGTGTATCCGGGTGAGGAACTCGAAGTCCTGGAATGGCACTTGACCACTCCTGATGCCCAACTCGTGATCTAATTTCCGGATCGCAGCTCGCTTCGCCCCCTCAACGTTACTGACCAGATCACCTTTCCCTGCTTCGGCGGGGTGTGCCAGCGGATGACTGCAACAGGTATTCGTCCACATATCCGGGAACGTGATCTTCTCTGTCGCCCGTTGCTGTAGCAGGAGCTTCTTTGTGGTAGGATCGAACAAGAAGCAAGAGAATGCGCGGTGAAGCAGGCCGGCGTTGATGTTGGTCATGAGATGGCATGCTTTCTTGGATGCAGAGCCAATTGGGTTGTCGTCGGCGTCTAGGACCACGCATACTTCGTCCATTAATCTAATTTGCTCTTCATCGTAGCCTGCTAGGTCGTTGGTATCGGTATCACCGTTCGTGGCTAGAGAGGCGGTTGGGGGGAGATCTTCGCCGATGAGTCGTGTGTGCACTTCGGGAAAGAGACTTGTGACGTTTGCGGCGGTGATAGTTGCCGTTGAAGACATGATGGTTACGCGATCGACTGTAGGTCGCAGTAGGCTCTCGACGACTGCTTAGGTGCGACAATGCATTGAGCGTGAGGTCCAGTGCGCTTTCTTGAAATGGCGGGGAATCTCAAAATGTTTTTGTTCCAGGTCGTCCCATCCTTAAGAGAGCGCCTATGATTGGTCAGCCTTGCTTGAAAGGGCCTCTGTCGCTTGTTCCTGCTTCTGCCCCTGAAGCTACCTAGGTAACCCCAAAAGTACACCATGACTTGAGAGTGAGATGCCGTGCCTATATAAGTGCTTCGTGGCTTGTGCTGAGCCTCTTTGACTACTTGACTACAGAGACGTCGGTGGGGCAGATAGATCAGATGCAAACGCTAGTCTATATGGTACACAAGGCCTCGCACCCTTTTCAACATACAGCCAGATCATATCCGAGAGACACTGCTCACAGGCGAGTTCTTGACACTCTCCATCTCCCTCGACCTCGCTGATTGGTGCCCAGGCATCAGGAGCTCGAATCGTTCAGACGATTGTGCCGAACCATGCCCATCCCTTGCTGGGCTGTGCCAGCCGCCGGCACTATTGACGGCCAGATTTCTGCTCTTTCTGAACTTCACATCCCAGGCCGCCATCACCGGAACACGATTACCATTCTTGTCGGTCCACGGTCCGATACCTTGACCTTCGAAGGCTTGACGTTGAATTTGAAGGATGTCGTCCTCCTCCCATGATGACAACTTGGTGCAGGCGGTGTGTTCGTCGGATCCGCCGATCACGTCGCTTGGCCCTCGATGGCCTTTGCTGACCAGCCATGGCAAGTACACGTCCGTCAGGATAATCAGAGCGCTCAGCACCACGACCAGGATAATTCCGAGCATGCTGAATGAGTTGTATCCGGCGATGTGGACGAGCTGATTCTTGCACAGTTTTATGCCCTCAGGCTCTTCTTCAGGGAGAATGTAGTCGTGCAACCACTGGCCGTCTTTGATCTGGATATTTGGACTCCCAACATGATCGATCGTGTTCAACTGCAATCCAGCCAGAGTAAGATTGTGAAAGTTCTCGACTTCTCGGTGCCACTGGTCATCTGGCAGGGGCGTAGATATGCCAAAGGAGCCGTATACCAGCTTCGTCGACACAAGCACCTCGTTCTTGAGGAAGGTCAGCACGCTGTTTAGGCGCATGTAGTACAGCATTATTCGCATCATTTTGTAGAGCGCGGCCTGTCTCCCACTCAGCTTTATGGAGTCCGGAGCTAGAGCCTCATCGAAGTCATAAAGACTGCCGAGACGGGTGCAGCTGTTGTTCCCGGTGAGGGCAGGATTACAAAACTGGAATTGCTCCGTACATGCCAGAGCAGTGAGTGATGCGGTCGATATCCAGGATTCGTTCAGTCGATTGCCACCAATCGGCAGGTCTGCTCGGAAGAAAGGATCTCTGACCTCGCCTGTATACGCGACGCGGTTGTTCAGCGTCATGATTGAGACGTCTGCATCAGTCCGATTCAAGGCTGGGTCAGGCAGGAAGCCACTCTGTGTAAAGTTCTTCGCAAAGGCTGTGCGGACACTAGATACATCAGCCAGCGGCTATTGCAGTATCGCAAGACTTACTCGAATGTGTATGGCAGTCCCTGCACGTATGTCGAATAGTTGCTCTTCACAAAGGTGAAGTTGCTGATAGGTGTGCCAAAGAGGAAACTCGGCCCCAGATTCCAGTACTTGAAGGTATCGTTCGGCAGCATCGCCGGAAAGAACATTTCCGTACCAGGCTCAAGATCTTGAGTGAAGTCGGTAGAATACCTCTGCATGTCTATGGGCGCACAAGATGTCACCCTCCGCACTTCAAGCGCGTCTGAGTCTGGTGTGTTGACGCCCAGATGCTTTCGAGAATGGATGCGTCCAGAGTCAATCGTGTATGCGGGCGTAGAGCAGACACCAGCTGCGAAGGGACACTGCGCTTCTCGTATAATCTCTGAAGCAATGTACGGTACGGCAGGCTCTTTGCACATGGAATTAGATGAGTTCAAGAAGCCGCCAGCGTAGCAGCTCTGAGCATATATCAGACTCGTCTTGTATCCATTGTAGGCTGATACGAAGAGAGCGTCGCCCTTGGCCCAGTCCTCGCGGGTCCAGAGAGGGAAGTCTTTGTCTGCTGTCTGTTGCCCATCAGATCGTGGATTGATGATAACTCACAATAAGTGAATGGAGCGTACCTGTTCGATCCAGCCGCATGTACCACGTAGTAGACCTTCGGTATTGCCCATAGTCACTTTTGCGGAGAAGATACCGCAAACGACAAACACTGCGAGATTGATCGTCGCGAGTGTGGCGAGAGGGAGACTCCTTCTGAAAGCGCTTGGGACGGTTGATCGCCAGCTCCAGCCAGTCTCGTATATCCTCCAGATGCTTCATCACTCGTTAGCCTTGACTTTTAGAGCGAATGCATTTATCCAGCTTGAGGCTGTGACATCCAGGCGAAGAGTTCATGTATCGCCACGAATATAGTCAAAAACTCACAAGTCAGTCTCTGGCATCTTGGATCGGAGCAATGCTTGGTGCTGATGATGTAGGCCATCGCTAGAAGTTTGTTTTGTTCGGATGTGATGCAGAGTGTAGCATACGATGCCCCAGAAACGGCTGCCAGCCCAGCGGACGAGCAGGGCAACTATGGCAATCAATACGACACCATAGGAGCTTGGGACGGTAAGGGTCCAGCCCTCTGTCTTTCCCAAGCCTGTCTCGAATATCAGTTGTTACATCTCTGAAGCGCAGGGACACATACTCCAGTTCGTCCATACGCCCACGTAGACGTCTCGTGTCGACATGTCGCGAGACCAGTTCGCCGTCTAAACATCAGCAATCGCATCGAACCCGAGAAGAAGAAGTGCAAAAACAGCGATTTTACCTCTCATCGCGTTCGAGCGCAGCGTGCATGAGTCTAGCAACGCCATCCTGGCCCCTCACCATAGGGTCAAGCTCTCAGATACGAGAAGACCAATGATTCTGGGCCTGGGCTTGTCGAGCTGCGATCGAACACGAGCGACACGAGATATGAAGGCTTCGGCGTGCTTGGCACCAGTGGCAGGATGAGAGGTCGACCAGCGGATGTGCGATTCCGACTCGGTAGGTCGCACAGGGCTAGGGAGATGTCTCCTTGGAGCATTCAACAGAACCGCCGGGACTTGCGAAAGCCGGGACAGACTTCATCCTCGTGGCCAGCAGGAGCTCCGAGTCTACTAGTCGGGCGACTGTCCATACTTTGATGGTACAGTGGTTGATGAGGAAGAAAAGTGATCGAGTCTAGACTCACAAATGTGCTTAAAGTTGAAGTGGCTTGCGGCGGAGAGGGGCGGAGCTAGGCCCCGATAGGCTTCAGGCTTGGCGTGCATCATCCGAAATGTGTTCTGCTCTAAGGCCTCAAAGCTTCAACACGTTGTCTAGCCATCTCGATCCTCGACAGGTTCTCGACCCCAATGCGCCAGTCCTCATCGCTGTCATCATTCATGAGCCGCTTCCTTTTAGACCGCCGGTTGTCGAAGACTGTGACCGATTCGTAGTCCTCGTCGAACATCCATCGACCATCCTCGAACGTCTCGGGTAGCGATTCCCCAGACACAGTCTGATCATCCATGTCCATATCCACGTCTTTCGTCTCTAGATCTTCCCAGTCACTTTCAGCGTACTCTTCCAACAATGCATTGCATTGTACAGCGATGCGCTCCTCGAGGAATTCAATCTCATTCAGCAGCCGAGGCGCTGCACCATGGTAGTCCAGATCAAACAGTTGTGGCATTGAGATCAACTTGATGTCGTGTGTTTCCGATAACTGCTCGAGGTAGCTCAAGAGGCCGTTACGCTTGCAAATTAGTGATATGATGTGTTTCCTCTCCTCTGTCGTGTAAAAGTTGCAGCGCTTGCCGTCAGACCTGGCCATGGATGGCATGCTGTCAGACATCAAGTCCATTGTGTCGGCGGCCGCAGTCCTCATCTTGACCGTCTGAACTACGCTGTGATCATCGAAAGCATTTCTATGCAGGCGCAGTAGCTTTATGCGTTTCGCTGACAGGCAGCATATGTACTAAGACAGTGTTTGCCTACTGAGTGGGGTAGGGGCGAAATCCAATGATCCTTGTAAGTTGACCTTCACAGCCTGTTCGCTCTACTTGTCTTGGTCAGAATCTGCATCGATTCTGCTTGGAGTGGTCTTTCGGGTTGTGGACATACTCATACAGACTTAGAACCCGCTGGGAATGTCCACACTCAAGCCTCATCGTCTCGTCGACGGACCTTCGACGCCGGGTCACTGCCTCTTCAGCATCCGTTGGTATTTTGCTGACATGTAGCTTGGTTGACAATTGTGTGGGCAGAGGTGCTTATCGCAAAAGCTCCGATGAAAGACTCCCGAGTTGATGGAAACAGGTATGGCATTGATGGTAGTATCTGCAGGGACTAGAAACTCTCACGCCCGTAAAAACCACCCAAAAATTGTCCTCACACAAATGTTTTCGTACAAATCAAGAAAGAAAACGGAAACCAGGGCCCAAGGGGAGCGCGAACGCGCACCCAAAGGCAGAAACCAAAGCAAAAATTTTGTCCAGAAACGAGATCAAAAACCACCACGACGTCCTCCCGCTCCACCCAGGATCGAGTTCTGGCTCGGAGCCGGAACAACAGCAGCAGGAACAGGATCAAGAGCCTGCATCTGCGCTTCCATGCTGCCATAAAGGCCATGGATGTAGCTATCCGTGCTCGCGTTCCGGCTGTGGCCGTGGCGGGAACGGGAGCGCAGAGACAGATCCTGGTCGCGTGGGATCTCGCCAGAGGCCTCCCGAGCAAGGCGCTGGCGCTCCCCGATGACGAGCAACGTCTTTGTCTGTACCTTCTCAAAGATCTGGAAGGTGATGTATGGCGCGCCCAACATCTCAAAGATGCGCGGAATGTCGTTGAGCCACTTGCGGATGACGCTATCGCCTGCACAGAAAGTTCGGACCAGCATCTCGTTGGCCATGACTCCCCAAGCGTACAGAGCAGCAGTCATTGCGACGTGATCATGAGCAATGTCTCCACAGAACTCGACTTGTCCCAGGTTCTCGAGAATCAGACGGCGTTGAGTGCCCTGATCGTATTGATATTCCACGACCTGAGCGCGATTCTTGTCCTCCCACTCCTGGCGGACTCTGGCAATGCTAAGGGGCGAGATACGGCCAGCCTTGGCTTCCCGAAGAATGAATCGGTTGGCGCAGATGACTACCATCAATTCCAGGTCTGCAGTGAGACGGGCTTGGTAGGAAGGATCCAAGGAAATTGGGAACGACTGCGCTGGAAGGATCTTGGGTTCAGTACTCTGACGAATGTGCTCTTCCATGTGAGCTTCGCGATCTTCTTCAGCGGCATCGAACGTAGCGAAGCCGTTCTTGAGTCGTGAAGTCCACTCCTTGAGGCTGCGCTTGGCACTGCTGTTTGGGGCTTGATCTGAACCTTGTCTCTGAAAAGGCTCTTTGCTCGGTGTAGTCTTACCAATGCCTAGCAAGCGCTTGACGGGGGATCTTGACCGCTTGACAGGCTTGACCGGACTGCGACTGCTCTCAGGAATTCCAGCTTCGGTATATTGATTCTGGCTGCGTACCGGGCCCCGACCACGAGGCTCTTCATGATCGGAGGTGGACTTCTGTGGACTGGTAGAAGGTGTTCTAGCATATTGAGTGGTGTAAGAGCTCATCGGATGAGTAGATTGAGCAGGAGAGAAGTCTTGAAAGCTAGGAGCTGAGCGAGATGATGGCAGGCTTGGAATTGGTGGTGCATCGGTGGGAAACGCTTGCGCAGGTGCAGCTCGCCGAGTCGCTGTGGTTGGAGAGACAACAATCGGCACATCAGTGAAGGGATTGCTTTTGGCAATGTTGTGGAATGACAAAGGACTATACAATGGTCAGGATCACACAGGCTGCAACAGATGGCAAGGATGACTTACGGAGGAGGATTCTGTCTGTACTTCTTTAGCTCAACGTTGATGCCAGCAATAGCTTTGCGACTGCGAGGATGAGGCAGGGAAGGCGAGTTCTCCATCTTCTGCGGACGTAGGAGATCTTTTGTGATCGCTTGGAAGTCTTGCTTGCTTGTGACTGATTGAGTAGAAGTAGTCGAGACCGTGAGCTTTGCAGTGTCGCTACTGATCGGACGTGAAGGCGACGCACTTTTACTACGTCGTAGATAGCTCAATCTTGCTCGATCGCCAGGACTAAGCGGTAGAGGCTTGTTGAGTTGAGTCGATGCAGTTGATTCTGGCGAAGCAGCGCCGTCATGCCACATGTGCATCTCACGTGGTCGGTAGGGTGGCTCTTCGATCGGCTCAGGCTCCTCTTGTTGTGGTTGTGGGAAAGGTGGAAGGCAGCACAATAGCTCTGCAAATTTTGAGGTGCGACGAGTGGTGGGCGCAATTGTCGTGCGCTTGCGACCAAGGTGGAGTCGCTTGAACAGTCGAATTTTGCGAGGCTTCTCATTGTTGGCACTCGATGCTTCTGTCTGAGTGAAAGAAAGGCTTGCCGAGTCACCTGCGTTGGGCTTGGCAGCCTCGTTACCACCAAGTTCGATAAAGTCCTCGGGTGACCCAACTTCAGTTCTGATGTCGCCTCCGATAATATTAGCGTTGCGACGCGTCTTCCGGACATTCAGCGGCTCCGGTGTCACCCGGTAGTCTTTCCAGACACGATTGGACCTCGACTCGACATCAGTGTCTTGGAGCTGTAAAGGTGGGTCGCAAGCACGGGGTCCGAACGCGGCATTGTTTCTGCGCAAGCTCTCCGCGAAGGACTTCGGACGCATAGCAAGGACCTCTTCAGGACTTAGTCGACTCCAGTCGGGGCCTGCATTGACTGGCTCCTGGACAGTCTCTTGCTGGTCGTTGCGCTCTTCCCGTAGGTATCGAGTCGCTGGTAGTACAAAAGAGTCGCTCGATTCTCTGACAGACTGACTGGGTCTTGGGGTAGCGGTCGTCCGTGACTCCCAGGCCTTGCGAGTGTCAGGATCAAAGTTGGGCGACTCGAGCAATGCTGACTGTGGTTGCACAGTGCTCAGTGACGCAGAGGTGGACATTGTCGGACGACGGGCAGCAACGTTGCCATAGCGTATGATAGGTCCACGCTCTTCGGCGGCGCTTGCTGCTACTTGGCTTTCGAGAGTCTTGTACCGCTGAGAAGCATATGCTGGTACGGGGTCCCGTTCGACAGACTGAGGTGAGTCACCAGCCGAGTTGCTTCCTTCAAAGATGGTGGGCTCGACTGTGTTGATCGCATCGACATCGTCCACAGCACTCGGAGCCGAATCAGAAGTCGCTTCACTGCTGAAGATCTCGACAGGGTGGTTGCTGATGAAGTTCTGCGCTCTAATGCGTCGAATCTCAACTGGAGTGGCAGGCGGTAGAATGAGACGACCTGTCTTGGGCACGAATGGGTTCAGTGGTTGTGACTGGCAAAAGTCAGTTAAGATCTTGTCGCCAGTCGCTCATGCTTACGTTTCTCAGTCGCCAGAAGTTCTTCCATGGCTGAAAGATCTGGTCAGGCATGCCAACATGCGAGGAGCTCGCCTCTTCGAGGATCTCGTGGAACACCGACATAGCATCGCTGATGCCGTCGTCGCCATACTTGACATGGAGACATGCATACACTTCTTCGATACCGATGCTGTATGGATACTTTGGAACGACTGTCTCACCAACTCTCTCAAGGTAATCGCGACATCTTGCCTCGTCGAACTCTGTGGTCAGGTCCCATTCGATGTCTTCGGCCGACTGAAGACGAAGGACACCGCCGGGGCCTGCTGGAGTGCCTGACATGGTGCCCACCCCGGCTAATGAAGCAATTACAAAAAGCTGAGAATGAACGTGCATGAACAACAAAACGTGGTGAAAGTGGTAGGACGTAATGCCTGATTTGAGAGGTTGCTGCAGTCAAGTCGTGCCTTCCTTCGCGTAAGTTACCCTATCTTGCCTTATTTCCGGCGCCAAGGCCACGTGTTGTGGGCGACAGTGAGGTTATTGCACAGCATGGGAAGCAGCATTCCATCTTCCTCCCATCACTGATTGAACAACAATCTGGCCTTCATTTTCACACAAACCAACAGGGCAATGCTCAGTCTGTCACAAGTATACGTACCTAGTGACAGAAGTGGAAGCCCTTGCATCTGTTCAACTCTCATAGCTAACAGCTGCAATGCCCGGGCTGCTCGTTGAGATAGACATATTTTCATTTGTTAGTCCCAAACTACACGACTCTTCCAGCAAGGTCAGCTAACTCAATTCATACTCAAGTGGACCCGTAGGGTCATTTGCACCTTCCTCTGCTTACAGCATATCAAGCCCTTCTGGTATGCCAGTCATCGACCCGCGTACACCGTGTACATCGAGAAGATAAGGATGTTCCGGTATGATGGGTCATCCAAGCTCTTTGCCCTCTACTCAGCTGGGATGGTCTGCCTAGATCTGCTCGACATCTCCTTCAAGGCTGTCCACTTCCTGGCTCTCGACTTCTGGCACCGATCATTTTGGAATGCGTCGGGTCTTTTCACGATGAGATGGTGGCGGTTGAGGCGTTAGGTCACCCCAGGAAACAACGACTAGTAGTCGTGGACACGTTGAACGAAAGGCAAAGCCTCCAAATAAGCTCGACGCGGTCGGAAGAAGGTCTGTCACGTGACGAAGCTATATCTGGTGCGGCAACAGGGCAGCAGTGGAGAAACGACACACTTGCCGATGCGAAGATCCGGGATGCTGAACAGCTCTTATTTGCGGGGGAAAGCTTCGGCTGTCGACCTGAGCGATCTTCTCTCAATCACGATATTGGAGTGCTGACGCACTGGCAAAGGCGCGGAATGCTGACGGCAGTGATTTCGGCTGCACTGCCATGCATTCAAACGAAGTGTGTTTATCATACCTAGGTATATGATTATCCATGGTCTTGTCCGGAATATTCCAACAGCTGCCGTGCATCACCACCGAGCGTTAACTTCACACAGTATATATCCTCCCTCGTGACAGCTTCGTGTCGTGTTCGTCTTTTTCTTGTCACCCAGTTTCAGCCGGCAGTACCTAGCAGGGAACAACCCTATCACTAATCGTGCATACCTTTCGCCATGCCTAAAGACTACCGGAAACATGACGTTGTTATAATTGGAGCTGGTCCAGTGGGCTTGCTCCTGTCTGTGTTATTGACGAGATGGGGCTACAATGTACGGCATATCGACAACAGACCAGTACCAACAGCTACCGGCAGAGCCGACGGTATCCAGCCTCGGACTCTCGAGATTCTGAAGAACATGGGCCTGAAGCGCAATATTATGGCATTCGACCCGGCTCGAGTCTTCGAGGTAGCATTTTGGGATCCAGCGCCCGGCGGCAAGATCGTCAGAACAGGAACATGGGCCAGCTGTCCGGCATTTCTTGACGCCAGATATCCCTTCACAGCGTTACTCCATCAAGGTCTAATAGAACGAGTTATGATCGACGATCTTCGAAAGAATGGCAACGACGTTCAAAGACCGTGGACAATAACACGCTTCGAGACGAACAATGTCGACAAGGATTATCCCGTCGAAGTCGACTTAAAAAACCTCGACAGCAATGTCACAGAAACAGTCCGTGCCAAGTACCTGTTCAGCGGCGAAGGAGCCCGCAGCTTCGTCCGAGAGCAGCTACAGGTACCAATACGGCACAAAGACCCAATTTCACACGTCTGGGGCGTCATGGACGGCGTTTTGCGAACCAACTTCCCAGATATCAAGATGAAATGCACAATCCACTCCGACCACGGCAGCATCATGGTCATTCCTCGCGAGGACAACATGGTGCGCCTTTACATCCAGATCGCCTCTTCCACAGACCCCGACTTCAACCCACGGAAGACAGCAACCGTCGAGGAAGTCCAGACCGCGGCAAAGAATATCTTCCAACCATACTACTGCGAGTGGGATCGCGTAGAATGGTACTCAGTGTACCCAATCGGCCAGGGCATTGCCGAGAAATACACGCTCGACCACCGCGTCTTCATGGGCGGCGACGTGTGCCACACACATTCTCCCAAAGCCGGCCAAGGCATGAACACCGCCTTCCACGACGCCCTTAACCTCGCCTGGAAACTCCACCACGTCGAATCCGGCTTTGCCGACCGCTCCATCCTCACCACCTACGAGACCGAACGCAAATCCGTAGCCGAAACCCTTCTCGACTTCGACAACAAATACGCCGCCCTCTTCTCCCAACGCCAACCCTCATCCTCCGAGGTTCACTCCGCCTCCAACAGTGACACCTCCTCGCACACTAACACCTCCGCCCCCGAAGACGAAAACCCCTTCGTCGCCATGTTCAAAGCCAACTGCGAATTCACCGCCGGCTACGGCGTCGCCTACAAGCCCAACATCCTCAACCACTCCGCCGACCACACCTTCCAACACCCGCTCCTCCTCACGAATCACCCCAAACTCCGCACCGGCCGCATCCTCCCCAACAGCAACGCCACCCGCGTCGCCGATGCAAACTTCGTGCACCTCGAGAACGAAATCCCCTGCAACGGCTCCTACCGCCTCTTCGTCTTCGCTGGCCGCAACTCCTCCCCCAAGAAAGACCAACATCCACAACTCACCGCCTTCGCCAATGCAATGCAAGACCCCAAGTCTTTTTACTCCCGCTTCGCCTACCCCACCTCCAACCGGGACACCCACCACGAGATGGACAACCCGCACTCGCCACTCTTCAGCATCGCGCTCGTCCTCGCGGCGAAACGATCTGAGATCGAGATTTCTGACCTACCGGCCTTGTTCCACGACTACAGCGGCAGGATTTACGCGGACGATGTCTGGCAGCGTGCTGTCGCGGATGCGAAGGCGCCGGCGCATGCGAAGACGGGGTTCGAGGGTGAGGAGGGTGGAGTGGTTGTTGTGAGGCCGGATGGGCATGTTGCTTGTGCCGTCAGGTTGGTTGGGGAGGAGACGGTTGAGGCATTGGAGGGGTATTTTGCGACTTTCTTGCATAAGCAGCTGGTGCAGACGGTGAAGACTGAGGTATCGCCGGCGAAGGTCAGGGCACAATTGTGATGGACATTCCTCTAATCGATTGATTTGTGGCAAACACACCACCATGTGCGGGAGGCGTTGTGTCGAGTCTTTTGTGTGTAGTCTGATAGGCATGTATGTACAGTCGCATGATTTCAACGGCAGTCTAGTTCGCTTGCTACGTGCGCCTGGTCCAATTGCTCCAAGCATCGTGTTTTCAAGCATGCCTGTGCCTGTGAGGTATCGATTACGCCTCCTGCAGCTGCAAGTATAGTCATCAACGCTCATCCCAAACGCAGAACACAAAGTCATTACACTACGCCTTCTCCTCGCCCTGCACTTCATGTCCGAGTGCGCCTCTTCCCCCAGAAATCTTTCTCCTCCTTCCCAAGCACGGCCCAACGACCATCCACCACCCCCTACACACCCACCCCAATACACCACCAACAACCACACTCGGACTCTGCAGCACCCTCCTCAAAGCCATCCTCCCTCCCAACACAACGCCACCAAACCCCTCCCCATCAACAACCCTCCGATCCAACTCCCTCACCACCGCCTCAAACACCCCAAAGATCCTCTTCGCTTCCGCCACCACGTCATCCTTCTCCTGCCTGCTCAACTCCTCCCCTGCAATATCAAACCTCCGCTTAAACTCCCTCTCAACATCATTGCCATCCTCCTTGCCAGCGAAGTTGAAGAATTCCAGCGGCCAGTCCCGCTTGTCCGGACTCCCACCCCAGAACCCCGGCCCCGCTTTCTCGAGCTCAGCGCGGATGAAGCGCCCGCCGTTGAAGATCGCGAGGTATAGCGTCCACGCGTACGCTAGGATCAAGTGGGGGTGTTGGAGGTTGAGGGTAAATGTGCTTTTGTGGAAGTGGATTGTTGCGCCGATTAGTTTTTCTAGTTGGATCGTTCGGTGAGGGCCCAGTTGTTGGCTGAGGTCGTGGACGTCACGGCTCTGGCGGAGGTGGCGGGAGAGGTTTGGGGTGCGGAGAGTGTGGAGGTATGATGGTGTAGGTATTGAGGAGTCGTCGGAGGGTGGTTGTGAGAGGAGGGTCTCCCAGGCGTACTCGAAGCCGGTGTAGAGGTGGCGCACGACGCAGAGACCTTGTGCGTAGATGAAGGGGTCGGAAGTGTGGGGAGGCAGGCAGAGTGGGAGGCGGTTCGAGAGGAGTTGGTTGAGGGCTGTGTGTTCGTGGCGGATTGCGAGGGCGAGTTCTTCTTGAAGGGTGGGAGAGGACGGCGCTGGGGTTGGGGAGGCCATGGTCGCGGTGGGCGTGGTCACTTGTGCGCGTCCGGACGTCTCAGGTCTCGGGATCGTCTATGGAATAAGCAGGTATCGATGATCTAAAGATATGAGATTCTAGGTAGTGGATCCGATATCAATGGCGGAAAAGTCGCGGCGGGAAACAGTGGTCGCGTCAACTTGCAGGGCGTCTTTCGTCAGGCAGGTGGGCGAACACCTGTGGTCACTCCTTCACCCTTACCTGTAGAAATATTTCCATCGTCAAATGGCGCCATCGAGGCATGCGCCTGGAACCTTGATGGACCAAGACCATGGCAATCAAGTCTAGCATGAAGCTCGGCTCGGATCTGGCCCCAATCGGCCGATCGATGGAATGACTCGGTTATGGATGGCATGAGATGCCGTTTGACTCGCGGACAGGACTCGGCCTCCCTTCGCTCACTGAGCCAGGTCAGTGCAGCATCTTCTACCTTGCATCATTGATGCCTGCAATGACTCCAAGCTGCAGCGTGTCTGCATAACGTAGGTATGTGAAAGTGAACCTGCGCCGTGATGACTAGTTGATGGCAACGACGTTGTTTGATGCAGTGAAGACTCGGCAAGAGATTCCGGCTCAATTGAGGTAAAGGTCAAAGATTTCATCCGTTATAATAGATCTATATGTACCATCCCTACCGTGCACAGGTCCCAAGATCATTGATTCTGTGCCTCCATACTTTCCCACTGGACCACTTACACCACAGAACGCTATTTCAGTACGAGCCAAAAGCATCATGGCGCCTCTCGGAGTAGCCATCCTGGGTGGCGGTATCTTTGCAAGGGAAGAGCACAAGGTATGTTTCCCGAACGATTCGTGTCCGCGACCGAGACTTACGCCATGACAGCCTGCCGTCGACGCCAGTCCAGATCTCGACCTCAAAGCGGTCTGGTCACGGTCTAGCAAATCAGCCAAGACTCTCGAGGTAGACGAGAGCAAGGTCAATGTATACGCCGAGGATGCTGGCACCGGCAAAAGCCTCGACGATCTACTCGCTCGCTCAGACATTCACGCTGTCATCATTGCACTTCCCATCAAGAATCAGCCCGAATATATCAGAAAGGCCATCAACGCTGGCAAGCACGTCCTATCAGAGAAGCCTATCGCGGAGAACATGCAGGACGCCGAAGCACTCCTGACATGGTACCGTACCGAAGTCGACACCAAGAAGGTCACGTGGGCTGTTGCTGAGAACTTCCGCTACTTGGCCTCATTCAACAAAGGTGCCGAGCAGGTCAAGGACATGGGCAAGCAGCTAACGTTTCGGTGCCGCAATCAGCGCATGGTCACGGGAGGCAAGTATTTTGAGACCGAATGGCGCAAGAATCCGACTCACCAGGGCGGATTCCTCCTCGATGGTGGCGTCCACGATACCGCAGGCCTGCGGCTACTAATGGGCAAGGACAACCCATTACTCTCTCTATCCGCCCACAGCGCCCAGCTACAGCCTCACCTACCTCCAGTCGATACAATCGAAGCTGTAGCTAAAGCCAAGAACGGCGCCGTCGGGACGATCAGCCTCTCGTTTGGAACAACGCAGAAGGGTAGAGTCTGGGCCGTGGGCTGCGAGAAAGGGTATGTCAGCGTCTCTGGCTCGACAGTCACTGCTGGGGACAAGACATGGGAGATCGAGGACGAGAAGACTGGTGTGCCTCCAGAAGTTCGTGCTTGGGGCAAGGCGCTTGTGGCGGGAACGCCGGATCCGATGCAGGCTCCTGAGGAGGCTATGGCTGATTTCGAGCTCATTGAGGCTGCTCTGCGGAGTGGTGAGCAGGGTGGGAAGGCGATTCAGTTGAGGCATCAGGAGTGGTAGATAGTGCTAGATTCAGTCTTCGTCTACACCAGTCCCGTATCTACGGCAAGGAGGGAGCTACATTTGCAGGCGTTCTCTCATGTAGTGCGGGAAGCGATGACTTCGATGACTGGTATCATTAGCCTCTCCAGATTGCAAGACTCGTAAACTCAGTACCTAACTTGCAACAAATTGCATCAGGAAGCTCGCCTTCCTGATATAGCTTTTATCGGTTCCGACCTACGGTCTCCCATCGGCAAAATGGCGGGAATAAGAGCCATTATCTCCAGCCCCACGAGATCTTGGCATCTCATTTCGACCTCACAAAACTGGAAATCTTGGCAGAGAGGCTTTTCGGGAGCGCGGGTCAAGACTGCGACTTCAACCTACACGCACCGTTGAACCACACCACCTTTGATCCGACCACAACACCGCAAAGGTACGCTACCGACTCTCGATCGTCGACACTGTCGGCTTCCGCCCTACACGAGAAACTATACTGACTTTTGCCCAAGATGGTCGCCTCTCAGAAACATGTGCGCATCGTCAAGAAGCACCCAAAGAAATGGTTCAGACATCAATCTGATCGCTTCATGTGCGTGCCGAGCGCATGGAGAAAGCCAAAGGGTGAGTTCCCCGGCGTTTGAAGCCTTGAAAGGCGGAGATTGACCAAGGAACAGGTATCGACAATCGGGTGCGCAGACGGTTCAAGGGACAGATGGTCATGCCCTCTGTAAGTCATCACCGAATCACAGCTGTGTCCGAGGGGCAACAGTATAGCAGCGAGTCTGGGAAGAGCAAGAGCCTAACAACTGCAAACAGATCGGATTCGGCTCCAACAAGAAGACCCGCCACATGATGCCCTCAGGTCACAAGGCCTTCCTCGTTCA
Source organism: Cyphellophora attinorum (assembly GCF_001299255.1). Lineage (NCBI taxonomy): Eukaryota > Fungi > Ascomycota > Eurotiomycetes > Chaetothyriales > Cyphellophoraceae > Cyphellophora > Cyphellophora attinorum. Next base: position 144,610 of record NW_017253248.1, on the reverse strand, counting down.
CAACCCCAAAGACGTCGAGCTCCTCCTCATGCACAACCGAGTATACGCCGCTGAGATCGCACACGCCGTGTCATCGAAGAAGAGAATCGAAATCGTTGCTAAGGCCAAGTCGCTTGGTGTCAAGGTCACAAACCCTAAGGCCAGAATCACCACTGAGTCATAGATGTGATCTTTGCGTGGAATGTACTGGGAAGGAGAGCGGTGAGGTCACGGTCTGCGTTGTCGCCGCAGCCGGAGGAAGTTGTGGTCAGGCAGTCATGAATTGTGATGCCACATTGCAAGCACCGATTTTGATACATCTGATCGGACAGAAGGCGCAATAAACCATTTTCAACGTTCACCAGAAGGCTTCCACGGTCGGCGGGCATCACATTGCCCTGATCAAGAGCTTGCGATACGCGGCAGTGCGTTCTGTCCATCCCAGGGCCGACAAACTGCTCGAGAGGCAGATGTTCCGAGGCGAGCGACTGAGCCGATGAATGAGAACTTCTTGCCTGATATCATCTTCTTCACAGAGCGCATCCGTCTCGAGCTGCTTGAATCCTGCACCGATCAGTCACTTGTAGTCCGTATCAATACTGTAGCGCATGTCTCTCACTTCGTATGACCCGCTCTGCATCTCGGTATACTGCTTCTCCAACCTCAGAATATTTCGACATCATACACCACACTCTCCATTCTTCTCACTGGCACTCTCAGCCCGGCTCAGGGCCATCTTAGGCGGCCGCACGGGACTCGCTCCCAAGACTATGGCACTGGCGACCACGAAGCAGCCTCGGAACATCATCGACGATATTCACCAGGCAGGACATCCACCCGCACCGATTGACCTCCCAGACGTGATCGCAGCACCAGTAGGAGACCCATGGCCACGGCCCTACTACTTCGAGAACGGTCTGAGACGCGTAGCTCCCTATCATTACACATACAACACCTTCTGTAAACAGCGCTGGCGCGGACGCACAATCCTTGACATTTTCTCTTCAGAGTTCCGCGACCGGGATCGCGAGTACTACCGACATGCTATCGAAAGCGGGCATATCACGATCAATAATTCCCCATGCGTGGACACGAATACGATAGTAAAGAACGGAGATGTGGTGGGACACACGCTACATAGACACGAGCCACCAGTCTCAGCTCAACCGGTGGGCGTGATACATGAGGACGACAACATGATAGTCATAAATAAGCCAGCCGGCATACCAGTACATCCTGCCGGGCGGTACAAGTTCAATTCGGTGATCGAGATCATGCGAGCTGAGCGAGGCAACCATTTCAACCCGCTTCCCTGCAACAGGCTCGATCGCCTGACGTCGGGAGTCATGTTTGTGGGCAAGACGGCCAAGGAAGCAGAGAAGATAGGCGAGAAGCTTCGTTCGAGGACAGTGCAGAAGGAGTATGTTGCGCGTGTAGTAGGACGATTCCCTGACGGCGAAGGTGCAGGATCCGAGTCTGCTCAAGGCAACGGGAAAGGCGGCGTTGTGAAATGCGACGAGAGCATCTTACAGATCAGCCCTATCCTGGGTCTCAACCGTGCTAGAGCGACCGGAAAGTCAGCAAAAACGCTGTTCAGACGGATAGCATACTACCCGCCCACAACAACAGGCGCAGCTCGGACAACGAAGACTCCTCCCTGCCAACGACCGACAACCTAGGCTACTCAATCGTGCACTGCCTCCCACTCACCGGCCGAACACACCAAATACGCGTCCACCTGCAATTTCTAGGCCACCCGATCAGCAATGATCCCATCTACTCAAACCGCAAAGTCTTCGGCAACGGCCTTGCCCAAAATGACGCCTCCTCAGACAACGACGCCGAAATCATTGCGCGCCTCGCCAAGATGGGCAAGAGCGAGCTGCCTGAGACGTCTGAAACGACGACTCTTACTGTCAGCAACATTGACCAAACACGGCAGATGACCGTCTCCGAAGCGCAATCCCTCAAGACATCGCCTCCCGAATCCGTCCCAGCATCAAAATCTCACCTCCGCCATGAAGGCGAGCCACATGCTGGCATCCCCCAAGGCACTATCCACGCCTCCTCAGCTCTTGATCATACAAGCCCAACTACGTCATCCACTGGCCCAGACCCTGGTCCCTCCAATACAACAACCCTCGACCTCTCCCAAGGCCACAATGACCCCAACCATGGCCATCTCATCGCCGCCCATGATGCGCAAGTCGCCTCGTACAACAAGCGCAAGGGCGAGAAACTCACTGGCGAGTATTGCCCAGTATGCGAGACGCCGCTATATAGCGATCCTCTGCCGTCCGACTTGGGGATCTATTTGCATGCGTTGGCTTATGGAGATAAGGGCGGTGAGTGGAGGCATGCGAGTAGCCTACCGGACTGGGCGAGAAATCCTAGGGAGGCAAAGCAGACGGACGAGGCCTGGCCGGAATGGGAGAGGAGTGGGCTTGGATGGGAGGACGAAGGAGTGGGTGACGAGGCGGAGGTGGGGCGGAGGAGAAATCATGTGGGGATGGAGCGGAATCGGGAGCTCAATGGGAACAAAAACGGTTTGGCGGAAGATGAGTTAAGTGTGCCTGGCCCGGATCAGGTCGGCTAGCAGGATACTGTCGCAGCTTGCGATGTTGACATATGTCAGTGCAGCGACGGTCTGCAAAACCGTGCGCCTGACAAAGTCGCCAGCACATAATCAGACATCTGGTCTTTGGCCAATCGCCAACACCCAGTTCTAGGCCTGAGGTACGGCAAAGGCGATCGACGCGCAATTCGCCCTCTCCGTCCTTACGCCTCACAAAACAGCTCAAGAGGTCGCGCACAAGGACGTTGGGAAAGTTCAAGGCCTCCCAAATGTGGCAACGTCAGTACTCCACTCAAACGCTATTGCGCGTATATCGGCGAGATACAGACCACAAATAAGAAACGTCAGACTGGGACTTCACGATCAACATCCTTTGTCCTCACCAACTGCCTCCCTCGCATTTCCCAACCCACCAAACGATAATGACCACCGCCCCAACAGCCTCCGTCGCGCCCACCGACGCCCTCGCCTTCTACGGCCCCGGCGGCCAATCCGCCAACCTGAAACCCTACACCGGCTCCTGCTTCTGCGGCCTCATCGCTTACTCACTCTTCGCTCCGGACCTCTCTCTAGCGCCCGTCACGCAATGTAACTGCAGCTGGTGTCGTACACAGGGGCTGTATGGTCTGGTAGTCTGGAAGGAGGATGTAAAGTTCTTGGCTGGTGAGGATAAACTCAAGGAGTTCAGGTGGAATACGGGGAGTATGCCGCATCGGTTCTGTCCGGAGTGTTCGACGAATCTGTTTACATGGCATGAGAATATGCGGGGGCCGCATGTTAGGGAGGGGTGGGAGGGGAAGTTCGCTGTTGTTAACGTGAGTACTGATGGCTTCGTGAAGATCTTGCTCGTCGAGTGCTTGGTCAGAGGAAGTGGAAATGGCATCTCATGGGATGGAATACGTTACTGTTGCTGACATATCGGTAGGTGAGGACGTTCAAGGGCGTGGAACTTGACAAGCTGAAATTTCGGGCGTTCGACGGGAAGTCTTTGTTGCCGCTGGCTGAGTCTAATGCAGAGGCAGTGGACTTGTAGTCGCTCTTCCCAACTCGTATAGAAAGACTCCCTGTTCAGGTCCGCATGTGTACCTACCTAGACTCAATGCACGAAGAACGCTTAACTTGCAGCAATCCAATCACGAGCAACTGCGCCTTCCTCGCTTAAGTGCGCACGTGAGAGCTGCCTTGTTGGCCTCTGCCTTATCACGGAAGTCGCTGAATCCTCAAGCACCCGGCCTCACTGCGAGATTTGCCGCTATTGTGATAGAAATTCCCGGCAATGGCGTGGCACACAACTTTCGTCAGGGCAGTAAAGTCCTATTTGAATGGTACCGGAGTTGGCGAACTGACCGAGTCTGGTCATCAACGACCAGCGATGCCAGAGACTCTGACGGTCACACAATGCGACAGAGACGGGAACACTTTCAGAACAAAATCCTGGCTCGGCCGGCCCATGGAGACCGTTGAGACGAACACAACGCCAAACAATTTGCGAGTAGCGCTCTCGCGTCCGCAGCCTGTGGAGCAGTACCCCAGGCTCTGCGAGATCTGTCGAAGCGTTGATTTTGGTGCACTTTGGACATTCCGGAGGCGGTCGCCGACGCGAGGAGAGTGGCAGGTGTTCCACTTCCCGGCGACTTGGCCGTTGAAGTCCAGTGGCTGCATCTTGTGCGCGTTATGGTTGTATCTGCTCAAGAGTGAGGGAGCCTCGCTGCAGAAGGAGCAGTATTGGCTATTGACGTTCGAACCCCCTGAAATGGTGCCGAAAGCGCACGAGATCTTGGTACCGTTGACCCTTACGTTGCAGAAACGCCATCGCGCTTATCTGGAGTCATTGAAACCTGGTGTCTGCGCCTTTCTTCTTCCTGAAGAATCTCGAGCTCCTTCAGGACCCTTTCTTGACTACACATGGCTGAAGCAAAAAATAGCACAGACGGATGCCGTGGGAGCTCATCCACACAATAGCGGCTGTCTTCCAGGCATGAAGTTACTTGACTGTGACACGCTTGAGATTGTTGACGCTACCAAATGCTTGGCATACATCGCTCTCAGTTATGTCATTGGTGAGCAACCCTACGACATGCGAAGGTCACGAGAGGAATGTGCGCCTCGCTGGGAGGACTTCCCACGTACCATCAGGGACGCAATACAATTCGTGAGGAATGTTGGTGAACGCTATCTATGGGTGGATGCGATATGTATAGCAGCTGCGAACGAAGTCGAACGACAGAAGCAACTGAACGCTATGGCTCAGATATACGCCAGAGCGCTAGCGACATTAGTTGCCCTTGGTGGGAACAACAACAGCCCGATTTGGGGTGTATCCGTGGAACGCTCCTTACAATTCGAAGTGGACACTAATGGCGGACGCCTTCGGTTAGACACATCAGTCATCGAGACAAAAATGCGCCAGTCGTCGTGTGAGTGACCCCCAGAAGTTGCCATGAACACCTCCTGATTCCAAACAAGACTTCAAGCGTGGTTGGTGCCTGCAAGAAACACTTCTCTCCAGACGTCTGATCTATCCGCTCGAGGGCGGATCACTCGTCGTAGACTCTAGCGGCTACAGCTTCGAAAATGGCCTACATCGGACGTGGGACACAGAAGAATCTTCTTTCGCTGCGCTGAAAAGCTGTGCACCAGTCCATGAACCCATAAGCGTGGCGTTGTTCCTTCGACATATGAGTGACTATGGCAGACGGCGCCTGACTCGGGAGAGCGATGCATTCGACGCTATACGTGGGTACTTCAATCGCCTACCTTGGCCTTCACTTTGGGGCGTGGCACTTCTACCAACAGTGTCCAGCCCTGACCGGCGAGGAGGGCCTCACGATGCCGAGCAGAATGATGCACTGCGAGCCTTTTGTCGTGGACTCCTTTGGGAGCGCGATTCGCAGCCCCTTTACTACTCCAAGCTTGCGCCCAAAAAGTGGGAAGGTAGATCTCTTACGAATGAAGACGTTGGGAAAGCTGATGCAATTCCCTCCTGGTCTTGGATCGCGAAGCGACCGGCTCTGACATACAGTCGGGGCTTTGTCTATGTGTCCTCCGAGGAGCGGCAGACCTATCCAGCTAACGTCTCCTTGCGTGGGGCCTCACATCAGCGGACCACCCTGAAAGACTTCTCTCAGCATGCTATGTCTGGAGCCATGGCATCGGAAACATACAGCCAGCTGACCCTACATGGACCTCTCCTGAGCGTCCGTTTGACTCATCATCGGCGGGGCAACGTAATGTTTGCAGAGATACTGTGGCCCTGGGGGGAGGAGGTCAAGGAAGTCGCCAAATGCGAAGCAATCTATCGGTTCGACAGTGACCAGCCACCAGAGCTTCATCACGGCAAGAATACAGTGCTGGGGATCGTTCTTCTGATCCACGAATCCACTACACAAATCGCTGCACACTGCCTTGCTGTAGAAGAAATGGCCCGTTCCTGGCAAAGGATTGGTACTCTCACAGTCACGTTCACCGACGATGAGAGTGGTCTGACCACCGCAAACTGGCACGCGAGAATTCGACGTTGGTTGCAACGACTACCGAAGCGCACTATCAGCCTCGAATGAGCACAATGACAAGCTTTTCAGAGCTCATTTACTCTACATACGGATAAGCCTGGGCTTCAACTACCCATCTATGGAGCAAACTCACGAAGGAGCAATCCGCTCCAGTTCCAAAGGACAGCCACCCCAGACTCGGGGGCGCCGCTCCCATTATGGACTCACCTCTGACCCGAGCCAATGTGCCCACTTACTCAATTACCGCCTGGATATCCGGAGCAGTAGCCGATCGGCCGTGCTGTGACGCTATACAGCGTGGTCGCTTGGTGGCGAAGTAAACTCGAATTGACTAGCAGGCTCGAAATTGTCCTGGTATTCTCAGACAGACCGCCTGATGACTCTGGCCGCAAATTACAGCTCCACAAGCAACCGCGCAGCCGTCAGCCCGAGATAGTATCAGTGCTCCGCCGCCCACCTCCTATAAAACTCCAAACACTCCGCATTCGCCACGCTCGCACTCGTCTTGATATTCAATCCGCACAGAATCTGCTTCACCGCACCCTCAACCTTCTTCCCATTCATGGTATACGGAATCTCAGGGGTCTCCTCAATCACAGCCGGCACATGCCTCGCGCTCAGCTCCTTCCTCACCACACTCTGAATCCCCTTGACCAACTCCTGACTAAACTCCTGCCCCTGCGCCATCTTCACAAACAGCACCACAACCTCATCCGGATCAGCTTCCCGTTTCCGCCCTATACACAGCGCATCCTCCACCTGCGTCGAGAAGTGCTTAAGCACCAAGTTATAAATCTCACTACTCCCAAATCTCACCCCACTCGGTTCAGCACACCATCCGAGCGCCCCAGCATGTGTATCCCACCCGTTTTGGGGTTGAAGCGCACAAAGTCTCCATGATGCCAGATGCGCTTTCCGTCCACCTCGAATGTCTCGAAATAGCTACCCTTGTAGCGCTTCTCACCAGCGGGGCCGGGAGGCCAAAACATGACGGGCTGACACGGGAAGGGGACAGTGCAGACGAGCTCGCCAGGCTGGCCGGAGGAGGTGATGTCTTTGCCGGAGGCGTCGAAGGTGTGTACGGCCATGCCGAGGCCGCGGCATTGAATCTCGCCGCGGTGGACGGGGAGGAGGGGTGAGGGTGCGCCGAATAGGGACACTGTGGTAAAAATTAGAATATGGTTCTACAAGGAGGCAGTGAGAGACCTACCGATATCCGTGCCGCCAGTGATCGACCGAGCAGCAGGCCTTTCTTGGGAGCAAGTTTGTCGTACACGTACTGGAAAGTGCTTGGCGCCAATGGACTGCCAGTGCTGAAGATGCTTTTCAGCGTCTCCAAGGTTGCGCTCTTGGGCTGTGCTGTCCGGGGCTCTGTTCCCGCCTGTTCCAACACACTCAGATACTTCGCGCTCGTTCCAAAGTGCTGGATCTCCAGCTCGTCTATCAACAACGGCATGCTCATCTCTTTGGCTGGTTGGAACGGGCTGCCGTCATACAACACGATGGTAGCGCCAGATGCCAAGCACGACACCAGCCAGTGCCACATCATCCACGTACATGTTGTGAAGTAGAAGACTCGCTCGCCGGTAGAATGTCGCATTGCAGCTGATGCTCTTTCTTGTGTTGGAGAAGTGTGCCCAGGGCGCCATGGACGATTCCTTTGGGTGTGCCAGTTGTACCGCTGGAGTAGAGGATGTAGACTGGATGATCTGGAGGTAGAGGCTTGAAGGTCAGTTTTCTTGCCGAGTCGCCGGGGGCGAGAAAATCTTTAAATGCCTGAGCTTTCGCATTGCCGGGTGTCTTCAACGAGGAGATGTCGAAGTCCTGGCCAGGTATCGTCTCGAAGATGACGATGTCCTTCAAGCTGGGTAGTTTTGAGACTACCTCGCTGACTTTTACGTGTGTTGGATGGTTCTTCATGTTATAAGCCACACAGTTGTCCGCGAAGATCAAGACCGGCTCGATCTGCGTGAGCCGATCTAGCACAGCTTGGACACCAGTGTCAGGACTGACGCCTGTCCAGAGTGCTCCCAACGATGTAGCAGCCAGCATCGCGATGACCGTATTGGCGTGATTGGCAAGGTAGCCTGCGACCCGATCACCCGTCTTGACGCCAGCAGCCTCCATTGCCGCAGCGGATACCCTCACTCGTTCCCTCAACTCTGCCACGTGATCTCCGCCCTTGTCTTCTCGGTCGCCTCTATAACTGCTACTGAGTCTGCTGGCGGGTTGCTGGCCGGGTATAGCAGATTCTCAGCGAAATTGAGTTCGCATCCTGGAAAGAACTCTGGTTTGGGGAACATGGCAGAGTTTGAGTCGAAGACAGAGCTCGGCCATTTGCTTGCTTTGATGCCCGTATACTCCCATACTTCCTTCCAGAACAGCCCAGGGTTGTCGATCGACCATTGCCATAGGTCTTGATAGGTGGTTCCCTTCACATTATGGCGTTTGCGAATGTTTTGCTGAAAAATGTACATTTCTGTTGACTCCGGGTTAGGGTGCCGCCATAGCTCGACGTCCTCCTCCACGTCACCGTTGGTAGTGCCGTTCTGCATAGCGTATCGATTCTGAAACGACTGACAACGTGCTCCGACAGGCCGCGAAGGCTCGATTTCTATATAGCGATGCTCATGTCGTGGATATTGAATTTATGTGGCCTTCGGAGCTTTCCATCGCGACCCCGCCGACCTCGGCCGTGCCGATCGCATGGAACTGCGAATGTTTATCGTCATGGAGGCCGCCTCTGATCAATCCAGAACCCGTCACCCGTATTTCGCATTGTTAGAATGCGGAGAGAGTTTAAGCCTACGCTTTGTCGAGCGTCATCCGTGGTAGGATATTGATGAGTGCGTTCACAGGAAGTGGTGGGGGCAACCGGCGGTCGGGGCTGGACCCGAGTCAAATATATTTGCTTGCCGGCCATCGCACTAGTAGCGCCTTGGTTCTTGCTTCACACTTCGCAGCTATGTCGCAGCACGTTGATGACTGACGTTCGAAGAAGGAGACTCTGATCCGCTATGCTGTAGAACGTCAAGCCTGCGTCGAAGACCGCGACTTCCACGTGTCAAGCCACTTCCTTGGCCTGGAAAAAGGTTGGCTAAGTAGGTAGGAGGATCCAATGAAGAACCTATGAGTCAAAACTATGAATGCAACGAACGTGATAGACATCTGTTTTTCTCCCGTACACATCAAAGACTCGTTATGCGCGTTTCACAACGACTTTTCTCGCGACAAGCTCAATTGGTCTACCGCAAAGGTCCCGGCAGATCGGCGTCAACTATGTCTAACGCTAGAGAACCATCACTCCTCTACGCAAATCGCATTCTCACCTCCAAGTCCAACACCCCCAACGGCGAGGTCTCGCCACTCACCACTTTTCACTACATCCAAGCCCCGTCTACGCCACACATCGTGTCCGCAACTTACTCTGGTGGGAGTATTGTGCAGGGTCACCTCATTGGGACACTCAAGGAGAATGCGTTGAGAATGGTGTATCACCACGTGAACGACAAGGGAGAGGTCATGACAGGGAGATGCACCAGTACACCAGAGGTGTTGGAAGATGGGAGGCTGAGGTTGCACGAGAGTTGGGAGTGGACTTCTGGTGGGGTGGGGAAGGGGGAAAGTGTGGTCGAGGAGATCGAGGGCGGGCAGGCAGCGGAGGAAAAGAGATGAATTGTCGAGGCGGTACAGTGGTTCGAGCAGACTCGAGTTCTCAGGTTCGTCTATTTATCGCTTGATCCACCGCCATCGCCGTAGCCAGCAACTGTTCCTCAAACATGCTTCTCCCAACAAGCTGCAACGACAAAGGCGCTCCCGCAAACAGTTCCGGATCGTAGAGCTCGTGATTCTCGCGGTCGAGGTCATTGGCCGGCTGGTACGATGTGTCTGGAACATCGCTAGGCTCGACTTTGCCGACAGGCAAGATGATGGCCGGGTAGTCCAGGAGATTCCACTGCGAAAGATAACCCCACCACGGGAGATGGTCGTGCGGGTACGACGCTGAAGCAAAAGACGGAGTCAGGATTGCATCGACGGGCTTGCCAGTCGAGGTTCTGCTCGCTGTGGCGTTCCAATGCTCCAGATATTCCGTTTGGTACTGTCGCTGCTGTTGATTGCACATGTTTTGCTCATGGCAGTCCAGCTCCTTGGCCCTGGCAAGGAACTTTGCAACAGCTGGAATGGTGGGCTCTCCAGTCCTGGTCAGAGCGTCCTTCACGAACTTTCCGCCATTGGGGTAGTACTGCCTAAACGCCAGGTCCCAGGCCTCTTTGTGTTTGTAGGGCTCGAAGTCAATCACCTCATGTCCAGCCTGCTTGAGCTTCTCGACCGCGTCTTTAAGCGTTCTTTGCATCGGTGGATGAGGCATTACAACCTCGTCCCAGTACATGACGCCGATCGTGGTCTTGGAGGGCACCGACACAGGCTGCCACAACTTGGCCATGACAGCTGGATCAACCAGCCAAGGCTCAGAGGCGTTCCAGATTTTCAGTATCAGCTCGATGTCTCGCAGGCTCCTGCCGACTGGGCCTATCGAAGATAGAATTGCCGCTTGCCCCGTAAAGCCCATTGCATTGCCTCTGTAGCTGAATCGTCTGGAGGTGGGTCGGATGCCGTAGAGCCCATTGAATGCGGCTGGTGCACGGATAGAGCCGCCGATATCAGTCGCGATGCCCAGAGGCGCGCCTAAGCAGCCGTTCAAGGCTCCCTCGCCGCCGGAGGAACCACCACTGACTAGACTAGTGTTGAATGGATTCAGGGTCCGCCCGAAGAGGTTGGACGCTGTCTCCAGCGCCATTCCAGTCTGTGGCATGGTCGTCTTGACATACACGACTGCTCCTGCTGCTCGAAGACTTTGAACAGCGACTGCATCCGATGACGAACTCGAGTCGGCAAAATCGACCATACCGAGCGCTATTCTCATGCCTTTGACATCTGTGAGATCCTTTAGGCTGACTGGCAGGCCATGTAACGGTCCAACCACACTTCCGCTTTTAGCAAGATGCTCATCCAGTTCTTTGGCTCTGCGCATGGCGCCCTCGAAATCGATGTCCATCAAACAATTCACAAGTTGCTGTGCGATAGCAGCACGCTTGCAAAACGCTACTGTCACCTCCTTGGCAGACCAATTGCGAGAATGAATCTGCTCTAGAACTGATGTCGCGTCTTTGGCTTCAGTGATCTCGAGTTCCCGATCAGTCAAGATACCACAGCTTCTGAACACCGGCAATACGTTGCGTGGCTTGGCCGATAGTAGAGTCTCTGGTAGCAGCCATTCTGAGGGAATCTTTGCCTTCAATTCCGCTTGTACCCTCTACAGACTGGTCAGTGGATACAGACCGTGATGCCGTGAGCAACACAGTCCAGCGTCTCAGGGCGTGACTTACTGCAGCAGTCTGCTCCCATGAGTGTGCCATCGTAGGTGGTCCCAAGTCTCCCATGGCTCAGTGTTGCTTGCCTCGAAGATCGTTCGCACACGAATGACTACATAGTCGGGCCAGAGGCCTCCTCGACCTCATGTAGACCATCATCGCTGTGTTGTCCGCGATCGAGGATCGCCGAGTTATTGTGTGTCGTCGCGTGCCTCTGAATTGGTTGGTCGTAGCTCGTTGTGAGATGCCATTTCGGTAGTTGGGACCCCTTGTCGGCACCCCACCTTGGCGTGGGCATCATGACCCCCAACTGAGACGCCGACCGCCTATCTGACCTCCAAGAACACCGACCTAAAATCACAGTTGTGATGTGCCCTGCGCGCGTCGTGCTGTGGACGCTGTTAAGCCACGGCAAGCGCGACCCAGGGTTGTAGCCTAAGCGTCCCCACGTCCTACGCATCCCACAGACCTACACACCACGTAGGGTATATGCCATTACACCTGTATTACTGCCTTACGGGCTCTCGACGCTGCCCCAAGTCTAGACAGGTGACATCATTGATAGAGCAACAGACCCTATCTGAATTCACGAAGGGCACCCCAGCGACTTCACAGACCCGGCAGGTTCGGAACGACCGAGCCTCCGTCTCGTTCACCTGGAGAAGTCGTGGTTTCCAGCCAAACAAGGAGTGGCTCTTGAGAAAAGCAATCGTACGGGAAATGGTGCTGGAATCTTGCTCAAAGACCACGCGGTGTCCGTGAAAGTAATTTGCTTGCCCTAAGTCTACGAGTACAGTATCTGCTCCGCACCTTCCAACAAGGATCGCAGCAGTATGCCACTGCGCTTTGGCACGGATACTGATCCATCATGCGATGCTTACTCGTCGCCCGCTCATCGCCTCAGTACCTGTACCTGAACGACTTGTTCTCCTTATCAGTCTTGTCCGTGAACCCTTCAATCCCACCCTCACCAGCAACGTATTCCTGTTGACCCGCGGCGGCTTTAGCATCTCGCTTCCGGTTCACATACCACATATCCACACCCATGGCAGCTGTGACGAGCCAGCCAGTCCCAAGCATGATTCCCAGCACCATCGTGGCTGAGTGGTAACGTGGAGCCTCGCTGGGATCGAACACGAACGGCCCAGCGAAGTTGCCACCCCAGTATGCGACAAAGTTGATACCGTTGACAGTCGTACGCTTCGTATGCCCGGCGAAGTTCGCGGCGACGATCGCCCAGTTGAGCACGATGGCGCCGCCGTAGGCATTGACGATCCAGACGCAAGACGTCAGTGCCCACTTGTCGCTGGCTGGAATCGTGGTGAAGCCCACTAAAGCCGCAACGGCAAAGGCAGCCAGCACCAGAATGATAATGATGGTGACGTTTCGGAACCGAGATGCAAGGTAGCCCGCGATGCAGCTGGCGACCAGTTGGACTGCGCCGGACGGAAGCTGATATCGTACGGTTTGGAGAGATGACCAGCCAAAGCCGCGGAGCAGTGCGCTGTAGTATCCGCCCAATGCTCCATTGATCATGCCGATAGCGAATTGTTGGACCAAGAGGCAGTAGACGCGCACATCACACAACGCTTCGCGGATCTGGTACTTGAGTACTTTTTCATGCTTGACGCCAGTCTGATTTTGGGCGATACGCCACACAGCGGCTAGCTTCTCGTCCTTGGTCAAGAAGCGAGCATCCGCGGGAGTGGAAGGCAGCAGAAAGAAGCACACAGCGCTCAGGAGGATAGCTATGGCTCCAACGACCTGTGATCAACGGCAAGCAAGATCATTAGCGCATGTTCACAATGTTTTGTACGTCAGGGAGAGGCATGCTTGCTTACCAGGAAAATAAGCTGCCAGGGCTGTAGCGCAGCGTCATCGACGGAGCCCAAACCGACGCAGATGCCGGCTGCGAGTATATTGGCCAAGCCGTTCGATCCGAGGTAAATGCACATCCGAAGAGGCTGTTCGTCGCGGGTGTAGAACATACTTGTCAGGATGAGCCAAGCAGGACCCATTGCCGCCTCGGTCAAGCCAAGCAGGAATCTCAAGGCCAAGACGGAGCCGAAGCCCTTTGCAGCTGCGATGACCATTGTGAGCAAGCCCCAAAAGAAGATCAATACAGTCATGACCTTGCCGAGCGGGTATTTCTGGATCACCAGGCTGGATGGGTACGCCCCCACCATCAACCCAAGAGCGGCGACAGCAACGATCCATGAGTACTGATAACCTTCGATTCCGAGGTCCTTACGCAGGTTGAATGCGTTGGCGTAGTTCAATGTTGTCTTCTCCATGAAGCCCACCATGTAAACTGCACACTGTCATCGGTATAAATTAGCACCGAAACGAGTTTGGGGATTGTAATGCAAGACATACCATTAGGGGCAGTAAGATGAAATCCAGCTTCCAACGAACGCGTCGTGCCAGCCGCTGCAGATGCTCGGCGTCAAGCTCGAGCGCCTGGCTGTACAGCTCAAGCCCGGCATCAGCTTCATCGGCGGCGACGATGGCTGATTTCGAGATCTCCTGATCAATCGTGCTCGCTCGGTCTGCAACATCGACTGTATCGCCAGCCTTCGTCGCGTCTTTGGTGTAGGAAGACATCGTCACAATCTTGTAACTTGTTGTCAGAAAGAGTTGAGCTGGGCTTTGCGGTCGTGTCGTGTGTTCAACGCGGGAACATGGCAAAAATTGACATGCTTTTATAGATGGAACACCTGCACGGGACAGATGGCTTCGTGTCTAGCCAAGATCCTAGTTGAGCCGACGTTTATCTCAATCGATGGAGATGCCGGCATGCCTGTTGAGTCTGGATCTAGATGATAAGCCAGGAGAGATAAGCGCAACCTGTATGCTTGAGGCTGCACACTGGTGGCACTGAAGTCGATCAAACTGTCCCGAACAAAGCCAGGGAAGGCTCCCACTGGATCCAGGTTAGGATGCCCATAGCGAATCCCGACTCTGGGGAAGGATGGAGCAAAACCCATGCTAGCGTAGCTGGACCCGACTAGTGACTGCCAAGTAGAGACCCTGCAGCATGTAGCGTGGTGGAGCGTGTACCGAAGACCGAAGTCTGAGCAGAGAAGCGTCTTCATCTGGAACAGGCAGCCCACAACGAAGGTTGCATTTCAGTCTCGTTGTGCATGTAAATCTTCCATCGGAGACACGTGAGCTCATAGAGAGGCACATGACATTTTCGTTTCAAGCACCCACCGCACAATGCGTTGATTTTCTTCCGTTCATCGATCTGTCGACCGTGTTCCCGTGCGACATTGCGGATCGGTATAGCATCATGTCCATTCCCACGCTCGAATTCAACTCGCCCGTGGATATCGATCAGGTCACAACGCCCTGGAAGCTCAGACCTCAGCCAAAATATGTGTTCACGCACGCGAACGTCATTGACCCTCTCAACGGTGACATACAGTATGATGTCACCGTCGTGCTTGAAGGAGGAAAGATCTCTTCAGTTGGTGCAGAGCACGAGCAAGATCAGCAGGAGCAGTACGACATCAAACTCGACCTAGATGGTAGATTCATCGTGCCTGGCCTGTGGGACTGCCACGTACATCTGGTCGCAGTGCAGGGCTGTACCACGTTCGAGCAGATCCTGAACCTTGATCCGAGCACGTCGCTGCTTCGTCAGCCAGAGGTCGCCGTGGCTATGCTGGATCGAGGTTTCACCACAGTCAGAGACTGTGGCGGCGCGCTGTTGCCTCTGAAGCTCGCGCTCGAGCAAGGCATCCATCCTGGACCACGACTCTTCATTGCGGGTCGCCAGCTATCTCAGTCTGGAGGATGTACGGACAAGCGTGGGCCTGATGATGACAGCATATGCTGCGGTGGTGCGAAGCAAGGGGCCTGCCGCACGGTGGATGGCGTTCCTGAGTGCCTCAAGTTCGCTAGAGAAGAGCTGCGCCTAGGTTCGGATTTCATTAAGATTATGGCCGGCGGAGGTGTATCGAGTCCGCGAACCAGGCTGAATGATCTCGAATTCACCGAAGACGAGATTCGAGCCATAACAACCGTCGCATCGAACGCTGGGACTTTCGTAACAGCCCACGCATACACCCCAGCAGTGATCAAGCAAGCTGTAAATTGTGGCGTCAAGGGCATCGAGCATGGCAATATGATCGACAAGCCCACCGCGGAGCTGATGGCTCGAAATGGTGTCTACCTGACTCCGACGCTGGCAGGGTATGCGGCTGCCCTAATACCCGAGCTGAGTGGCTTCGTCGCTCCAGAGTCCAGAGCAAAGCTCGAAGAAGCAATCAGCACTGGGCTGAGGGCGCTTGAGATCGCCAAGGAAGCGGGTGTGACAATCTGTTTCGGTACAGATCTCATGGGCCCTCTACATTTCGCCCAGACAAAGGAATTCCAGATACGAAAGTCTGTGCAGAGTGCACTAGAAATACTGCAGAGCGCGACTGTCAATGCAGCTAGAATGATGGGCCGAGAGGATGATATAGGCCGAATCAGGCCAGGGTTCCTGGCAGACTTCTTGATCTTGAACGCCAATCCGCTGAATGACATCACGGTCTTAGACCGACCTGAGGAGCACTTGTTGGCCGTCTGCAAAGCAGGAAGGATCGTGTCCTCACGGTGGTCGAAACTCAGGGTCGACAGTCGGCGACCTCTTGAGATAGAGTGATTCAGGGCGTTTGAAGAATACCGACAGGCCAGCTCAGACTGAGGCACGCCTGATTGAGTCCCATGCGCTGCTTCGACAACTTAGCGCTTCATCTGTCGCCTCTCCCAGCTCGGACCAAGGCATATGTGACGCTTGTCTGACTGGCTCCGTCCAAATTGCGATTACAAGCTCAGAGCAGGAGAATGTCAATATTCAAGTCGGCCAGCACATCCCGCCAGTCAAGTTGCACGTCACCAACATGGCAGTCGCGTTCGGCTGCAATACCCTCGCGTCGTGCCCAGACGGTCTTCACGATGTCGTGTGCAGTCTTTCGATTGACTGCACCCAACGAAGAACAGACCTGGAGAGCGGCGTCAGCCAGATCTTGAGCCACCGGCTCGTATGCTTCGACGGCCGCAATGAAAATGGGCCAGATAGATACGGAAGCGGCACGGTCTAGGGGCTCCAGCAGCTCTGCGGCTGTCTGTAGCGTTGACAAGACTTGCGGTGCCACGGCGGACGGCGGATATTGTAGCACCACACGGAATAGGTAGATTTCGATACCTGACTTGAACAAGCACAAATTCTTCGCAATGATGTATCGCCACCTTTCCTCGAGGGTGCATGTTGGCTCACAGCTAGGCTGTTGTATCCATCGTTCCTGCTGTCTGCTCAAATACAGCTCGATGTCTGGTTCCATTGGCGCGTTGAGATCAGCAAGAATATTGCTGACCTGGACGAGTTGTGCTATGGACAGACGACCCTGAGGAGGACCCTGTGAGCCAGAAAGCTCCGATTCGAGTTGTCGTGCCTGGTACAGTGCTTTCATGAAGTGTGGTGTACTTCCCACAGTGTACGCGAAAGTCGGATTGGCCATCACATCGGCAATGACTTCATCCAATGTATCTTGGAAGTTGTACTTCTTTCGATTGGAGGCACGGGAAGCAACTGCGTCTGATCGATCTACTTTAGTAGTCCGAGATATGAGTCCATGCAGCACGAAACTCTGCGTTATGACCCAGGCGTCGTGCGAGACAGTCCAGGGTCTTCGAGCTAGGTGCTGTTTCACATATTGAATGGCACCTTCAACGTGGTGGGTCAGTCCTGCGGACTGTCCCTCGAAGCAGTGACCAGCAATGGTCACTGTTAGCATCGCGGCAAGGTTAGTAGAAAAATCTTCAGTCGGGCTGTCGAGACTGTGCCGCAGATGTCGCAGAGCGAGTACATAGTTTCGGGTTCCCACACGCAGATATTTAGAGGATGACGCCTGGCTCAAGTTCGCCCTTTGGAAGGCCGACTGTGCCAAGATGGCATGAAGCAAGGAGCACGCGGCTGGGGAGGTCTGCCATTGTATCGCCAGACGCGGATACGTCGAGTTCCATGGGTTGTGTTCGTCGTCGATTGGGGTCATGACAGGCGCGAGGGCGGAGATGTAATGATAGAAGAGATCATTCTCTTCAAGTGAGCCACCTGGTACCCACGGGAGTGACAGAGACCACGGTGTGGACGAACGAGCCAGGTCGAGATCGGAGGTCGTAGCTGTAAAGGTAGGGCTGTCGATGGAGATACAAGAAAGCTCATCACCTGACGCAGCGCTCTGCGGACTGTCCCAGATTTCCTCGACATCGTCCACAAGCTCGTTTGCTTCCGCTTCGAGCAGATGTGATACAGAGACCGCCTGACTAAGATTTAGCGTCCCAAAAGGACTCGGAATATCGTGGAGACGACATCGACATCGACTCGTATCTAGGTACGCGATGAGATGGTTGATCTCTTTAATTGTTCGTCCTGGATAGCCCTCCCAGGTTTGTTCACATGGATAGGCTCGACGGTGCTGAGGCTCATAGTGTCCAGTCTCCGAGTCTACCCACACTAGTCGTAGGTCGTATCCTTCGCATTCGAGTTTGGCACGTGAGCATTGAGTACAGGAAGGTATCTTCGTGTCACAACGCACACCCCGGCTCCTGCATGTCCAACAAGCTGTAAACGTACGTTGCGAGGTCGATTTCGGCATACCCGGTCGCCGTGCAACGCAATTGATGGAGTTACTGGTGTGAATTTGAAACCATTTTCGGCTTTGATGGTTGTGTAGAGAAAAGAGCAAGCCACAACGAAGTCTCGCTAGCCTGCAGAGTCGGTATACAGCAGCCAACATATGTCCGCGTGTGAAGAATCGTGGGAACTGATAAGGCAGGCCATAACGACATGCACGCCATACGCTAGTGGGCTGTAGGCTGTAAAGACTGATCGCAAGAGACTACTTAGGTAATCGCAAATGTCGCCTGCTGCCTGGAAAAGATGGGATGCTGCGGCAGAGTGCGGCAACCACGACCGAAACAAGTCGTTCACCTGGGCAAGTCGAAAGCTTCGAGGTTATGATGGAGTCCTGTCACGTGATTGCCCACTGACAACCGCCGTCATCGGATCGGGCAGCTCACAACGAGGTCTTCGACTTCGTTCCCCAACGCTAGTGACCGCTCCGCAGGTTCTCCAAGCCTGCCTGCGATGGCCGAAGAACGACACCCCAAGCCGTCATTATAGCTTAGGCTGCTGGCCGGCTCTGTCCTTGCCCACGAAGCTCAAAGCTGCAATCACCATTGCCTCCACCCCCGTCCGCAAAGTAGGATCAATGCAGGGCGCGAAATATGGATTGTGGTTCATGGGAATGTCATTCACCGTCCCCAACCGTACACGTTCGTCATAGTCTCTGGGGTCATGCCCGCCGAAGAACCAGAAGAAGTACGGGCGTCCGACTTCGCTGCCCAGGAGTGGGAAGTCCTCTGATCCCAGGACAGGCTGCATATCGAGCTTGTGCCTGTCGCCGAAGAACCGTGTGAACTGATGCTCGACTCTCCGCGTGACGGCTTCGTCATTGTAGGTCAGAGGATACTGATTCAGTCGAACGATCCTGGGCGGTGCGGTGGCCCGGCCAGCATCACATTCGGCTCTGACCACTCGAGTGAGACCGTCGAGGAGGACTCGTCGCCATTGCTCGGACACGCTGCGAATGTTGACTTGCAGTTTGGCTTCTTCAGCGATCACGTTGACAGTGTCGCCTGCTTTCAAGCTTCCGACCGTCACCACTGCCGTCTCATCTGGTGGCACTTCACGAGATACGAGTGTCTGCAGGCGCACAACAATGTGAGACGCGATCACGACTGGATCGATGGCGAGATGCGGCATCGAGCCATGTCCACCGCGCCCGAAGATGGTGATCTCATAGGAATCTGCTGCTGACATCATGGCACCAGACCGACTAAACACGTTGCCTGCCTTATGTGGCCATACGTGCTGACCCAGGCAGACGTCTGGGAT
This sequence comes from Cyphellophora attinorum, assembly GCF_001299255.1. NCBI lineage: Eukaryota > Fungi > Ascomycota > Eurotiomycetes > Chaetothyriales > Cyphellophoraceae > Cyphellophora > Cyphellophora attinorum. The sequence continues at coordinate 125,227 of NW_017253248.1, read as the reverse complement.
CGGGCAGCCGTGCTTCGTGTACAGGCCATCATCGAGCATCATGCGCGCCCCAGCACCACGCTCTTCTGCTGGCTGGAAGAGGTAGATCAGTGTGCCGGACCAGGAGTTCTTTGCATTTAGAAGGGTTTCTATTGCAGCGAGGAGAGCTGTGATGTGGAAGTCGTGGCCGCAGGCGTGCATGGTCGGCTTCTCGATCTGGTCGAGGTGGGTGTCCATCATGCGTTTGGTCGATGCATAATCGAGTCCAGTCTTTTCTTCGACCGGAAGGCCATCTATATCAGCCCGGAGAAGCACAATTGGCCCATCGCCATTGCGATGGATGCCAATGAGTCCCGTTCCTCCGATGTTGGTCTTGATCTCGATAGGTGAGCTGTGTTTCTCGTTGAGGATCCGAAGCTCCGAGGCAATGCGAGCGCTCGTTTCTGTCTCAAGCGTGCTAATCTCTGGGTTGTGGTGAAAGTGTTTGTACAGATCTCTGTATGCCGCCAAATTTGGCAGATGTTGTTCGATCACCGCCGCGAAGGAAGACTTCGACATTTTTTGCTTCTTGTGTCAGAGTGTTGTAGCAGTGATGAGAGACCTCTTCACGATGCGCACGACCACGCGCCGCTCGACAAGACTAGCTCCGAAACAACCATCGACTTGATTTCGAGGATGCTTTGACGTGCGTACGCTTAGAAGTGCGCCGGAGGCCTTCTCGCCTTGAACTTCCATCTGGACCGTAGATAATCTGCATCAAGTGGCGTCGTAGACCGCTCCAGCATAGGCCAAGCATACTCGCATCCTTCGCTATAAAAGGTCCAATTTGAGATGCGCAGTGATGTGAGACATCCAAGTCAGTTAGTAGCACAGCTACAGGAATTTAGCATCGAAATCGTCAACGCGCATTAGCGTCGTTATGGGATGCCTGTTCGGTTGGTGACACATCTGCGGTGGTCTATTGGGTATTGTTCAGCAGTGGACCGCGGATCAGGGCAGGACATTGCTCGGCTTACACCCGGCTACTGCTCATCAAGGATTTCTGGTGAGAGGGGGCAGTGTTCTGATCGCCCACGAGGTCATGTCATCGCGTCTCGGTCCCTCCGGCTGCCTTGCGCGACGCGGACTCAAGGCCGATCTGATTCTGCTGGGCAAGTGTTCTGGAGGAGCAACGTCGTTCGGCGCGTTCGCTGCCGCATAGACATCATGGAGAGCCTCGACCCATCTAACGGCTCCAAGGGCATGATGCATGCAGGGACGTTCAACAACAACGCTTTCCCCACGTCGGAAGGCCTGGTAGCGCTTGAGATCTTCACACCTCAAAAAAAAGCCGAGCTCAACGTTCGTGAAGGGCGCATAAAGTCTGGTATCACATAGGTGCTTTTCGAAGTAGGCATATATTCCCAGAAATATGCCACTCACTTCGCGGATGTGCGTGAAATTGACAGCTTTGCTGGTCCGATAACTTTCTATGCCGAAGCAGCTGTCATCAACGGAGTTTCGGAGGCCGCCTCAGGTAAGCGTGAGAACCGCGACCTGCGCAATGCACACTTCGCGTTACCGAGGATGTACTTCAGCAGCTAGGAAGTCTGCTCAGCGCTCGCTTTGCCAGGCCACACGCGCTGAATGGGACAATCTGTATTACCATTTCATGCTTGAAAAGGGGATTTACCTTGCCAATCGTAGCTTCACACCACTCAGCCTAGAAGTTTCTGATGTGGACGTGGATATGTTCGTGAAGTCTGTAGAGAAGTTCGTGGATCGTCATGTCAGTCACTTGCGAGAGACAGGCGGGTCATGGCTGCCATGGAAGGCGACATAGCTGCGTGCCAGTGCCAGGATAGCTTCCTTTCTCTCTCGTGTCAATATAAAAGGTCCCTTCGATCACAAGTCGTGGTCTGAGGGCCTCTCTAAGCGAAGATGATGGGTTTCCACAAGTGTCATGAGATCCTCCGTGGTTCTTGAGCCTTCGAGGGCTCTGACGGTATAAATACAACACCTTTAGTCCCGAGCAGCTCGTTACGACCCAGTCATGGACCACAGAAAGTATTGATTAGGCATGAGATCTTGGTACGTAGAGTGGTTCGAAGTCGTTGGAAGATCGATAGCCCGGAAATGCGATTCTTAGCTCCGGCCATTTTGACGCGTTGACGCGTTCTCTTACTCGCGTTTTAATTGTTCTCCAAATCACACTGTATAGTGGTCTTCACCGCAGCAGTCCTGCCGCCCACATTCGAAGGCAAGACTATTTCCGTGAGTTCAGGCGACATTATTAAAGCATATCAGGAGTAGCAACCATGTCGGACGAAAAAGAGAACCTCAACGCGCTCTTCGCGCCCGCCGCGGCAGATGGACTCCCCGAAGACATATTGGGCGTTCTCGAGTCCACACAGCGACTACACTCGATCTCTGCGCAGGAGCTTTTTTACAAATGGGAATCATACTGTCTGAAAATGGGCTCAGAAGAGACCAAGCTGGACCTCGACACGTCTAGGATGTTCCAGAAAGATATACAGGATCAGCTTGAGAGAGGAAACCAAGGCAAGCATGCTGCAAACACGCGAGGTCTCGGCGGCAAGCAAGTCAATGCACCAGTCGGCGCCACGCCGCGTGGCGTGAAAGATAGCAGCGACGTGTTCGGCATGTTCGACGATCTCACGCCTAGCACTCTCAAGAAGAGCGGCAGTGTCAAGAGAAAAGTGAATGCAGACGACACGCCAATGCCACGCAAGGTGCTAAGTCTACTGCGGTGAAAAGCCCGCTGGAAGGTTCAGCCATTCCGTTTGCTTCCCGCGCCAATCCCGGCCAGATTCTCGAGACTCTCAACGGGCAAATCGCCCAGCCTGAACCGCCTCTGGCACCACCAGCGGAGCCGCGGGTGAAGCTGATAGCGAACACCGATATCAAGAAGTTCTCGTACCGACCGATGGCGCAGCGACTCTCTTCAAGTTCCGAAGTGCTCGACGAGCGGATCGACGCCTTCATACCACTCATTCAAAGCCACCACAAGCTTGAAGACTCTGCCTTTGGAAATGCTGCTGCCCAGTCCACAAACGAGATCGTTGCGGTCGGAAGAATTTGCTGTGACACACCAGAGAACAAGTTGAACGCGTCCTCAATCGTGCTAGAAATGAGTCGGCGAATGGGTGCTGGACTACGCGTGACACTTGATGTGAGCGCAGTGAAGAGTTACTGCTTCTTTCCAGGACAAATAGTTGCGGTACGAGGCACGAACGCTAGCGGGATGTACTTCTCGGTCAAAGAAGTGCTCGAGATTCCGCTTCTGCCAATGCCCAGCTCCCAGCCGGCCGCTCTGGAGACCATCAGCGACAAGCTCGACGAACAGCCTGTGAAGATTCTATTTGGTTGCGGACCTTACACGGCCGACGACAACCTGAACTTTGAGCCACTTGCTGAGCTCTGCGAGAAGGCAGCAGAACAAGTCGCCGATGCACTCATCCTCACCGGCCCTTTCCTTGACACAGAGCATCCCATTTTAGCCTCTGGAGACTTCGACATGCCTGCAGGCTTGCAAGAGTCGGATCCGATATCACTTAGCGCGCTCTTCCGCGTCTGGATCGCAGCTCCAATTCAGAAACTGCTGCAGCAAAATCCCAACATCACCATTGTCATGGTTCCAAGCACGAGAGACGCCATTTGCAAACACGTCTCCTTCCCGCAAGAATCCTTGACGGGTAAGAAGGAACTTGGTCTCGGGTCTAAGCAGATCAAGCTGCTGCCGAATCCATGCTTCATCTCTCTTAACGAGGTTGTGGTTGCAATTTGCGGTCAGGACACTCTGTATGATCTCTCGAGAGAACAGTTGAGCTTCAATGTGGCAGGCGATGTGATGAGTAGGCTGCCTGGTTTGGTGGTACAGCAGCGGCACTTCTATCCTTTGTTCCCGCCAGCGAGAGGCAGTGGGAAGATGATGAGCCTGGATGGAGGCTATGTGAAGTTGGCAGAATGGGGCAACGTGCGGCCGGATGTACTTCTGATGGGTGGCGGATTGACAGCTGGTGTCAAGGTAGGTCTACGGTGCAGTTCTCCCAAATGGAGTGACTTTTGCTAACTGCGTCGACAGGTAGTGGACTCTGTCTTGACATTGAACCCTGGCCAGCTATCGAAGAAGAAGGCGGCGGGAACGTACGCAAGTATGGTGCTGCAGCGAGGGAAGTCACCGACGAAGAAAGAGAAGGGCAAGAAGAGAGTGGACGCGTGCCGAATGTCACGCATAATGTGTTCGAGCGGGCACGGGTTGATGTTCTACGAATCTGAGCGACGAGGTCATGGAATGGTCAGCGATGAGGAGCGAATAGATGAGCCTGAGCATCTTCGTATAGCGATGGATCTACACTGAATATGGGAATTCGTCTTGTCGACATCACCCCGCATCGAGGAAGCCCATAATCTCACATTAGGAGTGGTCTCTCGATTCGGGATCGTGTCGAAGCTGGCCATATCTGACATTGTTGCCGTGGTTTGCGATCAGTCACATCGATTGTACCTAGCATATGCGCACAGTGTGCTGCAGCTGGATCGCACCTGCCACGCTAGGTAGAACGAAACACTCCTACACTTCGGCCGTCGGACTCAAGGCAACAGCTGATGGCATGACGCTTTCTCATATGATATCTTCGATTCATCGCAATAAACGCATCTCTCATTCCACATCTGCAATGTGCGTCCGCTACCGATGCAGAGGGCAACTCCACCATGGAGCGCTCGCCTCAAGGTTCGGACTCATCTCATTGGCTGTGACGCCAAAGTTCCAGCTTTTGAATGGGCGGACCTTTGGTATCCTTGTCTGCCACCAACTTGAACGTCCAGGGCTTGGATCTCAGCCTTACTCTTTGGTCCCGTCATCACTACACAACTACTTCCGTGTCATTCTTTGTTGGTGTCCTTCAGTATGCTCATGCCATTTCCGCCCGTGACGGACGCTGTCTTCCGACCTGACGGCACTCCGTCGATATGAGCACCTATGGGCGTGCCTAAACATCTTGCCAGTCACCCGAAGGAGTTTGCTTGCGGCTGAGCAAAGCATATTGAGGCACTGGGCCAACCACAGCTTTTACAATGAGCCATCCAAGAACGGCGTTCCGGCATTCTGCATTGGAAAGCAACGTTCATATCCGACTTCTCAAAGTCTCGCCAGACCTGTGTGATGGCTTGATCTCGATGAGCCTCACGCACGTACTCCTGGAGACAGAGTCGTACAATTGCTTGTCTTACGTCTGGGGAGAGACGGCGAGCGATCACGAAGTTCTCATTAACGGCAACGTCTTCCGTGTCAGACGGAACCTCCACGATTTCCTCGAGCGCTCTCGTACATTATGTCCTCACGAGTATCTGTGGGTTGATGCAATAGCTATCAATCAAAGCGACGTCCGTGAGCGAAATGCACAGGTAGAGCGTATGGGAGAAATCTACAAAGATGCTGGGAAGGTTTTCATGTGGCTGGGAGTGTCTGCAGGGGTCGATTCTGTCGTGTCACTCGTACGAGACATGGCAACTGTGTACAAATCCGTGATGACTCTGCGGGCCGCAGCTCTTGACCAGTGGAGCGATCATCTTGAGCCAGCCCCCGGGCCTCTTGCACCGTGGAGCAATTGTTTTTGGGCAGCATGCAGGCTTCGTCTGAGTCAACTTTACGTGCAGGTGGATCCTGACAGACACACGCTTGCAGCCAGATTGATTTGCATTTTGATCAAAGAACATGTCGTCGCCAGTCCGGATCGCTTCAAGGAGAGCTTCACTGCTATAGTCAGTTGCGAATACATCTCAAGAGTGTGGGTGTGTCAGGAGGTTGCATACGCACGAAACCCTTGGCTGGTGACTTCCGGCAGCAGCCTGAGTTTTCTTGACTTCATGTATGTCTTCGGGTTCGGGGTTGATGATACCAAAGATTCTCTTGCCGCTCACAACTCCGTGGTCGACGCAGCTGGAAGACTATTGGCCGGATGCGAAATGGGTTCACTGTTTTCCCTTCGGCGCAGCTTGGAGGACAAGACCAAACACAACGAGAAGCTACAGAGTCTAGTGAGCTTTTACGCTTATCGCGACAGAAAGCTTGGGTGTAAGATTCCGCGGGATCGGATCTACGCAATTCGTGGCCTCATAGACCTTGGGACCCGACTATCTGTGGACTATCAGACGGATGAGGTTGCCCTTTTCTGGAAAGCTGCGGATAACTTCACGAAAAGTTACGGCGACAGTGATGGCTCTTATGAGATACTGTCACTCCTTCACTATCTTCTAGAGATAGACGTCTGTCGACTTGGTGCTCAAGCTGGAGTCTATCTGTTCAATTTTGGCGGCAACGACCCTGACACGAGAGCCTCATTATTCCGGGGGAATGCATGGTCCATCTTTGTCAGTTGCCGGTTGTGGTCTGACAAGCACAGACAACTAAAGTTCGTGCTCAACGAGCAGCAGCAGCAGTATGAGCTCGACTCAGCCACGACTGGTGTGGGAGCGATGTCTACTGCGCCAGTACTCATATGGCTGGACCGCTACGAATGGGATATTAGGCCTGTCAAGCCGACCGACAGGCTTCTAATACGTGCATTAGCTGCCAGCTCGCAAAGCGCTAATCCTACAGAGAACAGCCTAAACCTATTGGACGATGAGCGGTCCGGCCGACTTCTCGCTGCAAAGCTTCCTCGAAAGCTTGTGGCCGAGATGATTCAAGAACCCAAAGGCTGGCACATTCCGCCAGTGGCAAGGCATGCCAGTGGCAACACTGCTGATACGTCGTGGAAGAATTTCGATGATGCAGTCGATGCAGAGTGCAACAACATCGTAGGAACGCAGCCCAACGCCGATGAGCGTGAGCTTCTCGACGGACTGAGGTCCATCGAATGGAACTACTGGGATGAATAGCGACAGTGGAAGGCCAGTAGCTCACCTCCGAGGCTAATTGGTTAGATCAATGCTAATGACTTGTGTGGTTGCTGTATCTAGCTTGGAAGGAAGGATCGGCTTGGAGGGGTAGGACCAATCAGCTCGATCATGAGCAATACCATCAATCAACTGTGCCCAGCAGACTTGTTACCACCGAGCCCAAGAGATGCTGTTCCGGGCCCGCTGACCAGGCCTCGACAGTCGACGAGTATATATATCTGAGCAGACGAGGCTCGAAGATGGGGCTGCCTTCCATCGTGAGCTCATCTCGGAATGTGGAATGTGCGTTTCGTGCGGTCGTTCATATACCTACGTATAGGTCAGCAGAAGGCTGAGCTACTCTTCGAAGACAACAACGCAGCATTTGCTGCTGAGCCTGCCCGAAGTGCCAAATATCTTGGTGCCATTCAATCATTTGATGCGTGGTGTTGGCTTTCAAGAAGCACGTCTCATTATCAAGATCTCACTTGCTGCAACGCAGGATCTCATTGTATTGTCCGTATTGCTTTGGTCCATGTTCTTGAATCACCGGATGCCAGCTCCCAACCCAACTCCACCGCCACCTCTTCTCCTCGCAAACCCTTCCCTCCGCAACCCGCCTCTTCCACTACTCACCATACCCGGCACAACCCTACGCACACCGTTCCACCCACCTGCAACTGCCGTGCCACCTTGCACCGCACCGCCGCTCCGCATGCCAGCACTGTCCTCTCCCATCATTCCTTCACCTGCTTCACTCCTCCCGCCACCATCTCCACCACCACCCAAAACTCGCTCAAGCCCCAGGTCCCGCCAGACCCCCTCCCCATTTGTATTGGCCACTGCGCCCATGCCACCGCCTTCGCTGTTCACTCCGCCGACTCCATTAGCGCCCAAGTCCCCACCTCTGGCCCGCAAAATCCCAAAAGCAGCATGCTGATCTGGCACCAACCCATCCTCATCCTCCGGGTTCACCGGCTCCAAATGCCTGGGCAACGGTATCGGATCATACGGCAAGAAGTGTCCAGGTAGGTTCGCCTGTCCGTGGTCTGTTGAGCCACCGCCTCCAGGCCCATTGGTTGTGGTAGGAGGAAAGTGCGTTGGTGGGCCGATGAGGTTCATCGGATGGTGTGGCGTATTGGTGAGGGACGAGCGGTGGGCATGCGTATGGGAGTTGTTGGTGTTCGAGGTGGCGGGGTAGGAGGATGGGGGGCGGCAGAATTCTTCGAAGAGGTCGGCGTGGTGGGAGGCGTGCAGGTGGAGGTGGGTTGGGTGTGCGTCGCGGGACATGGTGCGGTGGTCTGGTCTGGGCTTCTGGTTGATCCGGGGTAAGGTCCGGTGCGGGCTAGGACGGTCAGTCTAGAGCTTTGTGCTTGTTTAGTCGTGATCGTGAGGTAGGCTAGCTTGGCTAGGATAGAATGGGGCGTTGTGCGCCAAAGAGTGTAGAATACAAGAGGCTTCGATGTGGCTTAAGGTGAAATGGGTATGTACTGATCTGTAGTTGATCGATGTCGCGAGACACGGTAGCTTGTGTGCCAAGAGGTCGTTTTACTGATCGGGGTATTGAAGTGAAGCAGTCGCGACTTGCAACTTCGGTTTTCACTCCAGGTTCAACGTGTGATGCTGGTCTGTTTCCACAACAGCGCATTCCTTCCCTCAATACCCTCCAGATGATTCTAGAACACTGTGAATCTACGACCGAACTATGTCCCCGTCCTCTGCTCGAACACGCTACACGGCCTGGTGTTAATCACCCGTCCCTGTGGCTGTGCGCTTCTCCGCGCCTTCAATGCGGTCAACCACTGCCCAATCAGCACCTCACCAGCCACAGCCTGCAGCTGCTGCGCCTCCCATGACGACGCTAAGCTTCACTACCGTGTGGATCCTTGGGAGCATGACGTCTGCCGATCCTTGAGACTGCCGCCAAAGGAGGCAGGAAATGTGTTTGAAACCCGGATTTCTTTTGCATTTCCTTTGGCTGGCGTGCGTTTTCGCTTCGAAGGTTTACGACAAGCACGAGTCGGTGAGACTGGTATATAGTCTTGTACCTGTCGACTGATCTGTTCTTCCTTCTACTTTGTTTGGACCTTGCAGAACTGTTGTCGCCGGCGTTCCTACCTGTCTACATACCTACGAGCACGCGAGCTAACCTCTGTGAGCGTTGCTCTGCTTCTGCAGAGGCTGTGACCTCAAGTTTTGAGCGGTCCGAGAACTAGCCGCCGACATGACGTCCATCGTAACGAAGCTCGTCCTGCGGAAGCTCTTCAAAGAGAACAAGGACAACAAGCAAGGAATCGAGGTAAGCCCAACCCCATCACGACCACCACAACGACACGATCCTGACATAACGTCCAGGATCCGTACTTTGAAACCGTCCCCGCAACCCGCCTCGGCTTCAAGTCCACCAAAAAGCTCCCCAAAGCGCACCCGCCGGGCCTCACCGAAAAGGAATCTCAAGTCCTCACCAAAGCCAAACGACGTGCCTACCGCCTCGATCTCAGCTTAGGCTCCTTCTTCGGCGTCCGCGTTGGCTGGTCCGCCGTCATCGGTCTGATCCCAGCCATCGGTGATGTCTTCGACATGCTCTTGTGCCTGATGGTCTACCGCACGATCTGCTCTGTGGGTGATCTGCCCAGCAACCTCAAGATGCGCATGCAGTTCAACATCGTGGTTGACTTCCTGATCGGTATTATCCCGTTCGTGGGTGATATCGCGGATGCAGCATACAAATGCAACACCAAGAACGTCATCCTCTTCGAGGACGAGTTGCGCAGACGCGGCAAGAAGCGCCTAAAGGGCACCGCGCAGGAGAATATGCCGGATCCGAGTCTGGGTGATACCTTCGACTATCAGGCTGAGGAGGAAGCGAGGACGAGAAATGGTGGCGCGCCGCCGAGATACACGAGCCGGAGGGATAGGAGGCGAAATGAGAGTTTCGATGATCTGGAGAGCCAGACTCAGGGGACAGTGTATTCCGACCCGAATGCACCACTTCCGCCACAGGCTGCGAGGACCAATGACAGGCGGGATAGGCGCGGTCGCTGAGCGGCAATCAGCAGCGATCATCGACAACCAGCTCTTTCAAGGCGGGACGAACGATAGCGCCTTCATCGCGCCTTCTCTTTGTCCGCCCGAGCTTTCCCTCTGCCACGACCACCACTCAAGCGCTCGCCTCGACGTATGAGGTCCATCGTCCATCACGTCGTACCTTGTGCTTGGTGTTATCTGTTTCCAGCGAAAATCGATATCCCTATATACCATTGTGCCTGCTGTTGGGGACCGGAGCGATTAGGAGTAATGAATTACTACGCCACACTTTGCCTTGCACTACTGTGCCCAATCAACCTGACAATCGATCATTAGTCAAGTGAACTCGCCAGTGACTTCACCCGGATAATCTGGAAGGTCTCCAGCTCCTTTCGGAACATCCCAAACTTCTGATCTGTCCAAGCACGGATCCTAGCAATGGTTTGACTTTATTAGAACCATTGCTACATGCTACAGTAGAACAGTACAGTAGAATAGTACAGTAGATTCCCCACCGGTCTCTACTCCCGCCCCTCACACCTCATGATTTCTTCACCATCCGCTTCCCTTCACCATCATCCTCGTCCTCCGGCTCGCCCTCACTCCACTCCGCGTCTTCGTCGCCTACGGCGAAGATTGTCTCGCCGTCCAAGGACTGCCTCGGCTTCGAGGAAGGCGGATGCTGTCCCAGTGGTTTTGAAGGTGCGCCTCTGTTGGCCTCTGCTGTTGACGACCCACCGAACGTGTCTCGCTCTAGATCGAGCTCCGCTTCACGACGTTTCGCGTTATTGGGATCGTCGGGGGAGTCCAAGTCGTCCAGACTGTCCCGACTATGCACGGAGCGGAGGTCGAAGCCGTCGTCTTCTTGCGCAAGCTAAAATCACGTCAACACAGGCATATTGAACAGTTCTCGGAAGGTGACATACCTCATCACTCATAGCAAACCGCCGATTATTCTCCGTTGGTCGCCACAAATACGCAATAAACGCTACATCCACAAAATACACACAGTTCAGCCATCCATCCAGCACGAACCACCTTCCCCTCCAGTGATTCGGTATGAAGTCCGCCTCACTCGACCCGGCTAGGGCAAAGCTGTTGTAGAAGAAGAATCCGAAAATCACCATGATGCTGCTTAGCAGACACCACCAGAGGCGCTTGTACATTAGGGCTTTTGTCTTTTGTTTGCGGTCGATTAGGTCCTTCATCGTAGCGTTGAGGGAGGATAAGGTCCAGACGTAGAATGCGGTCAGGGTGCCGGCTAACGGCAAGATGACGAACAGGACGATCGGCCCGACCGTGTCCGGCGTAACGGCCAACGAGGCAATCGCGTAAATGACGCCGAAGACGAAGTGCACGATCGCGAGGATGCGGACGTAGATCATCGTCTTCCCAAGACTGGGCTTTACGACGCCATAGCCCATGCAGACGATCAACAAGAGGAAGAACGACAGCGAGATCCGCCCCGCGTTAAGGACGGCGACAACGACGAGGTAGATCTTATTTCCGATCGTGTTGCCGTGGCGGTTCTGGTAGTCGTAGAAGCCCCATGTCATGAGCTGCTCCACGACGAGGAAGAGCAGCGTTGCGGCTATGTAGTTCTGCACGGGCAGGACATCGCTGCGGTGCTTGACGTAGAGGAAGCCGAAGGCGCTGATCAGGAGGGCGTACGCGATAGTGAGGCCGGCGTAGAAGGGGAGTTTGGCGATCTGCGCGGCCGGGAGCTCGCCGAAGGCGTTCCGCCATTCGACCACGGCGGTGTAATCTTGGTTCGAGAAGGCGTAGGTCGAGACGCAGTAGTATCCCGTCCGCCGTATTGGGTAGTTGATGACTTTGGGGTCTCTGAGGTGTATTGCTTCGTTGGCTATAGGGTTGTGTGCTTTTTCTGTGGCGTTGGGCACCAGGATGAACTGTCCGATGTTTTCGGACGTGCAGAATTGGCGGTCGACGTTGGCTTGGTCGCAGATGGTCTCTTTGTCGAGGTACGACTGCGCGTTGTCGGGGAGGCGGCCTATGAGCTCCTCGTCCCTCCATTCAAAGAGAATGAGTGAGGCGAGCGGATCGGAGTCGTTGGACGCCGGAGGGTTCGTGGTAGGGAGTGGGAGGAACTTTATGAGGATGAAGGGGTCGACTGGACCGGCCCATTCGCTGCGGGCGTACATGCCCGAACAGCGCTGACGGTTGGCATCATCTTGTTTCTGGGAAACGAGGTATCAGCATGATCACGCGCGCAGAGGGGAGTCGCTCACTATCTGGACCTCATTGCCGAGTACGATAGTAGCCAGCGAAGCCAGCACAGCGATGGGCGTCCATCGCTTCATGGCGGAGGTGTAATCACCCCCGAATTCGAGGATCGTGAAGTGCGCCCAGTATGAACGGCTGGGACCAGTATTTAGGCTCGTAGCGAAGCTGCCTTCGTCCGACCAGGCGAAGGATCCAAGTTTACGTATCACGATCCTACAGGTGTCGGCGCGGAAAGTGAAGGCATGGTCAATGGTATGTAAATAGAAGTATGTATGTCGTGCAGGCAGGACTGGCCGCCGTGAGCCGTAAATATCTCCGACGGCGATCCTTGTCCCGGGGCCCGGATATATTTTCCACAGTCTCCAGGGGCCGCGCGAGCGCTAGAGTCTGGAGGAGTACTTTATTAGAACAATCATTCTCTTCGTACTCGCTGTGCTTCTGATTCGTAGTGACACTGCACAAGCAGAAGCTCGACAGTCGTCTCGATGTGTGCTATACTTCCCTCAGACAGCCTACTATCCGCATGGTCTGCTTCAGAAATTCCACAATATCGTCCACACCCTGAGGCTCGTTCACCCAGTGTCCCCCATCCTTGTACTCTTCCATCTCAACGTTCATTGATAACGAGTTCACCAGAACATCCCGCATTCGCCTGGCGTTCTTGATAGGAACTATGTTGTCATCCTTTGCGTGACCAAGAAAAATGGGAGTAGACCTGAGCAATGGCGATGATGATTCTCCTTGGGATCGTTGACCGAAGTACATCGCCTGGACTGCAGAGAACAGCTGCTCGTCACTAACATCAGAAGCTTTACGACCTTCAGCATGGGGTGCTTTAAGGTCTTCGACCTGGTCGGCGAAAGGCATCCAGCTACACAGCCCAATCAGACCAGCCATACCTTGCCCGTTGGCAAAGAAGGTAGCCAACGCCGTCGCAAAGCCCTGGCTGATACCTCCCAAGTATATATGTCGTCGAGGCACAAGAACTTCCTCAGCTTTGATCACATCTAGCAGAGCCGTGACGCTTTGCTTCAATCCCTCCATTTGCATATCGAATCGCTCCTCTGGGTTTTGACTGACCATATATCGAACCATCGCCACATGTTGAAGTGTTCCGAATGAAGGATTGGTGCTTGAGGAAAGACCCATCTGATGCCTGGGAATAGGTCTGGGAGGGTGCGTGATCCACCAGCAGGCTCAGATGCCTCGCTTTCGAGGAATTCGTCTGCGAAGTCTTGCGAATTGCTGTCCTTGCCGTGGAGGAAAATGACTGTGTGCGTATGTTCGCTGGTCTCTTTGTGGATTACTGCAGACATGTTGGCGTATAGATATCTCTCTCTGGCCATGGTGGTAGGCATCTTGTCGTAATGAGGCGGAGACTTTGGTGTTGGAAGCAGGTATAGACGAAGGAATACGGTATGAAGATGCGAAGAAGAGCTAAGGAAAGAGACTCGGCAGTTATAGACATGCCTAAGGTACTCACGGCCGTGCCTGCCTTGCTGAAGCTTGTATAACTTTACATTTGCAGCAAACTGGTCCTATGAGTCAGACTCATCAACTTTGTCTGCCTCGCGAGCTCCAGCCGCATCCATCTCACCGTGACTGTTGATGTTCGAGCAAGTAGGTCCCGCATTGGCTCATCGGCAACGAGGCCACGAGCTCTGGTCTCTGGGCATTTGGCGCTAAGTGGCCGGAAGTCTGCAACGTATGTGTGACGCCGTGTCAGTGCAGATCGTAGGCGAAGTGTCGCGTAGGACGCGGCATCGACAACAGCTGGGTCGCGCCTTACCATCAACCCTGACACCTTTGACCTAACAACCAATCTGGAAGCTGCGATGATGATGGACGTGCACTAGCCTCCAAGCCATGCTAGCCCGTGACTTGTCATTTGAAATGCTGCCAAGCACCAATATAATTGTCTGTCTCCCTCGCGACTACCATCGTGCATGTCAACTTCGGACTACCAGCATAGGTACTTCACAAACAGCAATGCCTCCAGAATCGCCGTCTAAGCCATGCGCCGACTGCACCACCAACGTAGGACTCCACAACATCCGCAAGCGGCCCCTGTGTACAGCATGCTTCACTCGCTATGTCAACTCCAAAATCTTGAAGCGTATGGAGTCATACCGGATCAAAAGTTCTTCTGGCATCAGCCATGAAAAGAAGCGTCTTTTATTGCCCTTGTCGGGCGGCGTCTCATCGCTAGTACTACTAAGTGTCCTAGCTGCCCAACTCCGCAAGCAACTGGACACCCAGGGCCGAACGGCCTATGATCTGGTAGTATGTTGTATTGATGCGACGCCAAGGGAAGGCGGACGGGACGAGTACGGCGATGAGCTTCCCAACGATCCGGCAGAGGCGAGCTGGTGGAGCCGCCTCGTCGCGAAATTCCAGGAAGAGGAGAACCCTGCCATCAAGTTCTACGGCATGCCCAACATCACACAAGTCTTTCTCATCGACGAAAACTTAATCACAGACCTAGTCGCAACATCGCCCCTTCTCACGCCTCCAAGTGGCATGAAGTCGGACACAGAGTACTACGCCCACATCATCAACGCATGCAGCACACCAACCGCCCGAGCCGACATCCAACAGATCATCCTAGAGCGCTCCATCGTCGCGCTAGCACAGCAGAATGACTGCGACGCCGTGCTCTACGGACACTCAGACTCCCGACTCGCGGGGCTCGCTCTCGCAGATGTGGCAAAAGGGCGTGGTGGGGCTACGCCTGCAAGGATCGCGGACGGGTGGAACGAGGCAATAGGTCTGAATGTGAACTACCCGTGTCGGGATCTATTCAAATCCGAGCTTGAGCTGTACGTGCAGGTCCAGGAGCCAAGGTTGACAGACCTGGTGGTGTCGCCCGAGGAGGCGATCGTGGATGTGGAAGGGACCGCCACGACAGCGGCAGCAACAAAGAAGCAGAAAGCGCCGATTTCGGTCAAGAGCATGACCATCGACGACCTCCTCACAGAGTACATCACAAGTCAGGGGGAGAAATACCCAAGTATCATGGCGAATGTGGTGCGAACAACGGGCAAGCTGCAGACGCAAGAGACGAACTCGCCTGCGCCGAAGCAGTTCTGCAGGCTCTGTCGCGGAACCATTATTAGCCGAGCGGAAAATGACGAGTCGGCGAACAGAGGTACAGTGAACAAGGAGCTGTGCTATGGATGTGTGAGGATGAAGCAGGACATCAAAGCGCGGTGAACAACGGCGGGGTATCAAACGAAAACTGGATAACGAAGTGCTCGACTCCAGTTGGATCAATAGAAAGATTTCAGATTGACTCCTTGAGGCGGCATCTGTCCTTCGGCCTCACGACTATGTCCTGCTGCGATTTCGAGTCAGATTCGATTACATGTTCTCAATTTCCAGGTTGGGGCGGCCTCTGCGCGCCCTGACCCGGCTTCTCCTTCCCGACCAAGCTTCGGGAGTCTCCTATCAGATAGAACATTGGCATCGGTACATCCCTACCAACAGCCAATCCCTCCGCCTCCATCGCATCCATGACCGTGTCCAGGCTTTTTTCAATTGCTCTGACAGCTAGGCCGTTGCTCGTGATTGTAACGATGTTGTGTGCCCAGCTGTAGAAGAGGACTGACGCGTTGAGGTCTGAGAAGGATTCCAGTGCTTTTCCTATGGCTTGGGAATAGTGGATGTGTAAGCGTTGGGCTATCGTACGTGGAAAGGCGGGACAGGGTCTGGCGGATTCTGGCGAACTGGAAAGGACGCTCAAGTGAGAGGAATCTGATGCTGACCCCGACTTGCAGACTGGACTTTGCTCGTCACAGAGGCCTCCCTGACATGGAGACTCGGATGCACTTGCGGCGTTGTTGGGATGGTCTACTTCGAGATTTTCTTCGAGAAGTGCCTTCAGATCGACATCCACTTCCTTTATCGGAAACTGCAGTCCTTTGATGGGCAGCGGGTAAGAGGAGAGCGACTTCCAGCGAGCTTGTAGCGATTCTCTCGTCTCTTCAGCAGCAGCAGCATCATCATCAGAGCCCGCCCTGGACCTACGCAGCGGTGACATTGATGATGACCGCCTCATGCCAAGTAGTATCTCAACCCTCTGCCGCTCCGACTCTGTCCCCATGGTCTGCACAATCTCTCGCGCGCGATCCGCCGCCGCGGACGTGCAGACGAGCTCGTGGCCCGCCAGTAATGGGTACAGGGTGTTTGGGAGAAGGGGCCTAGCTTCCTCTCGAGTCATCTGTCGGTGGAGATACTGGAGTGCAGCGTGGTAGGTTGATGTGTGCACGGATGTGATGGTCGAAGGCTTGTAGTGACATTGATCGGACAGGAGTCCAAGGAGAATTGACGTGTCGATGTTAAGGATGGTGGTGAGGGGAGGCTTGTGCGCGGGAGATGGCGACATCTGAGCGAGGCGGGCTGGTGTCAAAGCCAGACAAAGGCTCTGTTTGCCGGGTACGTCTGTGTAGAAGTTCGGTGCGAATATAGTCGAGGAGGCCTCTGGAGGTCTCTGTGCGCCAGGAGCAAAAGGGTCTCCGGTTGTAACAGTCGTGCCTGTGTTGCGAATGTCTTCCAAGAGAGCTGCGACGGATGGGTGCGGATCATCTGAAATATTCGGTAAGATGATATGCACACGAGGATGTCGATAGCGTGCGCGAACGTATGCCGATGCAGACTGGAGCGCTTCTGCCGTGCGCAGAAGTTTCATTTTGGGCACTTCTGCAGAGGCGTTTGCGGTATGACCTTGTGTAGCGGAAGTGGAAGACGTATCGGACTCGTCGTCTGTTGAGACCCCGCCGTATTCTTCCCAGCCCTGCTTGGCCATTTCGAAGATCAGTCTTTTCTCTGTGACCGAGGATATCTTTATCCATGTCTGTCCATCGTCTGCGACGATGTCGATCTGGACTTCCTCGCCGGGTTTTCGGTGTCTGAAGCCAATACGTCCTTTGATGACGGGTATGCGTTTACCAAGGGCTCTTATTCCGCGACAATGCTTGGCTGCTGACCACCATAGCTGGTAATGACGGAGGTTTGTATTTCTGAGCAGTTGAGCATGTTGTGTAGGCGCTACTTGCTCGCTTCCTTCATCGTTGTCGTCCTGGGCCCTGGAGACAGCCTTTTCGAGTGTGTCGCACTCAGCCTTCAGACCTTTCCGGAAATTTGGAAGATCAACATCATGCTGTGATTTTTGGCAGTCAAATATTGCTGGAAGACTTTGAGTTCTTCTTGGAGGAGCAGCGCCTGTTGATGGAGCTTATGTAATGACATGTCGATATCAGCTGGACACATCTTTCTCGGGTCAGGGAGGCCGCTGAAGGTCTCAAATCATTTCGCCGACCAGGAGGTTGATTTTGAGATGATCGTTACTCGAGCCCCAATGAACAGGAACTATCTATTGTGGATTTCCGGCTGGGGAGGACGCTGTAGGGATCCTGATGCGACTGGAAAGTGGGAAGCGTCTTTTGTGATGAGATAGAATGTCGGCGATATGGTGACACTTGTTGTTGAAGATGGTTATTTTAGCATGACTGAATACCTTGAGTGACGCGAAGTCTGGGCTTTAACCTTTGAGCCCTCTGATTGGCTGATGCGAACGTCTGTCCTCCTGGAGCCCGCCCTACTGGTACAAGACTGTTCGACCTGTTTCTGCTGCTTTCGAACCGATTCCAGTGAAATTTCACCTCAGATCTGATCCTGTGGACGCCACATGCAGACTCTAGTATCAGCAGTTGCCATCATGTTGAACCGAGGATTGACCTGTACGACCGCACTCTTGACACCATTGCTTGGAAGTCTCGCAGTCGGCTCTTGGCTCCCCTCGGTCGCCTGTTGCAAATCCCATACTAGCAGATCTGAAGAATCACCTGTTCCGCCAATGACAAACCGACCATCTTGCGTGAAGCACGCATCGCCTTGACCTAGAGGCTTGCCTGACGTCGAGACTGGCGCTGCTCGTCCTGTACCATGGGTCTTGCCCACCAAGAATGATTTGAGAGTACCCTGAAATGAGTCCAGCACAAAGTGACCATGATAATCCGTCCCAACAAGCAGGCTCTTGCCATCATTCGAGAACTCCAACTTGGTCCAGGCTCTACCCTTCGTGGTCGGGGTGTAGCTGTCTTCTAGGTCGTCGAGGTAAAATGTAGCGAATGGCGCCTTGTCGAAGTTCCGAACGTCGTACATGAGTATGGATGAGGTAGACTGTGAGGCTATAGCCATTACTGCCGCGGCTGGATCGAAGGCTGCCAGGTAAGGTGTAACCAGTTTCAGCTTGCCTTGCGGACTTCTCGAGTTCAAGTCCCATAAGCATACCAGATCGTCGTTCCCGCACGATATGAATTGATCGTTGGCAGGCGACAGGGCGAGACATGTGACTTGAGAACTGTGGGCAGTGAAGTATCGCACGAAACTCTCATTGTGGAGCTCGAGCAATCGCAGCGAATTTTCCTGCTTGGTGCTGGCGAAGAGGACCTGCCTAGGGTGATGTGTGAACTTTGCAAGATGCACGCCATACTTCTTGCTGGGGATGCTCTTGGTCTGCTTTCCTTCCTTGACGTCGAAAATGGTCATTTGCTCATCATCTGCAGCAGCAACAAGAAACTCGCCAGCATCATCAAAGTCGAGCGACGTGACATGCGTGCTGCTTCCATCTGACCGCTTCGTGCCCTTGAATTGCTGTTATCGTTAGTCGTAACATCGTTCGACACGCCGGAGGTGGGATCTACCTTGGCCGGCCTATACTGCTGGACTACGTCTGCTACTTTCTGCTGCACCGCCGCCATCTCCGCCCTCTACCTTGTTCGCTTTGTGAAACTTCTCAGGCGCATTGACTTGCTTGCAGGAGAAAATTACATGTACTCCGCCAGCGAAATTCTACCACTTTGTCGAGTAGACACGAGGACGCTTTGTTCGCGGTGCTAGAATTCTCTCCAAATTGGCAGCCTCGCGAGACGTGACGAGGCTGCGAGGCCTGAAGTCTTCGATTGCGGATATGGAATTTCACTTGCGGGCACGTAAGATTTCCAGTGAAAACGAGTCCCGGCAGAAGTACGGCGATCTAGAGAATTAGGTCTTGTCGTCCAAGTATACAGTACTCGACTGGATCGCGCAAAAGCAAATGAAGTGTCTGCAGAAATCAAGATTCCTCATCCAAAGGCGATTTCGCCTTTGGACCCCTGCTGCCCACGCTGTCGGTAGGGCTTGCTGCCTACGCCCAGAGGAGTTAGGCGTCATCATGCCCTCGTCCGCTTACCCGAAACCGGGGGCCCGTCGCGACACTTTTTTGGTTTGCCGTAGGATCGACTCACCCGTCAGCTCACGCAATTCGACATTCGTTTGCCTTCGCGCCTTGTGAGGTATTACCAGTACGAACAGTAAGCCCCAACGAGTACTCAGTGTAACCTGGCGACCATACGAACGTATTTCCTCTCACCGGAGCGCAAAGCACCTCCTCGGCTCTCCAAAGTATAAGCTGCCCTCGCGACCATGCTCACGCGGTAACCTCGACTTCGAACACCATAGAGAGAAGCGGGACAGAATAGAAGAATGTCGACAACGACAGGCGCCTTCATAGCAGGCGGCATAGCCGCCTGCGGCGCCGTAACAGCCACACACCCTTTCGAAACAGTAAAAGTACGGTTACAGCTCCAAGGAGAGCTCCAGTCCAAAGACGTTGCAGTCAAAAAGTACAAAGGCGTCTTGCACGGTGTGAGTGTAATAACGAAGAATGAAGGTGCCCGAGGGATCTACCGAGGCATAGGGTGCGCATACATCTATCAGATGTTGCTCAACGGGTGCAGGTTGGGTTTCTATGAGCCGTTGAGGGCATATACGACACAGGCTGTTTTTGAAGACTCTAAGGTGCAGTCGCTCGGCGTCAACATCTTCGCTGGAGCTGCGTCGGGCATTCTGGGAGCTATGGCCGGGAGCCCGTTCTTCTTGGTCAAGACCAGGTTGCAGTCATTTTCACCTACATTGGCTGTTGGGACGCAGCATAACTACAAGAATGCTGTTGACGGGCTAAGTCAAATCTACAAGTCGGAAGGGTTGAGAGGTTTATATCGAGGAATGGGAGCTTCGATGGTCAGGACGGGTGCTGGAAGCTCGGTGCAGCTGCCAACGTATTTCTTTGCTAAAAGGCGATTGATCAAACATGCTGGGATGGAGGATGGGCCGGCGCTGCATTTGTTGAGCAGCACTGTCAGCGGCTTTGTGGTCTGCACTGTCATGCGTGAGTCGACACTAATCAATGACCCGACCGACATGCTAACACTGTTCAGATCCCCCGGACACGATGATGAATCGCCTCTACAACCAACGCGGCAATCTGTACAAGGGCATATTCGACTGTCTGTACAAGACTGTGTCGACCGAAGGAGTATTCGCGCTCTACAAGGGCTTCGGCGCTCATCTTGCCCGAATATTACCGCATACGATATTGACTTTGTCGCTGGCCGAGCAGACGAACAAGATGGTCAGGATATTCGAGAATAAGCTTCTTCCGGAATCGATCAAGGAGAGCATATAGACATCTCGGTCGAAAATTCTGGCGATAATTGTGTTAGTACCAACAGTCAACCCTGTAAACTGGAAGTTGGACATGTTTGCCCTCGTTTCGTGGTGCTGGGTGGTAAAAAACGCCGTTGAGCATAGTTGATGCACGACTCCACCCGTCTGCACGACATGCAGCTTCTTTCAGGGTAGCCGGGACGAGACGAGACGATTCTGCTTTGATGGCTGACGCGGATAGACTACCTAAGTACGCAAAAATCGGGACTGGAATGTGCGGTACGAGAAAATTCGAGGTCCATGGGACGCTGTCTTGCACAGAAAGCATTGACCATGGGCTCAACGCGTTCCATTCAACGCGCTTGGGTTTCTGCTTCTATGATTTCTGCGCGTTAATGGAAAGCATTCATCTTCCCCACATTACATGATCTTGTCGAGACAAATACTCCTCTTGAAGCAGGAAACAAGATGGTAACTACGAGCTTTTGGTGGCTCCTGCCTTTGTTACGGCTCAGCCAGACGAGAAATGCAGACGCGAAAGTACGGGCACCGCAAGAAATTGCCGAAGGCGTATGTCCTGCTCTTGCGATATGTACAGTTGGACTGCAAGCGGTCCACTACAGAGAACTGTTCTCCTCCAACACGATCATCGACCGTTCAGGGATGGCAAATCTTATATCATCAGAAATGCCCCGACTGAAGTGCTTATCAGGACGACATTGACCCACACAATTTGCGAGACTGTGAACGGCAATGCGATCAGGAGCACGAGCGGCGGCACATCAGTGGTCGACACGACGGCTGGCGAGACACTTTCTTCTACGCCTCCTACTTCGACGTCACAGTCGTCTCAGAGGAATAATCTGCAGCGCTCATCCAGCAGTCAAACACCTAGCGAGTCTCGCAGCCTTCTCGTCGACTCAACATCTTTCGATCCTTCCTCCGCCCAAACCTCTTCAATTCCCAGTCCCATCTCTTCACAACAGGTATCCAATCTGGTAATCGGCGATGGCATACCCGGAGGCCAAGTCAGCGACCTACCGCCCGGTCTGTTAATCGCTCTGGCGGTCGATCGGCTTGCCGGCTCTTCCCGTGCTGCTGTGCTCAAGCGACAGTCTGATGACAGAGATCGGGCTGTAGACGTTGTGAACCTGATTCCCGAAGCCTTGCCTGGAGGTCTCGATCAGGAAGACTGCGATGATGCCAGTCTACTGTCTCTACAAAACGGCGTTCTCGTTCAAGGAAATCGTACCGTCGACAAGACCCAAGGAGATTTTGATACGGTGCTCGGTTATTCCGATGATGGACAAGACAATGTGGCACGGACCAACAAGACATTCACATTGACAGATGGTTGGTTGTCATGGAATACAAGCGACAACGGCGTAGCGACTTTCTACTTCTGCGACGGCCTAGTGTATGCTGCATTCCAGGGCGCCGCTCTTCCGTGCCCGCGTGTCCGTGTGGGTGCTTTCGACCGTCGGGCTTGCTTGCGGAAGTTAGGGATCGATGCGGGCCCTAGCGATTCCACTTCGCTTTCTATGACCACGCATGGAGCCAATCAATCTGTCGACGGCACTCTGGATGTGACTTCTTCTACTTTATACACATATTCCTATTCAACCACACCATACACAAGTCCTCCCGGTGACAGAGGCGCAGCAACACTTTTAGCTGACTCCTCGATCTTACTGTCTTCAGCGTCAACAGCGGCATTTGACGCAACGTCGCCGCAATCCTCCATGAACGAAGTCGCTCCTGTGTCTACCAGCATGTCTTCCTCGGAGCTCCAGCTATCAACAGTGTCCGAAACGACGACAAGTGCGCCGGTGTCGACGCTTTCGTCATCGGCAAGCTCCGCAGATTTGCCTACATCTACCGGACTTTCGCTCAGCACCCGTTCATCAAGCTATACGATCACAATTGGTAGTCTCTCGATACCTACACCATCATTGACGGCTCGCTCAAGTGGTCTCCCATCACCATCTGCGCCATACACAGAACCCACCACAAGCCGGTTTATCACCACATCATCGTCGCTGGATACCGACGTCAATGCATCTTCCACGATCCACAACACGACTTCGGTGTTCTCCAATCAGTCGATGGTATCGAGCACGACGTTGTTCGATCCGATCGTCCCGAGAACCAACTCCTCTTCAATTCAACCATACTTGTCGACCAACCGGACCTCTCTTGCGAGCGCGTACCTGAACACGAGCTCAGTTGTCACGAATATGACTTCACTCTCAGCTTCATCACAATCATCGACCAGTCGGACGTCTCTACTGAGCATGAATACAAGTTTGAGCTCGATTGCTGGCACAATTTTCTCTTCCTCCAGTACAGCCTCGTCAGTCTTGCCAACTACTTTCAATAGCAGTCCGTCAACTTCAGGCAATGTCAGTACAACAAATACGACGACAACTACCACACTGACAACTGCCGCAACAACACCTGGCCCAAGGACGAGTCCGTCTTCAAGTGCGACTGCCACAACAGCCCGAACGGTCTGTGTGGCCAATTTACCCGCTGCCTGCGCCAGTCTACAACTTCAAAGCGGTGTCGACCTACAACTGGCTGCCGCTAACTGCCAAATCGCTATACTACAGGTTCTGAACGTCGGTACCTTACCAGCCTCCCTCAGTTGCCTCCTCGCGTCAAACGTGGTCACCGAAACTGGCCCGGCCATAGCTGCCTGCGTTGCAAACTCAGGCCTCTTCTGTGCGGCCCCGTCCTCGACCAGGACGACAACGGCAACGACACCTACCACTGGCACAACGACCACTAGCACTGCAATCAAGTCATCATCCACTACTTCAACGACCAGCAGCAATTGCGTTGTCAACCTGCCCCTGGTCTGCCTCGACCTTGAGGTATCCCCACTTCTCGGAACTGCCTTAGCTCCACTTGGTCAACAATGTTCTAATGCTTTAAGCCAGACTGTTAACCTCACTGCGCTCCCAGGCTCACTGGACTGTCTCACTACGAACCTTGATGTTCTGGCCACTGGCGCCTCGCTCGCCCAGTGTATCATCAACTCCGGTGTAATTTGCGGAACACAACCTACGGCTTGCGTTGTAACCTGAGGCCTTTTCTGCGCCACCACACCCTCTACCGTAATCACCCACACCTCTGGCACAGCCTCTAGCACCGCTCTCGGCATCTCCTCTAGCACCGCTCTCGGCATCTCCTCTAGCACCGCTCTCGGCATCTCCTCTAGCGTAGCCACCAGCCAGATTGCCATGCTTGACCTTTGTCTCCTAACCCTACCATCCACATGCTCCAGCCTGGTCAACATTAATGGAGTGGCTCTAGCAAATAATGCTATTGGCTGTACAACCGCCCTGATTGCGCTAGAAAATGCTGGGCTGGTATCAGACGCCAGGGTTCTACAGGCCTCAAATTGTGTAGCCAACTCGGTGGTTACCGTCACAAACCCGAATCCTTTAGGCTCGAATTTCGTGGCGTGCATCAGCACTGCTGTGCTCTGCCCCCAATAAAGTCGCTGTGAGGAGGACCGCTGGAGCCATACAATACTATGGGAACTTCCGGGATTTCTTTGAGATCGCGGTCAGTGAGCTAGCTGATGAGTGGAATCTTCACGAACACGTCTTGCGCGCTGGAGTGATGAAGACTTTCATCATTCGAGAGGCCCTCACGCACTACACAAATGTGGGTCGTTTCAACGTGTCGGAAAGAGCATTTTGCATGCCAGGTCATTGTTACAAGTTAGTCACGCAATGTATACCGGAGCAAATGCAGCCATGCGAAGCGATCGAGGCGGACCGATTCGACACAATCGCAGCAGCTACGATTCAGACGTTGCACGCGGCACAGGGTCAAGCAATGTCACGGGCATGAGGACACAACGCTGGTCTTCCGTACCGAACTTGCCGAGGCCATAACCTTGGAAGTCGAATCGCAGTGAGGAGTTGGTTGGTAGTTACTGTACTTGTACTATACCTTGAGATAGGTGGGTAGCTTAGGGTTCTATTGGAACGAACCATTCAAGTTCAAAGTGGATCGGTTGACCCAGAGAGATATCCATAGACGGACTTGGTAGACGTACTGACCAACTCGAGCTATCTCTGTCGAGATCCGCAATTGCATCTGACGACTGCTCAAGTGCTTGCAGAATACAAGTTGACTTCAGAATGTCAACTTGTGGACTTCGGCCTCGATGGCCTTTCAGTCTACTCGGCCTTGCCTTTTCAGCAGCGGCAATGAGGCACGAGGAATCTGCAGTCTGTGTCACCACCAAAATCCCCCACTAGTCTGCAGGACTTTTCGACTTGCTCAAACATCCAATCAGAACGTTTATTCATAGCTCCCAGCTAGAATGGACCAATCCTCTGGCGCTGCAGCCTGGGAGTGAGCTACAGAAGACTCCAGATTCCTAAGATATGATGACTGTAGTCCTCCGCCTTGCACATCGCCGATGCGCGGACGTGTTCTCGTTCGGCTGATTTCAGCATCGAAGCTGTTGGGCGAGCTACATTGTACACGTCCCGAGAGAGCCTAGGTGACATAGCAAATCTCCCGAGACTGGACGAAATATACAGCGACCATGGCCGCTGTAATCGATCGCGAGCCATATGAGTATCGCGGCTTGGATAAGACGACGCGCGATATCCGCGTGATAGATCTATTTCGATCGTTATCTACTGATGGCTTGATACAATGCCGCATCCGGACACTGCAGCTTAGATCAGCGTCCGAATCCAGAGCGCTGGGCTTCAGAGCTCTATCGTACGCATGGGGCAGTGCTCAGCAGCCTCAATGTCGTATCATTGTGGATGGCAGGATTTTCATGGTTCGTCAAAATCTTCATGACTTTCTCGAAATCTACCGGAAGGAGATTCCGCAGAAGGAGACCCATCGGACGTTGTGGATAGACGCTGTATCGATCAATCAAATTGACACGCAGGAGCGAAACCATCAGGTGTGGATGATGAGCAGCATTTACCGCCAAGCAGAAGAGGTTGTGATATGGCTTGGGCGCGATGTCGAGATCAGCACCAAACGATTTAGATTGAGCCTGTTGGCGCCACTCTACAGTCTGCTCACCCGACTGGAACGGAGGGTTTGGCGCTGGTATGCCATGCACAAGAACTCGAAAGCCGCTTCCCTCGTTGAAGACTCATTATCTCTCTACGGTGAATGCTCCGATTTCGTTCTCGAACAATCGTTACGCTCGGCAAAAACAACCGCGTTGTATAGGAACCCATACTTCGACCGGCGATGGGTATACAGCGAATTGTTGCTAGCGAGGAGCAAAAGGGTCCTTGCGGGTAGTGTCTCCATGTCATGGGCAGAACTTTTGCTTGTGTACAAACACACACCGGAGAGAGACGTGTTATCAGACTGGCTACAAGATAACATATTCATTGTCCCATACACAAAACCTCAAAAAGCAGTCCCTCTGGACTCTTTGCTTTCCAAACTCAACAACACAGAGTGTGAGCAGCGTCACGACTATATCTACGCATTCCTGGCGGCATGCAGCAATGGATCAGCGTTTCCTGTCAACTACAACTGCGACCTCTTTGAGCTATTGCTCGGAGCAGCCCTTTTCTGTATTTGTAACATAAAGAAGGGGCCCAGCGTCAAATACAATGACCTGTATGAAATTGAAACTCCATTTAGTGAGCTAGCTGATGTATGGAAACTTCACGACAGAGTCTTGTCAAGCGATATGTTGGAGTGTCGTGTTGTTCAAGAAGCGCTAGCGGACTATACGACCGACACTCGATTCAGCTTGCCGATTGAAGGCGCGATTCGCATGCCGTCCTATCGTCGCAAGCCATCAGCGGAGTATATACCCTCCGGATTTTCTCTCAGCTATGATTCCCTTGTGGCACAAACGTCTCATGCCCAGCGTGACAGCTACCTCGGACGGCTCTTGGTAGCTTCAGACGTGACGCATGTCCTTTTCAGCCGGGGTATACATACCAGCATACTACTGTTACGAAGTGTGCAATCACACCGTGAAAGTGTTCGCTTCGTCGTCATGGGTCATCTGCATCAAACACGGGAAAGCGATCGGAATCACTCATGCTACACATTCACTTCTGAGATATACGGGACACGAGGACTGCCCGGGATCTACGTGAAACCATACAAAGAACGTGGTGGATGTGATGATGACTCTGTGCTTGTCTTCTCCGACCTAAGGGCGCCGTTGGTCGCCCTTGGTCTACCAAGCAGACCGCATCAGCAGGGCGTTCGCATGGCAGCGCTGGACATACTGTATGATACTGTCTCGTTCCCTCTTCCATCCGTTAAGTTCGAAAGGGTAAATTGTCCTAGGACCTGGAGCAGTGACTATACCCTGATAGATCGGACTAAATGGCTAGCACCCGGTACTGGCGACGATACCTCTGCCGTCGGCCATGCAGAGCAGTCCCCTGATCCTCTCAGGGACCTCGAGTAGTGCAAGCAGAGGGCCAGCGTGTGATGCATGTACCAGGCCATTCGACGGTCCTCACTCAATCAGCAGGAAGTGTAAACGCCGTCAATGACGTCAGCAACGCCGGCCTGTATGGTCCCGCGAGTCAGCGACATCGAAGGACGGCAGCATCTCAGGAAGTCGTCGCTCACGATCTTCCAACCCGAGCCTCTCCTGCTTCGGGGTCGCGAGTCTCTGCATGACCGGGCTGTCCCACACCTGTACTGTCACAATATTTGACTCCTCCCTCGCGGATGGGATGTTCAGCTGGCAACCACGGCAAGCCTCACTGATGGCGCGAGGTGCCTTCATTGAGCCTGTCATCTGCATCGCTACTCAAGCACCAGCAGCGAAAAGACCTATTGGTAGAAGCAGGAAGCTTTTGACACCAATGCTACCGCCAGATCTTCGATCCTTGCCATGTGCAGTGAGTAAGTGCGGGATGTTCGGTCTGGCCCCAAGATCTTCGAGGACAGCGCAGTTGCATGTACAAACGATGGTGTGCGTCGATCAAGGAAGCTGTGGAGGTAAAGGTCATCATGCCTGACCTTTCGAATATATGTACACACCCACTCGTGCCAATGGAGTTGCACAAAAACTTTGCGAGATTCGCTTGCTGAATACCGCTGTTGACTAATTGAATATCTACACTCCAGTGCCAGTGTTTGGTGTGTCTGACGCACAGAATCCCCAATGCAGCTGTTAAGGTGGAAGAATGGACGGGGGAAAAGGCGATGATCCGATGCGAAGGTGGCGATGCAAGCCTGATCTGATCAATTCATATCACCCACTACTTTCTCCTCTCGCAATCGGCTTGCGAGGCTCGTTGTTGTCCTTTCTGGCTCTAAAACTTGTCGGTGCTGCAAAGGCTGCAGTATCCTTCCTCATTGTATTCGAACTACGGGCGACGACGTTTCGACCGGCGTAGCTGTACCACGACTCTGCGTCATGCTGTAAGGAGCCTGATCAATGTTTCGTCAGTATACATTTACACAGTCCGGTGATCAGCACATGGCAGAAGGCGTTCGGACTCGCAGGAATGCAGGTCGGGACTCACCAAAACCTTCTTCGCCTCCCAAACCCTCCACGCCAGGTTCTCGACCTTGCCATCTGCCTTGACCACCTCGGGCGCAAACTCGATCCCAAACATCTCCTGCAACGCGTACACTACCCGCTTCGCAAACTTTCCGTCCCTCTCTACTAATCCTCCGAATACTTCCCGACTTGTGGATGGTGCAATGTCCGGGTCCCGATCGAAGCAGTTCTGGACGACAGGTAACAAAAGTCGCTCGATATCCTGACGGACATACGCCTCAGTCTGCGCCGTCATAGTCGGACCCATAGTGACAGCAAGATCCTCTTCTTTCCAGTGTGGAATCTTGATCTCGAATCTGGGCGACAGGGCAAGGACGTTGTGCTTACCGGCATGGTGGTAACGGAATTCGTAGACGCCGATTGTCCAGAAGAGCTTGTCGCCGGAGAAAAGCATGCTGCCTGTGACACACTCTTCAGGCTGGCCTGTGTGAGGGCTAGTGCGCTTTGTGCGGGCGTCGCTTGTGAGAATACCGTCTTCGGAGTTGAGGAGATCAAATTCGCCCTTGTTGGTGGCGATCCATCTGCCTTGCGAAGGGACCTTTGTTGAGTCTTTGGAAGGGTTGTCGGAGACCTTGTAGAGACCAACCCAGTCAAGTCTGGAGTGATCGAGAGGCGCGGTCCATTGCACTTTGATCGGCGAGCCATATTCGATTTGAAGGTGTTTGCCGTCTGGCGATGGCTCGGTGCCGCCCATGATTTCCAAAGAATACTCCTCTGTGTCAATACCGACGAGTTCAGAGGAGAACCTATTCATCTGAAAGAGGCTCGGATACTTGCTGAAGAACTCTCTCGATTCGTGAGCCATGTGGTTTACTCCATCGAGGAGTTTCGGTCGAGCAGAGTCCAAGAGGTTTTCCACTTGGTCGAACGAATCACTGAGCACTTTGTCCAAGTTCTCTTGCCAGTCTCGGAATGGCGGCGGTAGTGATCGACGCAGGCTACGTACCAGGCCAGCATCCTGTCGCAGGTTTCGTCCGTACAGCTTCTGCATGTGTGGTCGTTCGACGAATTGAATGAAGGCCAAGCTCAGGGTATGGCTCAGCAAGGCTAGTCCGAAGATAGACTTACTGCTGGTGATGAGCGCAATGCCCCAGAGACCAGCCAGTCCAAGGACTCGTTCTGGATTGTTCAGGAAGCGATAGATACCACCATAAGTAAGCTTTGGATGTTGGTCGAAGAAAAAGTCGCCAAAAAACCAGCCAAATTCGCCGAGCTGACCATATATGCTGGCAGCCACCCAAACTTGTAGCGCAATGAGACCAGATCCGATGACATGCTTGAATAGTACCAGGCTTGAGCTCCAGTCCTCAGGGAAGGTGTAACTTTTCCACGCCGCGGCGACGAATGAAGCGTAGCACATGGTCATACTGAGATGATATGTACCCTTCCACTGTCGCCACGCTTCCCAAGTGCTTTCACCATATTTGAGAAAGTGGCGAGTCCAGCGCTTCTTGTTCGACTGTCGATTGAGTAAGAAGCCGATACCAACCGAGTACCAAATTCGGCAGAGACCTGCAAAGAAGACAAAGAGTGCTCGAATGGCAGGCGTTGTTGGAGTCAGTAGTGTGACAGCTAACGACAGCAGTTGTATAATGAAGATTGAGGAGTCCGTCGTGCGATGAAAATCAATGTTCTGGAGGCCAAGCAAGTTGTGAGTGACAGGTGCTGATTACTTCCAGCGCTGGGCCAACTTTCCGCCGTGTCGGTCCTTGACGGTGGCGGGCGCTGGCCACTGGCTGTTCGTGGTGGCGTATGGACCTGTCGGCGAGGTGGTGGAGAGCTGTAAGTTCGTTCAATGTGAGGGTTTTCGACCCAGACAAGGAACGCGAACTGAGCTGCATGAGCCGCGACGGAGACGAAGCACACAGTCCAGCTGGCAGCCATCAAGGACATCCCGTAGTAGCCAGTGTATCCAATGGAGTACATGGGGTGAGGGGCCATCTCGAAGACACCATCGAAAATGAGCTCTTGGTCGATCAGATAGAAGAAGTCGCCCCAGTACCAAGCAAAGTCCTTGACCACTCGATGGGCATCAAGCTTAACCCATATGTTGAAGGCAAAGAGTGTTGTGCCGGTCAGCCATCTTCCTACAGTCATGAGGGTTCCCTCTCCCGCCGGCTGATGAGCACAGGCGAATGCAAACAGGCAGTACGACACAAAGTCACACATGAGTATCAGATCGACGACTCGCCTGAAGAGTAGCCATGTATTGTATTCGATTGGTGCCGCAGCGAAGTCGTAGTCCTTCGGGATCTTGGTCTCGAACTCGCGTTTGAGGAAACGGTACAGCCCAGGTCGAGGATTCTTGCCCGTTGCAGGGTTGACGAAGATTTTGGATTTGCGCGCCCATCGCACCAGCATTTGATAGTGTGATTGCATGTGCAGGAGATAGCCAATGCCGACATTGTAGCCAGCTCTCCAGAAGGCATAGATGCAGCCAAATACCGGTATCCGATAGCCTGGTGGGAGTGCCCATAGGGTGAAGATGTGGACGGCAAGAACGAACAAGACTGCAATGTCAGATATGTTCTTGGGCTCCGATGGAGACAGTAACTGCGACACCATGTCGTGTGTGTACGGAACTGTAAATACTACCAGGCGTGTTAACGAGTCGGGGCATTGCAAGTGGTCTCCAACGTACCTGTTCCGTCGGGCGTGCGGCCGAAAGTCTTCTTATCCTTCTCGTCGGCGACATCTTTCTGGTCTTCGAGAGCGTTGAGCTCTAGGACTGTCTGCCGCGCTTCATCTGTTGACTTAGCTTGCAGCGGGGCATTACGCTGCCGAAGCCCCTCTTTG
Organism: Cyphellophora attinorum; assembly: GCF_001299255.1. Classification (NCBI taxonomy): domain Eukaryota; kingdom Fungi; phylum Ascomycota; class Eurotiomycetes; order Chaetothyriales; family Cyphellophoraceae; genus Cyphellophora; species Cyphellophora attinorum. The sequence continues at coordinate 94,263 of NW_017253248.1, read as the reverse complement.
TCTGTTGCTTCGGCCATGACCAGCTCTGGGTATGATAGAGTGTTGCGTTACTGCCGCGCCTTCATGGCAATGTTCGTAGCTAGCTGTTGAATCGTGAGCTAATGCAACCACCCCGGGGCTGTTGAAGATCTCCGGAAAAGTGGAAGAGACGAGTACGAGCGAAGACGCCAGCGAATATGAATCCACGGGCCAGGTGTCCGCTGCACAACTACAATGAAGTCGAGATGTGGCTACGCGTTGGGCGGGCACTGTGAAGAAAACGCGTACCCTCAATGGCGTGTATTCGTTTTGACCATTGCCCATATAAGTTGCTGACCGGAAATGTATTTCACGTGAGGTGAGGGGCCATCGCTTAGCCGGAGACAAGAACATGTGAAAGGTGACGTGATCCAAATGTTTTCATCGTGGGGAGACAGCATGCGTTCTCGGCAGTTGCTCGAATGTCTGTTCCTTCCAACTTGAACATTTGAAGCACAGTTGACATCTGCAAGCAGTTCAGCGAGGTACTCAAGCCTCAGCTCGGGCACAAAAGGCGACCAGGCGCCCACAAGGCGTCATATAGCATGTTACCGACTACTGACAGGCATGACGCACCGTGGCCGTACTTGATGCCTCGATTGAAAGCACCAGGGAAAGAATGACCATCTTGGGTCAGTAGAGGGGTAAATCTGGTAGCGCTCAGCCCTATGGTACATCTTTTGGGGGTGCCGGGATGGCTCCTCTTTTGTCTCCGAGGCCGCCCGCGGGCGCTGGTCGCATCATCGTACTCTCCTGAGCGTAGATCAATCCCCTTGCGTTGCCATTATTGAATGATTGCATAACAGCTGACTTCGAGTCGTAAATCCTAGGCTTTGGAGATCTTAAGTGCGGATTTCCTTAGCTCCCGCAGACTTCAGCGCGTCGAGCGTCCTTGTGCTCGCGCGACTGAAGCCCACCAGTGGCGATTCCGGTACTTCAAGTTTCTCCGTTTCCTGGTGACAAATCCTCCAAACATTTAGAAGGTTTCGATTATCTCTCTATATCGCCCACTTCAGTGAACTTGTCGCTTGAGGAGACGTCAATCTGATTGCACTGACTGATAGCCATGGCGCCGTCGCTCGAAGAGCCGGTCGCCGATGCTCTGGAAAACCATCTGCGAACAAAGCCAGGTGAGCATCGACCCCGAATGCCACGATTCCTTGACTGATTCGCTATGTACCAGATCTTGTCGCACCGGAACCCGAACACTGTCCAGGGCCCGAGTCAGAACAGGCGGGACAGGGTGATGCCTGCAACGGCTGTCCAAACCAAGCGATTTGCGCATCGGCGCCCAAAGGACCTGATCCTGACATACCTATCATAACAGAACGTCTCGCAGGCGTAAGGCACAAGATACTAGTCTTGTCCGGCAAAGGCGGTGTCGGAAAGTCAACATTCTCATCACTACTCTCACATGCATTCGCCGCCAACCCGGAGTCTACAGTTGGACTGATGGACACAGATATATGCGGACCCTCAATACCTAAGATGATGGGAGTGGAGAGTGAAACAATACATGTTAGCAATGCTGGCTGGAGTCCTGTCTGGGTTAGCGACAATCTAGGCGTCATGAGCGTGCAATTCATGCTACCGAACAGAGACGACGCTGTCATCTGGCGAGGGCCTAAGAAGAACGGACTAATAAAACAGTTCCTCAAGGATGTTGAGTGGGGTGAACTCGACTATCTTATCGTTGACACCCCTCCTGGCACATCAGACGAGCACTTGTCTGTCAACTCGTTCCTCAAAGAGTCAGGAGTGGATGGGGCAGTGGTGGTCACGACCCCGCAAGAAGTTGCCTTGCTGGACGTCCGCAAAGAAATCGATTTCTGCCACAAGGCGGGCATTCGAGTCCTTGGACTGGTTGAAAACATGTCTGGTTTCGTCTGCCCAAAATGCACTCACCAATCTCAGATTTTCAAAGCTACGACTGGCGGCGGTGCTCAGTTGTGCAAAGACATGGGCATACCGTTCTTAGGTGCCGTTCCTCTCGATCCGCGCATTGGCATGGCATGTGACTTCGGGGAGAGCTTCATGGACAGCTTCCCAGAGTCGCCTGCAACACAAGCGCTTCGAGATGTGGTCAGAAAAGTGGGCGAACTGGTTGGAGAAGATCCCAACGAGGTGCTCCCAGATGGCCCGATTTAGAAGGCATCTGATTGTTGCGGTTCACAAAAACGGTAGCCTGGATCACAACCGTACGAAGTGCTTGGATCTGCGGTTCTCATCGATGCCGTGCCTGTCAGGTGTTGTTCGGCATGTGATATCCACTGATACGACTTCGAAGCCCTTTGCGATGCAAGCGAACACGCGGCCGGATCGTCGTTCAAACGTTGCAGCAGGAGCAGAACATCCAAAAAGAAAGAAGCAACGTTTGGCGGAGTCTTCCCAGACCAAGCGCGATTGGTCGAGAGTCCCTCTTGGCGACGCACCCCTGACATTGTGGGGTACCAGTCTTCACCTCCTTCAACATTCTGAAACGTCGTCCGAAGAATTTGCTCTGTCTCAGCTCCTGAACGGCGTCAATAACGACCGGTCGACGTTGTGGCTGCATGGAAAACTCTTCACCCAGAGTCCTCCTGGCGGAGTGCCCCGCTGTCAGTGATCGCAGTGGCCATTCAGTATTCTGGTACTGCCCCTCCTGAGACGTGTGCCCGCAAAGAGTTGCCACGATTCACCGATTCCAGTCGAGGCCACATGTCGTGGCTGCAGTCGAACGCGGGAGCGTGGATCATGGCACCAAGGTTCATGCCGTGTTTGGAAACCCCTCGCAGCCTACCCGGGCGGCCTTCACGGTGGATATGTTGAGTATAGTAGAAGTGTTTCCTCCAGCATCACCTGTTACATTTCTGCCTTGTCAAATCTTTGAATACAATCACACACTCATTGTGCCGTCGTCTCTTTCCTTCTCTTCAGTACGAACGAGTCTGGACTCATATTCATTCTACCGCCTTGCAGGGCAAGGTCGCCATTCATTTATACCAACGTCCAGCACTTGACGACTCTCCTTCAGCATGACCAGATTCTCCTCGTTCCTTTATGTTGCTCTATTCGTTTCACTGGTCTTGGCCAGCCCAATTTCACAGCAGAAAAAGCGCTCGTTCCGAGTACCAGTCATACCGAATCCGCATTATCGCCCACATGGTCCTCGAGCATACAAGCGAGCGCTGAATAAATTCGGCTTCAACGATATCACTTTCAAGGATGACGGCGACATTGCGACACGGCTCAAGGCAGCCTCAAACATGACGACGCCTTTGGCAGAAAACACCCAGGATGGAGCTGTTGCGACTGCCGGCACACAGAACGATGCCCAGTTTTTGTCACCCGTGACGATTGGAGGGCAAGAGTTGATTATGAACTTCGATTCTGGCAGTTCGGACACCTGGATCTTCAACACGAACCTGCCAGCTAGCGCACAACAGGGTCACACCGTCTACGACCCCACCAAGTCCAGCACCTTCAAGAACCTCTTGGCTGACTCGACGTTCAACGTTACCTATGGGGATGGATCAGCGGTGTCAGGACCAGTCGGTGTCGATACGGTCGATATTGGCGGGTCAACAGTCGCCCAGCAAGCCATTGGACTTCCGGACGTTGTCTCAGAGTCTTTCATCGTCGACAGCCAGTCGAATGGACTGGTCGGACTCGCTTTCTCCAAGTTGAATACAATCGAGCCTCAGAGGCAAAATACATTCTTCGAAAACGTGCTTCCTGACCTGTCGCAACCAGTGTTTACAGCCCAGCTGTTGGGAGGCAAGATAGGAGCTTACGAATTTGGGCGAATCGACTCGTCCGCCTTCACAGGAGAGCTAGCTCGAATCCCCGTTGACTCCAGTGAAGGATTCTGGAAAGTCCAGGCCGATCTTGCAAATGTGAATGGACGAGATATTCCCATCGATGGAGGATCGGCGATCATCGATACAGGCACATCCCTCATGCTCGTGCAGGAGCAGATGGTTGTCGGGTACTACAATCAGGTGCAAGGTGCAGAGCTGAATCAGCAAGTGGGTGGGATCATCTTCCCTTGCAATGCTGCCCTACCAGATCTCAAAGTCCGCATCGGAGATTCATATGTCGCGACAATACCAGGCTCAGGCATGAACTTTGCAGAGGTGGGCACAGACACTCAGACTGGAGAAGCGTTTTGCTTCGGCGGTCTTCAGTCGAACCAGGGTGTTCCATTCGCCATCTACGGAGACGTCTTCTTCAAGTCTCAGTTCGTAGCCTTCCAGGGCGGCAATGATCCTTCGATAGGAATCGCCCCTCACGTATGATGGTTTAAGCAGGGAGGGTTCCGTGGTGATTTGCATCTTAGCGCTTGGTGTTTTTGGGCATTTACAGGATAGAGACTATACAGACTTGACGACTATATCATGACAGGCTTCCCGGTCCACATACCGGTTGAAAACATACCTTCTTCCCAGACTTTTGCGGTCTTACATTGTGTCTGCCTCGTAGCTATCGATAGCAATTTCGTTTTTGCTTTGAGGAACCCTTGGCTCCTTCCTCGGTGTCTCGATGATGTCTTGCACTTTCCTCATGCACTGCGTCAGATGGAAGTAGCAGTGAGAGGGTATCTGTGGCAGTCGCTCCGGCATGCATTCACACGGCAAGCTCGACCATGGCGAGTGCTGCGAGCTTCAGCTGCGAGTCTGCCACGATGGTCTCCATCATGGCTTCACGAGTTCATCGGGATCAATGCATGCGTAGCTGTAGCATCTTATCCAACGTTGGCAAAGATGGCGAGCCCTGCCGATGAAACGACTTCATTACTTCGTCGCAAAGCCAAACGAGATGTGTCGGAGGGCAACATGATTGTGACGGGCGATTCTGCGGAGAGAAAAACTTTTGAGATCGCCATCCCCACCACAGGAATTCCTGGCTGCTACTCAACCTTCCATTGTTTCGACGACGGCACTACGTGCGAGCAAATACACCATCCACAACCTAGTGCTTCTTCCGAGTTCGACTTAGACACTGTTCCTGCACATCTTCACCAAGCCTTCAGATCGCCCGCCGAAGTAGCCATCTCTGGAGCCATAGCGGCGTCGAAGACGACAGTTGAGCCGACGTTGCCCTGCGAGACCGAAGAGTCGACGAGATCACAGCACGAGAACTCCAAACCGCAGACTATTAGAGTCGGTGACTCACAACCTCACCTCGACCAGCCCGTACCTCGACAGACGTCACAAACACTTCACAACTACAGCGCACTATCCTCTGGAATGAGTGACCACTCTCGACAGGCTTCAGCCGACCTCCAAAAGTCGCCAGCAAAAGAACACAAACCCCTCGTCGTCGGACGCACGAAGCCACCTCAGTTCAACATGTCCACCCCAAATACAGCCGCAGCCGAGGAGGAGCTCACAAAGAATGTCGAGACCAACACCATATCCGCCGCCCCAGCCTCAGACACACCCACCGCACCCAAACCCAAGAAAGAGAAAGCCCCTAAACAGCCCAAACAACAGAAACCCGCACCGGTCACAGCCCCTCTCTCACCCGCCCTCATCGACCTCCGTGTCGGCCACATCCTCCGCGCCATCAACCACCCCAACGCCGACTCCCTGTATGTCTCCACCATCGCCATGGGCGACCCCGAAGGCACCGAGCACACCCAAGTCGACGAAACAACCGGCAAAGTAGTGCGCACCGTCTGCTCCGGCCTCAACGGTCTCGTTCCCTTAGCCGAGATGCAAGACCGCAAAGTCGTTGTAGTCGCAAATCTCAAACCCGTCAACATGCGCTCCATCAAATCTGCCGCTATGGTCCTCGCTGCTAGCCCCAAAGCGGAGGAAGGTGCCGATCCGCATGCGGCTGATCGGGTGGTGGAGTTGGTCAATCCTCCGGAGGGTGCTGAGGCGGGTGAGCCGGTGTTCTTCGAGGGGTGGGAGTACGGTGAGGGCAAGGGGCCGGAGAAAGTGTTAAACCCGAAGAAGAAGCAGTGGGAGGCGATCCAGCCGGGTTTCTTCACTGGGGAGGACCTCGTGGTTGGGTTCGATGCGGGCAAGAGCGAAATGGAGGGCGACAAGAAAGGCGACCTGATTGTGAAGGGAAAGGGGAAGTGCACAGTCAAGACGCTGAAGGGCGCTGTTGTGCGATGATCGCCATGGTCCAAAGCCAGACGGAAGAATTGGGTGTTTGAAGGCCAAAATCCAGCAAAATATGCAGGGATGCGTACTATGAAATGACACCGGCATGAGACTATGGATTATGCACACAGCATACGGTACCCTTAGCATAGCTCGATACAGTATGATACCAAGTTAGACAGAAGACGATCGAATGCACATGCATTATCAGATTACCACCAATCTCTCTTCCGTGATCGAGCGAGCTTACGTACAAAACCCCGTCGTCCGGTTGAATGTCTCTGCTCTACTCCCGCCCATCTCTTTCTACTCATCCCACGGATGATCCGTCTCCTACAACTTCACCCGCTCCTGACTCCCACTCAACCTCCTCCCACCGCCACCAGGTCTGCCAACCATCCGCGGACTTGCTCCAGCAACACCAACACCGACAGCGACGCCACCGCTTACACCACCAGAGTTCCCTCTTGCCATAGGCACAGCACCGCTGATCGGCACACCAGCAGCAGCATTGGCGGCATCATCCATCAGCCCCACGCCGGCATTGCTGAAGCTGCTTCTAGTACTGGTCGTTGAGCCTTCGCCGTTCGTGCCGCTAGCGGGGACAGGCGCAGTCGGATTGCGAAACAGCTCTGACGGCCGATCGGTGTTTGACGCCATGGACGTCCTGCCTCTTTGTAGACCCACCGGTCTCGCCGCGGCCACGGCTGGCGATGTCGTCGAGGAGGAAGGTCCGGGCGCTGGCACCCCCGCTCCACCCTGGGACGACGGTTGCGACTGTCCCTGCTGAGCCGCAGCAGCCTGATGATGCGCAATCTGTATCCTCTCCCTCTCGCGATTCAGCAACCACTGCACCTGTGCACGTATACTGAACAGGCCCGCACCCTGCTGCGCCTGCTCTTCCTTCAGGCGGAGCGTTTCGTTCATGTGCATCATGCTGCTTTCGGCGTGGTTGGCTTGCAGGCCGTGGAGTTGGTCGCGGAGTTGGGAGATTTCGTGGGCGAGGTGCTGCATTTCTGCTTCTGCTTCGAGATGTTGGGAGTGGGAGCGGTGATGGGGTGTGTGGTGGTTGACGACGTTGGGCGTTAGTGGTCTGAGGTGGGCTGGGAGGGCGAGGTCCGTGTACAGGTTTGGTGGGACGGGGGAGTCTTCGTAGGGGATGCGGGGGACTTCCTCGATGGATAGGGTTGGTGAGGGAACGCGGGCTGGTGTGTCGACGCTGGATTCGGCGTCGGTGGGCAGGACGGGCAGGACGCGATTGTTGATGATGTCGTTGATCTTGTCAAGGCCCGTCTCGAGGACCTCGTTGCGAACTTTTGCGAGGGCGAGCTGCTCTGTCACGGACTTCAGGTTCTCGGCCTGTTTCTTGAAATGTGGCGCTAAGCGAGCGAAGGGACAGCCAACAGAGTGAAATTCCAGCTCTTCGGGTGATGAGAAAGGGATGTTCGTGCTGCACCCGAACTCGACGCCTGGACAGTAGCTTGTAATGTTTGCCTGGCAGATGTGTCCATTCTGGCCGGCGAGGTAGGCTTTGACGGTGATGCGCTCGCCACAAGCCTCGCACTTAACGCCGGTTGCAGGACAGTCCTCGTCCTTGTGCTTCAGCCATTCGCCGCGTCCGAGCTCGATGACTGCGCCACAATCACATTCGATGTGTGAGCTGTGGATACACGTGCCGTCGATGAAGTTCTTGCGCTTGACCTTCTTGTCGCAATTCCGTCCAGGACAGTCCATGGGGTACTCCCGACATTCCTTGATCGCGTGTCTCTCCATATATCCGCGTGCATGCACAGCCTCGCAGTCGTCATTTGGGCAGCGGACTTTGACGTCGTCGCACATGTTGACGATCAGGCGGGAAGCGCGTTGCGGGCGGCCAAGAATGTATGCTCTACATGTGGGACATTGGACGCGTGGATCGGGCTCCCGGCAGTATTCGTCGTAGCATTGGCGGCAGAAGGTATGATCGCAGTCGAGGACGATTGGGTCGACGAAGGGAACGTGACATATTGGACACATGAGGTGCGGGTCATAGTCGGAGACATAGTCCAGGTCACGGAGGTCGATCTTGGGTTCTGGAACGGGCAGGCCCTGTGCAAATGGTACGTGCGCGGATGCTATAAGGCGCGGTTGAGCGGATTGCGTGCGGATTGGGTAGGTCAGGTGTGGGGACGGCGGTGTCGATGGGCGGTGGAACTCTGCGAATAGTGACTCGAGGTGGTCTTGAAGTCCTCTGTCAAGTGGCTCGACCTCGTCATCGTCGTGGTGACCGTAGCCAAAGAAGGCGGACGGAGGGGTGCTCATTGTGTATGGTAGGTTGTATTAAGCTATGCGGTGAGAGGGAATGTATCGATCAAGGCAACCGGAGGGGTCCCATCATATTCATGTAGGTATATTCAAAGTATTTGTAGCAGTTGGCAGCGATTGATCAAGAGACTGTGGCACAGATGTCGCACTCGGGAATATGCCAGCACATCCCATGCAGTGTCCTTGACAGACGCAGGAACGACTCGACGCTTGCCGCAGGGCAAGATCGGGCTTACCCCACGCCGCTGCCAAGGTCTCGGGAGGCCGGTGCCGTGACCTATGAAGAGTGACGGAATAATGGGGCCTGAGGTGGGCGGATGCAACGACATCCATCCTTCCATGTCTGCACTCATCAGCTACATTGCGTTATACCACAGGCCGACCTAACTCTACGCTGCTCGATGTGTCAGACTAAGATCACCGAACCTGACTCTCATTGACCATTCCCCACCGATAGACGTCCGGCAGCATCAAGACGGCTCCGTAGCCCACCGCAGTTGCCGCCGGTGCCCGTCAGCAGCCCTGCTGCTCGGCCCACGCCATGTCCAACGCCTCCCAACTCCTGCTCCTAGCAGACCACATCAAGCTCTCTCTCCTCGAGCGCCAACGCGCCATCTCACTTAACCTCGACCCCAATCCCTCCCAAGACTCAAACATCTCCCGCTCCCTCGAGTCCTTCCGCGAAGGCATAGAGTCCCTCGCCTCGCGCTCTTCCGACAACGACCAGATCTCCAACTTGCGATCCCAGTATCATGATCTTTCCAAACAGTTCCATGGCGATGCCTCGACGACAGCAGAGACGACGCTTACATCGCCCAATGACCCTACATTGAAGAACGACTTCGCGCACGCCCGGTCTCGACCTAGTCAAGAACATGGTGCCCGACCGAACATGACCAAATCCTCCAGCTTGCGCGGCAAAGACAGCCTGTCAGCTTCAAACAAGAATGTCCGCTTCCGCGACGACCCTTCCCAGGATTCGCTGGACGATTCACCAGAAGACGATGATCCCAATCGCGCTTCATTGTTTCCTCAGCGATACACCGACGACCCGTCTCCCACTCCAGACCCAACAGCAGATATGACCAACACGCAAATCCACAGCTGCCACCAACAAGTCCTGCAAGAACAGGACGACCAGCTCGACACTCTATCCGAGTCGATCGGACGACAACGGCATTTGGCGATGCAGGTGGGCGATGAGTTGGAAGGGCAAGTTGCACTCTTGGATCAGGTGGATCGAGGTGTCGATCGGCATCAGGGACGTTTAGATGGCGCGAGAAAACGGCTGAAGGGTGTAAGCAGTAAGGCAAAGGAGAATTGGGGGATGACCACGATCGTGGTGCTGATTGTTGTTCTGGTGTTGTTGATTGTGGTTTTGAAATGAAACCGAGAGGTCTCAGCGGGAACTCTGGGGGATGTGCACAATTAGCTCTCGATCAACAGCCTCGAGGCACGTAGACCTGGGATGTGTATCTATTTCTGTTCTCGGGACGCAAGGCGCAACGGGAACTGGAATGATAGTCAATGGAAGGGCATCGTTAAGCGAAACCTGCACTGAATGTACCATGGCTGTAAAGATGTTGTGCGGACGATGCATTTCCAGCGACAGAAACGAGATCATTGTGGATGACAACGGCACGACAACGTCAGGAACATACACGGACATCGTAAACAGAGCGAGTCCTACGTCCCAAGCCGAAGATCCCATGAAAGCTACCTATGCACAATCCAAGTAACGCAGTGACAGCGCACACCACGAGTCACACTCTCAAAGCAGACAACTCGAATGACCCGCGCCGCACGGAGCTGTCTGCTGCCATGGCCTAGATATCTTCGCGGTGAATCGAAGTACTAGATTAATAAAGATCATAAAAGAGTGCCGAAGAACTCTCATCCTCTATCAATCAGCGAGCCGTATATATTTCCGTGCAGAGAAGTAGGTAAAGGTAGGCCACGTCACCACCAGAACCATCATATTTGTGGCTCTGACTTGATTGATGACATTGCCATTGATGAACAGCACATGCCATCCGATCTCGTAGCTGCTGCGATATGCGCAGTAATAAAACATGTGGCCTATGCCTGCTGTTCGGTCCCGTCGACCACGGTCTAAAGATTGCTAAGGCAAGCGGATTCCGTTGTCTTGAACGAGACTTGATCGTCAGACTCTTCCTCCTCCAGTGTGCTGCGATCGGAGCCAGGTGGCACCCCCTTTTTTTGCCAGAATGATGTTCGCTCCATCGACACTAGCTTCATGGACGATGATGAGTCTCCTGTGTCATCCGAGTCCGAGTCTCCTGAGCCCTCGAAAGTACCCCGGAATTCAACCTCTTCGAACATGATTGGCTCAATCGCAAACGACATAGGATCGTAGAGGATATCCAGCGCTGACAAACGAAGGTTCCGGTACCCAGTCCAGCCCGGTAGACCGAAGACGATCACAGCAGACCTCAATTCAGACACAACAAGATTGGGCTTTCCAATGTGGTTACTTGACCGTCTCAAGTGAATGCCCGGCAGACCTTTTGGGCCGTATATCTCTGTAGCACACGTGAACTTGTGGGCATCACTTGCGTGATCCGGGCGCTCTAGGGGCTGTTTCGCGAGAGATGTGTACTCTCGCCTGCCGTGAAGTCGGCCCAGAATTTTGAAGCACCTACTTTGGCAGCAGGGGCCCTCGCATCGTGACAGCAATACCATGGTGACCGACTTATCGCGATGGCAAGTAACAACGTGTGTCGCCCCAGCAGCCGCAAGCACTTGGTCAAAATAGCTGGTCACAACATTGGCACCAGACTCCGTTATGTCGAAGAAGAGATCGTAAGTCATCACATACTCGTACCGCGACACAGAACTGAAATGTGAACCATCTATCAGGAAATCGGTCTCACTTGGATGGCTGAAGCAGTCCTGAGCTGTATAGCAGGCAAGACGCCTGCCAATGCTCACAGCTTCAGTCATTGGGCCGCACGCGATCTGCTCATGCAACATCCACAACTCCGCGAGACGTTCAAACACTTTCGAAAAGTCCGGTGACATTAGGTACGCCATCCCATCGCTGAGATTTAGCGGGTTAGAGAGGCAGAACAAAGCTGTTCCGAGCAGGAGCTCGATGAGACTGCAGTCATAGCTGATAGGAAAGGATGAGCCGTTGTTACAGAATCCGAGAAAGGCGTACACGTAATCGTGGGTTTCTTGGCATCGCGTGCGGCGATAGTAATTCAACGCAGTCTCTAGAGCTGTACCCCTCAATGTCAACTTGTCCAAGACGTCGATGTAGTTTAAGTCGTCGTTATCAGCGTAGTCCCATAGGAGCATTACAATTGGCCAGGATATCCGAATGGTGCCAACATATATCGTCTTCTTCCTTGCAAGCAGCATCTCACCATAAACCCACCGACGGTCAAAATATGGCGCTGCAAGTACGCTCTCTATGGTCGCTGAGCGCATTGATCGTTTCAGAAGATGGTGATAGGACCTCCCGCACATCCTGTTCAATGGAAGTCGTGCAAGGCGCTGCATCAGTGCGGTGCTTCTGAATAGTCGCCTTATGAATGTGTTACTCGAGAGCAATTCCGTGCTGCTTCGATTTAGCATTGTCAAAGGGCTGTGGACTGTCGCCAGGAGGCGGAACAGGCGAAGATCCCAGCCAGAGGCAAGTTCGATACCCCTACCAAGCCATGTCACAACTTCCTCTGCTCGCTTGTAAATGTCACTCATCATCCACACCTGATGGTTACGCTCATGGACGTTTGCCTGGTTGATACAAATTGTGTCGATCCACAAGGTGCGGTGCTTCATTCGCCTGGTCCACTTCGTTATATCCTTGCGGTAAACCTGGAGAAAGTCATGGAGATTTGCCCGCACCTCAAGGCGCTTTCCGTCGACCACGATTTGATGTTGGTCTTGCTCAGGATTGCCCCATGCATATGAGAGAGCTCTGTAGTCCAGAACGTGGTCATCTGATACCGGGCTGAGTGTTATTGTTCGTAGGCGACCTTGGATCATGCCATCGCTAGTCAATTTGGGGAAGAGATCGAGGACGCGTATCTCGCGGGCATCTTTGTCGACACCAGAGTACTCGTACGGTTGGCGACTAATGGAAGTGGTCATCGCTCCAAGCTGTAAAGACCTCTGTGATGCTTTAGCTTCGCATCGATCTTAGATTTCTTTGCGAGCCGTTCCAAATGGGAAGCCAGACTGACAGCTTCCACCACTCACATCAACTTGTGGGAACACGCACTGTTGGCGCCGACAGAAGCTTCGAGCATGATGCCCATATTCGACTACTCCGTCGCTGTCATATAGACCATTCTCAGGCTGCAGTGTCGTCGATGCATGTCCTCATTAACAAGGCGCTGTCCAGAGCTTCACGAAGCACTTATCTGATTGGATGATCATGCACGTCAAAAGGTCCTGCAGATCAGCCCGGGATTTTGGTGTCGCTACCGCCAAGCTTCGAAGGCGGGCCCAAGTTCGGCGGAAGGCGCCCATATCCTACGCTCGCACTTGCGCTGACAGCGCTTGGAAGTCGTCAGGTGCGACTGCAGTCCGGAACCCGATATAGTTGAAGGTTGGCGAGTAGGCAGGTACGTCCACCAGAGATTTCTGCCGAGCCCGTAGATCCACAGTTTGACCACAGCCGGGCTAAACGACTTACCTATCTGTCTAGGTACCCGGGCAGGCGAGAGGTATCTACGACTGGACTTTTGCTTCCCTATTTGTTCCTGTACTCTTCATTCAGGCAAAGCGTAGACAGCTTCGCCGCCTACTGGTGGAACACTTCAAGCAAACGCTGTCGCTGGGCCGCATGAGGTTACCCTGCTCTGTACGCCGTCTATCCCGTCTCTTGTCAAGCCATGTGGTCTTTCTCGTGGGCAAGGATCGAAGGTGAGCAGAATAACTTGTCAAGACCTGTCACTCGGTACTCTATCTTTCTTCTCGTTGTGCCATAAACTCAGTCTTGTCTGCAAAGTTCAAAGCTGAGCAAGTCCTCTTGTGAAGAATTCTGACTCGCATATGCCCTGGATCGCAAGGTCTTCATTTTTTCCTCGTCGGATGCAGGTATCAGTCCACGGGGCAATTTGCGGACGAAAACCTGCAAGAGCCCTGCACGCTTCTGTTGAGCTGGGATGCCACACTGAGGCACATTAATGACATGCGATGGAGGGACACCAACGACATGCGGCAAGGGCTCGTCGCGTGACGTGTAGGCGCTCGGATCGGGCGGCGTCCACGTAGCTCTCTCGACAACATCGAAGCCGAGGTGGTAGCCCCGCGGAAACATGACTTTCTCAAAGTCGACAGGCTGTATAGGATAGGACTCTGGGTCGTACAGTCCACCTAGAGCTGCGATGCGGATGTGTTGGTATTGTGGCCCCGTCGGCAAACCGAGAAGAATAAGGCAGATCGTGAGTCGGTGAAGGATATAACTATGTCCATATGATCCCCAAGACGAGGCCTGGTGTAGACTTCTGGCAGACCATCTGGGCCGTAGAATACAGAATACAGGTTGGCGGCAGCAGTACCTCGCCCCGCCCCGTATGTCATGAGAATTTGACCTGAGACGTGGAACTCATCTTTGCGGCACTCCAATAGCAAGAGCTCATCTCGCAAATATCTGCCGCTTGCGTTAAGGTAATAAGCGTGTGTCACGTTTCGAAATGTGGGACTTTGGTCCAGATAGTCCCTTATAGGGGCATCGATCTGCTCCAGCGAAACACAAACAAGGTGTTCATCAGCAAAGTGCTTTCCTGCAGGCCACCTGAAGACGGCCTCGGCCGTATAGCCAACGATTCGACTCCGAATACTTGCGACGGCAGCCGCTCGGTTCGACAACAGCCGGTCCTTTCCCAGCTGCCATTCATCCGCAAGGGCGCCAACGGATCTGCGTACCATTGCAGCATCCTGGAGCGACGAAATTCCGTTGAACTGAAGCCTGGATACACAGAAGAGAGCTGTGCCGAGTGAGAGCTCCAACAGACTACAGCCGTAGTCAATAGGAAAGCTCTGGCCATCATAACACGCTCCAAGAAAGGCGTAAACATGATCGTGGGCCTCTTGACACTTTGAATGTCTGTAGTGTTCCAAAAGATACGCCAGAGGCATTTCATTTGTTGAGCGGTCGAGCAGAGAGCGCAGAAACCTGTGACGGGGCCAGGAACTTCTTTCTCCATTCTCTGCATGCTCATACAAGAGCCTCATGTTCGTCCATGACAAAAAGCTGCTTCCTGCGAAAATTGTCTTATTCCTCGCAAGCAACATCTCGCTGTATACCCACCGTCGTCCAAAGTATGGTGCATTCCATAGGTCATGTGGTACGCCACATGGATACATGAAGTAGACACATCGCCTCGTGAGGCAATCGAGGGCATTCAGTGCTTTGCGTGCTGACCATGACATGACCATATCCAGTCTCGGGCCCAGGGCACATATGCTACGGTTCGGACGCCACGGCCGACCCGAATGCTCCTGTGAAGCACGCCGATCGAGGCGCTCAGATACCTTCCATGCTTCGAAAACTTCGTACAAGTAAGTCAGCACGTGAAAATAGTCAACACCAACTCCTTCGTGTAAGAAGATATCCGCATCTCGCCCAAGCCAGATCACGACCTGTTTCGCTTGGCGATAGATGCTGCTCATCAACCGGACCTAATGATTGCGCTCCTCTATGTCGGATTGATTTATACATATCGCGTCTATCCACAGATTTCGTCGTTTTGCGAGCTTTGACTTCCTGCTGTACGCCTGCAGAAAGTCGTACAGGTTCTCGCGCACTGTGAGAAGCTTGCCGTCAACAATGATCTGACGCTTAGGTTGCTCGGGACCCCATGCATAAGAGAGAGCTCTGAGGTTGGTTGCTTTGGACAATTCCAGCGTCTCCAAACGACACTGGATGAAGCCGTCGACCGATAAAGTGCGGAAGAGATGAATGAGTCGTATCTCGTGGGTGTTGCCGTTGAGACGGGCATAATCATATGGCCGGCGGTCAATGACGCCAGCCATTGCTCATATGAATGTGCCTGTGCGATGTCGAGGGGCTTCGCATCGCAGACATGTCTTCTCGTATGACACACCCAGTGTGCCCAAGCGAATTATCGGGGTTGACGTCGACTGCCGCGGAGGGCAAGTGCGATTGCCATGAGGAAAAGGATTCCGAGCCGTTGCGCAGTATAGGGCTGTGGCGCTGTAGACTCAAGCCCTTACAAACAGGGCGCTGCTAAGCGCCGCAGAAGCGTTCATTTGATTGGATGTTGGATCGTCGAAAGGTCCTGCAGACCAGTCCGGGACTTTGGTGACACAAAGTGCAGATTCCTCCATCGTTACTGTCGAGACGAGACCAGAGAATGAAGGAGACCATCGAGAGCCCGCGTTTGCTGCATTTCCAGATGGCCCTTGACGGGCAGAAGTGTTTGGGCTATCTGCTACGTTTCTCTTGTGCACTACCCTTATCTTCGCAGGAGCGGGATGCTGCTATTTTCCGAGGACTGGAACTTCGGTTCGTGCCTGCCTGTGAAATGCGATTGTGTGCTATGCTCGGCGACGCAGAAGCTCAGTACCAAATACTCCTACATCGATGGTGCGGTAGGGTCCTCGGCCCATCCGGATCAAAGTGACTGCCTCCTCTACCGATTGCACTTGTCGTCGTTGGGTCCGTGATAGTTGCTGCTGCTCTTCCTGCAGCGCCTGTGTGTTTCCAGCCGCAGTCTCTGCAAGGTCCTGCGCCTCGAGCTCTTTGGCTGTGTCGTAAAGAAGGTAGTCTAAAAGGACGGCATTGAGGTGGACCTGAACTTTTCTTCTCTCCTTCTTGGGAACTGAGGATGCGGAGGATGAAAGAGGTGGCATCGTTGGTGATTCGGACGCTGTGGCTGGCAATTCGGTTGCTTGTGATGGAGATCGTGCTGGCAGATGTGGTTCGGTCGCCTCCATCGATGGTTCGGCTGGTGAACTGATATCGGCTGTGTCGATTGCATTGCCGGCTGCGATGGAGTGTGGGTCTGCGGAAGTGTCAGACGAGGGCACGGCTGACGGCGTTGTGGGGAGACCCGTGGTCATTGTTGGTGCCGAAACGTCTGCTGTATCGGTCTCTGCGTTCGAGTCACGTAGTGAGACCGCTTCCAGAGCCTTGATGGACTCTGTGCCTGTCCGCGATATAGGGTCAGTGACCTCAGCGTTCGCATCCAATGGCTTGGTGCCAGAGGATTCGATGTCGACTTTTGCATCCGGTGCTGTTGCATCAATGCTTTTGCGTGGGCGTGATACGATGATGCCGCCGCTTACTGCGCCGTGTCGAAGAGCTGAGCTTGCAGCCACACTTGACGGAGGCTTTGCCTCGCACTCATCAACTTCATGCTCAACCTCGACCTCCCACGTCTCCCCACCCAACCTCACAATTTCCCTTCTCAACAACTCCACAGCCCAGACGCTGCAGCCCCGGATCTCTACCTCAAGATCCTCACCAGACTCAAAGATCTCCTTACGTCGGATCTTGGTCTCTAGTCGAGGACTGTACCTCAACACACCTAGTCGCTGCAACATCTGAGGCACTCGATAGTCGGCGAACATGGTAAGCGCGGTACCGATGTCGTCGAAATTCCCGAAGCATTGACCACGAAAACACGCCCAGAGATCTGCGACGAGGATTTGTGCTCGTTTGTGTAGACTGACGGTGCGATTGGCGAACGTGTCGGTGTCGGAAAAGTGGTTTGGGAAGTCGGATGTCAGGAGGTTGACTAGCCTGGCGGCGGAGTGGTTGGCTTCGTTTATCAATGCCAGAGGATCCAGATCGAAAGCTGTGCGAAGGAGGTGAACTCGCTCGGCATAAAGAGGCATTGGCTCATTGGTGGCAGAGCGGAAAATATGTGCCATATTCGTCGTCGGTCAAGGTCGACCAGCTTATCGGGGTGGTTATGGGATAGCCTGCGATGGAGCACTTACCTGTGAGCGGACTGCATTTCACTGACTCGGTCTGCTGTACGTGGCAGGGAGTGGTGCGTATCTGGGCACGGTGTACTGACCTTCCTCAAGAGCTCTCTGTAGCGCAGCGACAAGACTCCAATAGCCTGTCCACTTCCTACCTCTGTAGTCTACAGCAAACCTCTGATCCTCGGGCAGATCGGACCAAAAGCTGAAATTGAGAATGCTCATCGTGAAGATAAAGTTCACAGTCGCCTCGCCACCCCTTGGCTTAGGATGCAATTCATGCCTTGCCCAGTCGTAGGTCGAGTACTGCCGCTTCTTCAGCTGCTCGTAGAGCATGACCGCGGCCTGCTTCGTGCCATGAGTGACGATGGCGACATCGATGGCATTATCGTAGATGTACTCTGCTGACTTCAATACACCAGTGCTTGGAGGGGCTTCAGGTCTAGGACCGAGACCAAGAGATTGAGCGAGCAGCGCAAGCAGCTCGGGATCAGCTTCGTCATCGGACATTGCTTACTGACGCGACCAAATGGATGCTCAGGAGTCAAAGACACTGCTGACGGTGATCTCGGTAGTTGCAAGAATGGTTAGGAATCCTTCTAGAAGGATGACTCTTGCCGTACACGAAGTGATCAACAGCGCGACACGGTCGGCCTTGATAGAGAGCGAGGTCGTAGGGAAGAGATGTGCAGAAAAGTTTGCCCTGATTCCGTAGATTTTGATGCAGGTCCGCCACCATGCAGGAGATGGAAGGATGCAGGGGTGTCCAGGTGCGCCACTGATGGGTGCCGCGAGCGCCCAGCGATGCTTGAGTTTCAGTGGGCAACACTCTGCCCAGCACGGGCTCTCCAAGTTACGTTTCTGGAGCCTCTTTGCCCCATTGGGCCTCGCTTCGAATTCGCGGTCTTGAGTGGAGAGCGTCACGATCACGAAAGCGCAGTGATTGCGAACGACAAGACTGCGCTTCATCGTCTCGTCACTTCGTCTTTTATTCGTGTTATCTTCCACTTCACTATCAACATTCACTGATGTCAGACCTTCTATCTCGATAAAATCTGCCTTACCACGAACCTCACACTCCTTTTCAACCACGCCGGCGATGAAGCATTCAAGTTCGTCGTTGTGACACTTACCCCGAATCCGTACTCCAGATAACTCAAGTTTCTCCAGCTTCTCACGATGCCTCGCGAGCGCTTTGTGAAGCAGTCGTTGGGCGTCGTGCAGAGAAGACTTGTCGAGGTCAGTGCTACGGCATCATTGACCACGATAGCCAAGCTAACAGAAAGCAGTCCAAAGTGCTCCTCGTCGGCGCCGGCGGCATTGGCTGCGAACTCCTCAAGAACCTCGCTCTGACCGGGTTTGGCGAGATTCACATTATAGACCTCGACACGATTGACCTCAGCAACCTCAACCGACAGTTTCTCTTTCGCCATGAGCACATCAAAAAGTCTAAAGCGCTTGTCGCGAGGGAAGCCGCACAGAAGTTCAATCCAAGAGTCAAGCTAGAGGCTCATCATGCAAACATCAAAGACACTCAATTCGACATCAGCTGGTATTCACAGTTCACCCTTGTCTTCAATGCGCTCGATAATCTCGAAGCTCGGCGGCATGTCAACAAGATGTGCCTGGCTGCTGATGTGCCGTTGATTGAGTCAGGAACCACCGGATTCAATGGTCAGGTTCAAGTGATCAGAAAGGGTATTACAGCTTGCTACGATTGCCGGCAGAAAGAGGTCCCCAAATCATTTCCGGTCTGCACCATTCGAAGTACGCCGAGTCAGGCTATTCACTGCATCGTCTGGGCCAAAAGCTACCTTCTACCAGAGCTGTTCGGTGAAAGTCAAGACGCCACCCCTGAAGTCGACGTAACAGAGCACTCAGACAACGCAGAGGAGATCGCCAAGCTCAAAGAGGAGGCCGAAGCATTGAAGAAGATCCGCGAAACGATGGGCTCGGGCGATTTCGTACAGAAAGTCTTCGACAAGGTCTTCAAAGAAGACATTGAGCGCCTCGCACAGATGGAAGACATGTGGAAGGACAAACCAGCCCCACAAGCAGTCTCATACGCCTCCATGGCCGAGCTCTCCACTGACATTGACCCCTCAATCGCCCAATACGACCAGAACATCTGGAACATCATCGAGAATTTCGTTGTCTTTCGCGACAGCCTCTCACGCCTCGCCGCTCGCCTCTCCCAAGAACAAGCCACCACACAGTCCGGCGCTCCATCACCCTCAATTACCTTCGACAAAGACGACAACGACACTCTCGACTTCGTCACCGCAACCGCCAACCTCCGCGCGCAGATCTTCGGCATCGAGCTCAAGTCAAAGTTCGACGTCAAGCAGATGGCTGGCAACATCATTCCCGCTATTGCTACGACCAATGCCATGGTCGCCGGGTTGTGCGTGATGCAGGCCTTCAAGGTCCTCAGGGGCGACTACGAGAAGACAAAGATGATTTTCGTGGATCATGGAAACATGCGACCGCAGCCGAGCGATGCACCGAATCCGGAGTGTGTGGTTTGTGGGAATGCGATGGTCAGACTACAGGTCGACCTTGAGAGAGCGACGCTGAAGGATCTGGTTGAAGATGTGTTGAAGGGCAAGCTGGGCTACGGAGAAGAGCTGTCCGTACTCAGCGAACAAGGGCTGATCTATGATCCGGATCTCGAGGAGAATCTGGAGAAGAAATTCGAAGAGCTGGGTGTGAAGAAAGGCTCTTTTCTAATTATCAAAGACGACGAGGATGAGGACGACGAGTCAGCGCCACGGGTTGATCTGCAGCTTGCAGTCGAAGTCAAGCCTGATGGCGAGGATGCCGATGGACCTGCAGTTGGCTTGCTCCTCAAATCCGGCGAAGAGACATTCGAGGTTCCGCGAAAAGCGAAGAAGGCAAAGGAACAAAATGAAGCCATCAACGGCAATGGCGTCACCAACGGTGCAACTCACAACGGTGCTGGCGATGACGATGGAGTGGAAGAAGTCACCCTCTCAATCACGGATACCGGCGCGACGGCAACCGTGAAGCGCAAGCGCGATGCTGACGAGGCGGAGCTGGACACGAATGGTGTGGACGGTCCTGCAAAGAAGGCCAGATCCGATCCAAAGGGCAAAGGCAAGGCTGTGGACGCAGATGTCGTGGTGATTGAGGAGGATGATGGGACGATTATGATTGATGATTGAGGAGAGTTTGGTGGGACTGATTCAAGAAATCTTAAATTCGATATCTGGAACGCCAAACCTGCTCAAGGTCAAAATCGCCGTTGGGAACGAGTGACGACCAAGAATTCATGGCCATCGAACAAGAACAGACGGACGATCGACTCGAGAATCTATTCTCAGCTTGAGCTATATTGACTAATGCAAAGTAGAGCGCGACGCGCCAGGTCCGCCACAGCGACCTTATAGTGCCAGTGGAGGCATCACACTTGGCCACTGTGCACCAGCAATCGGCTTCATCGTCAAGGGATGATCCGACGTCTTGAACGATGCCTCGGGTGCCGGCCGTGGGCAATCGACCTCGGCTGTGAGCTGCTCCACGCGATCAATGGGAGTCTCCAGGTCGCCGAGTCGTTGGGTGAAGACCCAGGATGGTAGCTGCCGGATTCCTTGAGGAGGGAGGCAAAGAGAGTCCTCAGGAAAAAGGCCCAAGTACGTAACGAGAGTGCGCATTCGTCTCAGCTTGGAACCCTAGGCAGAGATTTCAATGTGCCTGGTGAAATCGTGGCGACTTCAAGCTCCAGGACTTTGGTAGATACAGATATCAATCAACTCATCGAACCATGTTACTGTGCTGTCGTTGTTTCCCGTCCTTACCATACTAAGGCTCTTGTCGCGCATAAGTCGTGCAAGCTCCGCGTCGTTTCTGATTTGTGAAGCCGTCGGGCCCAGTGTTGTGACTCGACATGCTGCCGGTTCGAAGCTAGACGTACATTTGGATGGCCCAGCAGTTACAATATCGTCCACAAAAACTGTCCTCCGCGTCGGTCCCCTATGACCCACAGAGTCGCGCTTTTCGCTGATGAGAATCTGAGGAGGTTTCGGAAACAATCGTCCTGGGCTGGCTACCCGTCATGAGATTCTATCTGCCGACTTCTGGCATCGCCGGTCTTTTGTGTCTCGCCGCCGGGCTCGCTTAGGTTGTTACCCGTGCCGTATTCGAACGTGCCAATGATAGGGACCAAGCTCGGAAAGGCAGGATCTAGGCTCGGCTAGTTTCACCTGCCTTAACGCCTTAGTATAATTCATGGTCGTGCGCCCGTGGCTGCTGTATGACACCCTTTTGACAACTGCTGCTCCTGCATTCTACAGGCCAAGACTCGATCTAACAGTCCGGACTTTTGTATGTCTCCTCCCGCTTCATCTGAGGCGTGCTTGGCTCTCAGGTCATGTCATTGTCTCATTGGGCGGTCTTCCCGCCTTGCGAAACATGCATCAAGCCACGATAAATAGCGGCGATGCAAGTTTGGACAAGCAGGCAAGGCAGACTGTCAAGTGAGGCTGGAGTGCGAACCAGCAATGCTACGCTCCGTACTTCTGTTCCATCCCCTCATGTCACAGCGAAGCTCTCTGGAGGCACGTCCACTAAGCCTTTTGGCTGAGATACGGTCGTTCTCGCATTCTCATGTTCGTTGCCTGCACACTTTACGATATGTATAAGCGTGTACCTCTCAACGAGGCTGACATTGTCGATGATGGACGCCGTACAGACTCTGAACTTCATGCCTCTACCGACGTGAGCTCGCACGACCCCATACCGGACGCATCGACTGAGTCAAGCTATTTTGCCAACAACGCATGCAAGGCTGAAGCCAGCGAAGTCATACACCAGCGAGAAGATGCATCCTCGACTTCAGGACAGATAAGAGCTGAACCAGTAGCTCTATCTCGACCGCAGCCAGACCGCCATGCGTCGGTCGCGCTGCTCCGACGACTGCTTTACGATACCTGGCTTGCTGAGATAGCACTGATGCTGCTCAGCATAGCGTGCCTCGTCACAGTCTCCGTTATACTAGCCTGCTATCAAGGAAGACCGGTGGACGAGTTCAAGCCGACACTCAGCCTGAATACAGTCGCCGCTATACTCATTGCAGCTACACGAATATCGCTTGCATTCGTCACGACGTCTTGCTTGGGTCAGATGAAGTGGTGTCGAATGACCCGCAACGCCAGGGCGCTGAAGGACTTACAGGACATGGATGAGGCCAGTCGCGGTCCTCTGGGGTCGCTGCTCCTACTGTTCGGCTCGAAGATAGTGTCTATCAGCGGTATCGGTGCCGCGGTCCTCATACTCTTGCTCACTACGGACGCTTTCCTACAGCAGAGTATAGCAACGAAATTCGAGCTACGTGCCGTCGACTTTCAAGAAGCTACTATGCCGACTACCGATTATTATCCTCAGGTGGCGTTGTGGAAGCGTGATGCTAACTTTTACGGCTTGGTGCAATCCGTCATATGGTCTGGAGCCTTCCAGTACGATCCAGCTGTGTGCTCTAGTGGTGATTGCACTTGGCCAGAGTACGAGTATACAGGTTGGTGCCACGATTGCGAATTCGACAAACAGCTATCGGACTGGCAAGGCTGTGAAGTCACGATTGACAACTTTACCAAGGGCGGAGATTGGTCGAAGACGTATGTGCTACCTTGCAACCTGACACATCCGAGTGGATTCGGCCGATTCGTATGGCCCGCTGATGTCACTATCACGGGCCAGGCATTTGGGATATATGACACCACGACAACGCATAGCTTAGACCCACCGTCTAACTTCGTCTTCAATCGCAATTATGATAACTACTACCAACTCTGGAAGGGTGACCCCTGGAACGGCGATTCCTGGGAAGGCGGATATGGACTATGGTCGCATAGCATCCAGGACGGGTCCTACTATTCAGTGTACGAAGATGGTGTTGTTGGATCTATTACGAACCCTCTCTACCCCAGGACTGCAGTCTTCCTGGACTGGTCATATGACGAAAGTGCTAAGATCCTGCGGAGTCAAGTGAACAGGACCATAGACTGTGCGCTATCTCGGTGTCGCAAGAGGTTCGAGGCAACGGTCACGAACGGCACGCTTTCAGCCCGGCCAAAAGGCACCACAATGCTGACCGAGTACTCCCCAAACGCCATGGGCAACTATACGATAAAACCCTCTTATCTCACCATCAAAGATAATTACACTAACATTCCCTATCGGCCCTTCTTTTGTTATAAAGATATGGCGCTACCCCAACCGCGATGGTCTGAGAACATGGAGCACGACATCTTTTTCAACAATGTCTCTCTCCAGGCTTGGCGATGGTCAGACCCAAGCACCTGGACCACCTGCATGTACTCTAGAAGCGAGTTCGTCTCGGAACGCCCATTCTACAGGACCTGTACGAAGGTAACAGCACCAAGTACAGATTCATGATAAACCGTACTCTGGACGAAGATTCCAACACAGAGTCCCTCCAGCTAGGAGAGAAATTCCTCATGAACCAAGACTCCAACATGCTCTTCGCAAAGATCAACCACGGCAACGATCTACCCAAGGCGTTCGCGAATCTCACCACGATGCTGGACTACGCTGGTCTAAGGGCAAGCAACCAGACAACGCTCGGCGCAATGTACGTCAACACGCCCATCATCGCTGTCCGCTGGGAGTGGCTCATCCTCCCGGTGCTGCTGGAGGTGATGGGGCTCGTCTTCTTCGTGCTGGTAGTGCTACAGACCCGGCGTATGAGGGTGCGCATCTGGAAGACCTCCATCTTGCCGTTCATCTATCATGGCGTGCCACGGGAGGAATTGTCCGAGGGGAGCTCTGACAGGTCGAGTGACATGTTGCGTGATGCGGAATGCGTCAAGGCGCGCATGGATGCTTGTGATGGGACAGGTCTGTATGGGCGGCGACTGAGGGTCGTGCAGGAGGCCGGAGTCCCTGGGAGTTCAAGATGAGAGGGTAAAGTTTGAGAAGAACCGACGCAGTGCACTGCAATAATGACGACAGTCTCTTTGTTGCCTGACATCTTCAACGCTTATAATTCCTCAACATCAAGAGAGAAACCATTGAGTGAGACGTGAAGTGGACGTTGCGAGGTGGCCGGATCTTCTTCTCAAGCCTCGACCTGCTGATCGATGTTCAAGTCGCACTGGCAGTCTACATGGACGGATTTATCGACCCGGCAAGGCTGGCGCGATATCTTAGCAGCTTATCAATCGAACCGGGACTGAGGCCGGTGGGCTGAAGCAGCAGTGTGCCCGCGTTGCATCATAAGCAACTGGTGCGAGCTTGTGGCTGAGTGGCTGTGAGATCTGGAGTAGTGTCGCAGGTGTATGTAGATGACAGTTGCCGGAGCTGGAGCACGCACTAGAGACAGTCACGGGCCAGGACAGCGTGCCGAGCATTCCTCATAATGTCCATGACCTCAGCCATGCGTCACTTTTGACGCGTGCCAATTTTTCAGACAGTATACGCGACAGACTCATCGACTACTCCCCGTATGCGAAGCCCGCACTCATGCCTCCGTCAACATTCAGCACGGTGTTGTTCGCGTATTCGTTCGCCACACAGAAGACGACAGCATCAGCCACCTCTTCGGGTGTGGCAAATCTTCGCAGTGGAATCTTTGCTTGCAGTCCTTTGGCATACTGGGGTGTAAAGTTCTGCAGCATTGGTGTGGCCACATAGCCGGGACGCACGATGTTCGCCCGGAATGGTGGAACGTTGGAGATATGCTCTGCTGTCGACTGTGGAGAGGCTGTAGTGACGAGCCTGCGGTACATGTGTCCCGCTTCGCCGGACAGCGCCCGAACGAATGCCTCGAGTCCGGCTTTGCTAGCTGCATAGATTGAGGTGCCGTGGCCGCCTTGCGTGGCGAGCAGGGAAGATACGGCCACGAAGACTCGGGAATTCGCTGATGGTAAGGCTTGGATTCCAGATTCGAATGGACCGACAAATTCGTCTCTCAAGTCTTCAGGCCGGAGTCGTTTTCGAGCTTTACCATAGTTAAAGGTCTTAAAATAGGTCCGCAAGAAAATCCTCGCTATGGCCATGCTTGCTGTGAGATTCGTCCTCAGTATCGACTCGACGTCGTCCTCGGAGACGTTGAGTATGCCTTTAGCTTGAGCAATGCCGGCGCAAGAGATCACCGTGTCGCATTCTCCACCGACAAGGATTTTCGGGATATCTTTCTCGACTTGTTGGAGGTTTGTGATATCGAACTGATTCAAGATGTTTACGGCAGCATCCGCACCGGCAATAGACGTCAGCCGAAGGAACGTGGGCTTGACCTCTGGCCACTTCTTTCGGGTGAGAATCGTGATGTGTGAGACACCTTCCGCGAGCAGACGCTCCGCAACGGCCAGACCGATCCCAGAGGTGCCTCCGGTTAGCAGGATCCTACGGCCTTGACATAGCTTTCCAGACGCTCTGATGGGCGGAGAGGTCCATTTGTGAGGACTATCCGAGGTCTTACTGGCAGTGTCTGCAGACGGGCTGGTGCTGCTAGCCTGTGCTGTTTGGTGCGATGGTGCTGTGAAGTTGGTGGGTTCAGTCCCACGAGCTCTTAGCCCCTCAGCATCGTTTCCCAGCTCGCCGATGTCAGTTGTATCCGTTTTTTCGTCGATACCTCTGGCGACACCGCATTCCTTTAGATGACGATAGAGCACATTGCCTGACGAGAACGTAGCGTTGCATGTCCCGCACGTCTTGGAGCTTGCGCTCCGTCGCGGGACACGAGGTACCGGCTGTTGCCTGCAAGGTGTCTGCGACTGCGTGAGAATAGGGACAGCACGCGGCACGGTCTTCAGATAGAAGCTACGAGCACTTGCTGCGATAACTTGCATGGGGTCGACGGACAATCTGGACCTAAATGCCCTGACCGAGTTGCAGAAGGAAAGAGCGACCTGGCTGCCTTGTTGCCTTGCAGCGTGCCTTCACATACTCCGGTCAGCCACAGTATCCCTCTGCGTATTTTGTCAACTTTTTCAACACTGCGACTTCTAGGTCTCTATTAAAGGGCGCTACCACGAACACAAGAAACGCAATCTTCCACTACCGCAGCGATGGCGACCGCCGCTGAGCCTTCCGCATACGTCACCCTCATCTCATCCGACGGTTTCGAATTCCATATCCGCCGCTCGGCTGCAGTTCGATCAGGCACTATTCGACGCATGCTATCTTCCGAGAGCGGCTTTGGCTTCGTCGAGTCGTCTACCGGTGTCTGCCGTCTGGAGAGCATTAGCGGAATTGTGCTTGAGAAAGTGGTCGAATATCTGTACTATAATGAGAAGAACAGAGAGATGAACGGAGTGCCTGATCCAGAGATTCCAAGCGAGTTGTGTCTGGAGCTGTTGATGGCAGCGGACTATCTGGACTGCTAAGGGTCCTCGGACATCGAGCAGATGAAAGCTGTCGACGAGAAAAACGACAACACAGACGAACAACGCGTACGACCAAGTGACTGCAAGCGCAGCAGGGCAAAATTCTGCCACCACGGTACGCGTTGTAAACGCCAACCGGGGCCGTTCAGTGCCATGCAGACTCGTCCGGGCACAATTCAACGATCTACCTTGTCGTCCGGGGATGGGAGATCTGCCCGCCGCGCTGCTTCTGGCAATTCATCAGTCACGCAAGATCAGTTGGATTCGGATCTCCCGATCAAGCTGAAGCTACAGCCATCGAAAGCTTCGAAGAGACAAGCGTGTGTCCGAGCGTCCAGATGACCTCGATAGTCTGCCGACTGTGCGGACGATCCTTCGACGACATGCGCAGGCAGGCTCCTCATCCAGCAGAACGGACTCAGACAACACCTGATCGCATAGGAATCAGGCAAACGAGCCACATACGACATAACGACCACAATGAGATACCCCATTTACGACCTAACCATTCCCCTTCGCTCTCCACTACCTGCTCTGACTCGATGATGATACTTGTGACACGTCCCCCATCCCAAGCATATACATCTCACCGCTCCCACTTGGGAACATCCTACGGTGCAGAAGTCTATAGCGGATGGTATAATAACCCCCAGTCCAACGATATTCAGGCAGTCCGCTCCATTTCGCTTTTCTGTGCTGGTAAAGGGGACGTTCTATTCGTGGATACATTTCATTAGGTTGGCAAGCCTCTCAAGATTCACATTTGCAGACCGCGGGACGATCTGTAGAAAATTCATTTGATGAAGGAATCATGGAGCCCAACTTGTGAACACAGCTGGCAGATAATCGTCTGAGCCGCCACTAATAGAAAATGCAACGCAGACATTTAGTCGCCCATTTTCCATGACCTCCCAAGTCCCGTCGCCCGAGGTTAGCACTTTCACTACCACGTATCAGATAGAGGTCAATCCAGGAAAGAGCCCTGCCCAGTATAGACCATCGTGCTCCCATGCGTACTCTCTCACAAACTATACCTAAACTTCCGGTTCTGGAAATCAGTCAGATCCTCCAAAACCTCCGATCCATCATCCGGCGGACTTGGGTTTTCCGCCTCCTCGCGATCGCGTTTCTTGTTGCGATAGACCAGCAGAGCACGCAGGACCAGTGCCAGGATGCACTGCCCGACCGAGCAGGCGAGGACGGTCTTGACGCCGGTCTCGTAGATTGGGGCTTCGCGGGCAAGGAAGGCCTGGGGACCTGGGAGAGGGGTGTCAATTAATGAATAGTTTGTGAGGAAGAATTGAGCAGTCTGGGGTTTGGGAGACGTACCGATGATGTTGCCGATGCAGTAGGCGAGGAACACAAAGGCTGTGCTCGTGGTGCGCTTCGTATAGCCTGCGACGTTAGAGGCAGGAAACTGCAAAGCGATGACAAGGGCGCCAACGAAGGACCCGACCTGGTGTTGCGTTAGTGCGCTAATGGACAGCCATATGTAATGCTGGCTTACCATGTAGTATCCGGCCAAGCCACCACCGAGATTGGTACGTGGGAGCTTCCAGATAAGAGTCGTCCCGATTATAGTAGGGCAAAGCCACAGAGCCATGATGTATGTACGAGCATTCTTGATGCGTGAAGCGAGGAATGGCCCCGTGAAAACCCACATGACCTGAGCAAAACCTTGTGGGATACCATATAGCGTAGTCCTAAGCGGATCACCGCCAGCCATAGACTTGACAATGAGCTTGCCAAAGTTGCGATGCCCCCATTGATGATCTCGTTGAGTAGTGTGAAGAAGAAAAGAATCCAGATCTGGGGATCGGTCAATGCTTCGCGGATTTGCGACACTTTGATCTTTCGATTTAGGACGCCAGTACGATTTTTCGCAGCGCGAGCAATCAAGAGAGCCCTCTCTTCTGGAGTGAATTTCTTCCAGCTCATAATGTCGTTTGGTAGTCGGAAGAACAGAACGATGGCCCAGAGGACCGTTAGACCACCGCAAATGAGGTAGATGATCTTCCAGACCGGGAAGTTCTTTGCATAGCCGACACCATAAAATATGATCCCACCAGTGGCACTCCCAACTCCGTTGAAGCAGTAGAACATGCCTGCGCGAGCGGGTTGTTGATACTTGAGATAGTACTGACCAACGATCATCATGAAGGCCGGCGTCACCACACTTTCAAACACACCCAGCAGGAATCTCATTGCAGCAAAGCCAGCAAAATTGTGAGTTGCAGCTGTACAGAGCATAACCGTGCCCCACATGAAGCAATAGCAAGCGATGACTCGACCAGTGGGAAAATGCTGGGCCAGGTACGCCGATGGCCATTCCGCGAAGAAGTATGCGAAGTAGAAGATAGAACCTAGCCAGCTGTACTGACTACCAGTGATGCCAGTAGTCTCGAAGAGGTCGAATACGGCAGAGTACGAGACTGCTTGTTTGTCGATGTACTGCAGAAAATACGTACCACACAGAAGCGGCATGAGGAGCAAGTCGACCTTGCGAATGACGCGCTTGTTCATGGCAGTGTCTTCCAGCAGCTCGGCCAGATAGTCGCCACTGAAGTTGTGCTGTTGGAGAAAGAGGCCAGCCTCGTCGAGATCCTTGATATCTCCTTGTATGTTGCTCCGGGCGGTCTTCAGGTTGTCGTCGTCCATTTGGCTTTGCTGCATCTCTAGAGGGCCGGACGTGGCCGCCACAGTCTTTTCGTCGTCCTTCTGAAGATCTTGCGGTGAGCCCATCTTGGTTGTCGTGGAAGGATGGAAGTCCAGCCATGGGAGATGCGTGAAGGATGGGAAGCCATATGTATTAGTGGCTCTTCATTACGGAGAGCACATCCCGCCTGCCCGCATAAACAGATAGCGCTAGCACGTATATCTTGGTAGCGCTATTTGCGAGCCGTGATAAGGACTATTCGTGGCATGCAGTCGTTCCCGCGATGTTCGCGGAAGCCCAAGTCGGCATTGGACGTGTTGCCGTAGGCGCATTGAGTGTAATAGCACCAAACATCCCGGTGATTTATCAATTGCCACTCGACCCGATAACGCACTTGGCTGGAGACCCTCTTTTGATGATAACGCGTTAGCGATGTAGAAAAGATGGTTGGTCGCGGGTACTGCTGAGAGTGGGCAGGTCACTCAGTGTAGGTCGAAACCCGGCGGCGACAAAGTCCGATCAGCGCATCGTGCCTGCAAGATGCCGTTAGCGTATGGCGTACTGTCCCGCACAGCCAGAGGTTCATCAAGGTCGCCGTTGGCTTCCGTTAGCGTCACAGTCAGCGGGCTGCTCCGAGACTGGCGGGCTGCCGGTTTAGTGGGGAAGTGCGAGGCACGGATTCAAGGGGAATCTGCCCGTGGTACAGTCGGACATACCTGTAATCGCCAAGTACCAGGTATTCTCTGATGCTCACATCTCTACTGGAGTATCACGGATCAGTCCTTTGCCACCATAGGTCGCAACAGACGACCACCACACAGTCGCGATGCCCAACATCGTCGTGATCGGGTACGTTCCCACCCTATGACATCGATAGCCAAGCCACCATCGCCTTGCAATACTCGCTGACGCTTCCTCCAGAGCAGGAGTCTCCGGCCTTACCTCCGCTCTCCTCCTCTCCAAGGATCCCCAGAACAAAGTGGCGATCATCGCCAAACACCACCTAGGCGACTACTCCATCGAATATGCCTCCCCGTGGGCCGGCGCAAACTTCACACCGTAAGTAGGCTCACCTCTAGGAGACACCAAAAAGGCCAACACCTGACCAACCTGCAAACAGCATGTCTTCCCGCGAAACCAGCCGCTGGGAGCGCCGGACCTGGCCGTACCTCAAAAAACTCGCCTCCGAGGTTCCCGAAGCTGGAATCCATTTTCAGAGTACGTCCTTCGTCCGACATCGTTTCAGATCGCTCATTTGAGCAACTCCGCACTAACGCACAGCAGAGAACAGGATCTACCGCCGGAGGAAAGACCTTAGCAGGCTGCAAGACGGCAGCGCATCGATGCTGAATAACGTATTCGCCGCGGATCCACATTATAAGGATTTCGTGGAGGACTTCCGGGCCTTGCAGGACGATGAGCTGCCTGAGGGAATAGCGTCAGGCTCGGAATTCAGCTCGGTGTGTATCAACACGATGCTGTATCTGCCCTGGCTGGTGGGACAGTGCAGACGGAATGGCGTGAGCTTGCACCGTGGTACGATTGCACACGCTGGTGATGTGCGGATTTTTCCGGGCACGAGGACGAAGGTCGATGTAGTGATCAATACTACGGGTTTGGGTGCGATGAAGTTAGGCGGTGTGACTGATCAGACGATGTTCCCCATCAGAGGGCAGACGGTGGTGGTGGGAAACGTGGCGCCGTTCATGCAATGTCATTCTGGAACTGACGATGGCGATGAAGAAGCGTGTTATATGATGACAAGGGCGTCAGGTGGTGGGACAATTCTCGGAGGGACGACTCAGGTCGGTAATTGGGAAAGTCAGCCAGATCCCAACATTGCCAATCGTATCATGAAGTGGGCTGTAGAAATGATGCCTGAGTTGACGGCTGGGAAGGGTGTCGAGGGTCTCGACATCATCCGTCATGGTGTGGGCTTGCGTCCAGGCCGAGAAGGTGGCGTACGCTTGGAAAAAGAGAAGATCGACGGCACATTGGTGGTGCACAATTATGGGCACTCTGGTTGGGGCTATCAGGGCTCCTATGGCTGCGCTGAAGAGGTGGTAGCGCTCGTCAGTAGTATAGCTCCAAGGGCCAAGCTGTAGGGGGAGAGCCAAATGCTGCAATCATGTTCTGCAGCCGATGTACCCTCCGAGCTTTCTCTCATGCCGAGCTTCTTCAAGAAATATTCGGGCTTTGGTCGTGCTAGTGGTTTGGTGAGGTTATCGGCGACGCTTTCGTCGGTTGAGACTCTGGTAGGTGAAAGAGCACCATCTGTTACCTTCTCTCGGATGAAGTGGTATTTGACATTGATCTGTTTCGTTCTGGCGTGATACTCACCGTCCTTCGTAGGCTTCTGACTGAATTATTGTCGGTGCGGAGCGGGAGGCCATTGACCCTCAAAGTTGCTCTACTGCTGCGACAACTCGACCTTCGACCACCAAAAGTCCGTCTCCTTCTGAAAGACATCCTCGACCATGACGGCTGCCTCGCCTACGTCCGAGCCCCCAAGCAATTGCGTATTGTCCTTGCCGAATACCATGACCATCGCAGCGTCTCGATCAGACTTCTGCCACTCCTTCCGACCGCTGTAAGTCCTTTTCAGCCTATTTGGATCGCCATAGCAAATGAAACTGACTGTATAAGCGTGCAAGATGCCCGACAACACATCCAAATCTTTTGACTGCGCACAAGTCTCAGGATCTCGGACTTCGTATTGCATATTGTCTCCGTGACGAGCACCCTCCACAATATTCCTCCGCATCGCCCAATGGTACAGATAGACGGGTGCCTCGGGGCTGGCGTAATAGGCTGTCTGCAGAACAGGTGCCACATATGCGTAATGGGCGTAGGCTGCTTCGATGCGTTTATACTGGTCTCCAACGCCGTGATCTTGTCGGTCCTCTTTGTAGATGGAATATGTATCTTTGCTAGGGTCTGGGTACAGCTTTTCGATAGCCTGGATGTCCTCGTCGCTCATCTGAGGCAGCAGTGTTTCCCAGAACTTGGTGAACTCAGAAGACTCTTGCATTTTCTTGTTGACGTACAGTGAACCCTCGTTGCCCACAAAGCCGGTCATGATAGGCATTTTATGCCATCTTCCCTTCTTCCAGGCGTCGATCGGACGACTGCGGATAATTTCGCCGTCAATGACAGGCTGGAAAGCCCACCTAAGGCTTGGGTTGTATTTCTGGAAGACCGTGTTCTGCGCCTTGACGATGGTCTCCAATGGCAGAGATCGGAGGTATCCAAACACTTCTGAATCCGGCATTGACTCTGGGCAGCCAGTTTCTCTTAGATAGTCTTTGAACTGTGCTTCGTGTATCTCGGCGTCGGGTTGCCTCACAGCGCGTGAAGTCGGTGCTCCACTCTGGATAATCACCTTGTGGAAAGGTGGCTTTTGGCCCTCTTGGTAGTTCAGCAGATGGTGACCGATCGAATGTGCACCTGCCGAAAGTCCTGAGAGAACGACGTTTCCTTTGTCACCTCCAAAATGGTGAATGTTCTCCTGAACCCACTCCAATAAGCAGATCTGATCCTTCAGACCCAAATTTAGGGCGCCCTCATCAGCACTCAATTTTGAAGGTAAGAAGCCTAGAGAACCGAGACGATAGCCAAACGATACACCGAGGAATGGCTGTGCGGACCATCCGACCATAGAGGCTGTGTTGTGCATGGCTGCATTACCGCGATTGAAAGCTCCGCCATGGAAATAGACCATTACTGGCAATGCTGTAGCGTCATTGTGCCGTACTTGTCGGAAAATGTTGACAGTCAGGCAGTCCTCGCTTTCCTCGAGTTTCGGACCGATCACGAGGAACTGCTGCGCTGGTGCTCTCGGTCCCCATGTCGTGGCATCGACTGTACCATTGCTCTTTTCGACTTTCACGGGTGGGCGGAATCGACGATCGCCGGTAGGTGGTAGAGCATAAGGGATCCCTCTGAAAGCTTCGACTGCATGAGGAAACCCATCATGAACCGTGGCGCCGACGATGTGTCCTTGAGGCAATCGAACTTCTGGCGCTTGCTGCATCTGCGTCATGGTCTCTGAAAGATGCAGAACTGTGTTGCTCTACCATGAGTTGTACCCAGTGATGAGTTGATGGCCAAGATCATCAACCGACACTTAAGATGACGTTGCACCTCACAGAGCGGCTATTCATTATCCACCGAAATGGCCTGATAGGCGTCGTGTAGAGCAGCGGCCCGGCGTGGGATGTGCAGATGCCGAGTCCTGGCCGGTGGAGGTTCGTTCGCTCTTCTCCGTTCGTGACCCCAACCGCCTCCGGCCCTCCATCGGTTGGGTAACATTCGTGGTTGCATCAGATATTGGGCCAATCCGGGTCATAACTTTCATAGCCATTCCACCAGTCGACCTCGTAGCTGTTGAAGAGGGCGTCTGCTGTGAAATCGACAGGAGCTGGCTGGGAATGATCGACGCCTGGCAGCGCGGGTTGCAAAGCTGTTGGGTGTGAGGCATTTTGGTTGAACGGTGCGACAGTTTCCCTTCCTCCAGCACTGTCAGAAGGGTAAATCGAGGTCGGCGAGGCGACATCATCAGGTTGATCCACTGATGGTCTCCGCGACAGTCTCGTCCACTGAGCATGTTGTGTGTCTTCGTTGGCGTCAATAATCGAGGCAACGCCGTCCTTCACCGACCGTGTGCCGATGCCGGAATGTATGCATATGTCCAAGATATCTCTCACCTTTGACAGGTCGATGCTGATGCTTTTGGTCTGGTTTGCACTAGCTGTAAACGCAGAGGCCATCATCTCCTTAAGCTCATGCAGCTTTCGATCCTTTCATGATACATGTCAGCAGGGCGGCAGCCACAAATTAGAGTGGGGGGAAAGACCTACCATCAGTTTCATTGAAGGACAGGCGGGTATCATCCTCTGAACAAATTTGCGGCAAGTTTCAATGTTGCGTTCCTTTTTGTGCGCTGTAGCCGTATCGACTGAATAAATAAGCTGCATTTCGATCGTGGCTACCACAGCAGCGCAGTAGCCTATTGTTGAATCGTATATCTGGAAGGCTCGCGCTTCGATGAAGCCGATAAAATAGAGAATCCATCTCACATGATGAGTGGCATAGAATGATGTCTGCTGACGGAAGAGCTCCGAATCGTGCTGGCTGCCCTGAAGCTGCAAAATGATGAGGAGCGGGTGGTTGAGCAGGCAGATCATGGTATGATACATGAAGCGGCTAAGCAGCCAGGGCGCCCAATATTCGCGGCACGACTCAAGGTCGTCAAGAGTCAGTTCGCGCAGTTCGAAGTGTTTGATGCGGTGCAAATGCGGCTGCAGGCGTGTCTCAATACTCATGACCCCAGAGAGAGTCTCGTTATACCTCGAAGTCGTTAGCCAGGGCCACGTATCCCGTCCACTATTCAGAAAATGTCGGATGTAGGCCATCACTTTGACCCACTCGTCGCTCATTTCGAGCACAAAGACCATGATACCGTTATCGCCTGTCGAATGCTCATAGGATGATCGGTACTCTGGTCGAATGTTGTGGAGAGACGGTGTAGAGCAACTTTGTGGGTACACTATCAACTTGCGGTCTGGCATCTGTTCCAGCTGTGATGTGAAGCCCAACAGACGTCGAAGAAGGACGACGCTCCAGTAACAGCATCTTTTCTCTTCTGCGGAGGCTTTGACGGCCTGACCCGCATCGAGTTGTAGACTCTCGCTGGAGAGAAGCATACTCGTGAGCGAAAGCAACGATACGGCCTTCTCACTGTTGCCATCTGATAGACACTGTCAACATAGGTTTTGTAAGCTCATGCCAGTCGGCCATACGTACCGTCAAGGTAATAGCGCGCGACGATAACCAGAGCCTGCAGAGTAGTTAGCTCGGAAGTACCGCAAATCACATCCTCGAGGATACAGTTCTCGATTGCGGCCTTCAACAGACTTGAATCGATTTCATGGGAGAAAAAGGCTTTGGTGCCAGCGAAACGGAGCGATGACAATAGTATGGCAGAAAGTGTGCAGCCACCCCGGCGGTGAATAGTTTGAGCAAAGTCGGACGATGGAAAGAGCACTAGTGGTTGACATGCATGATGTCTCTCGTAGAGCTTTGCCAATGTGTTGACATCAGAGGTCGAGAGGTGCTTAATTGCATTTACTATCATCGAGTATCCTTGGCCGCCAGCTGTCGGGGACTGGCTGAAAGGTGCCAAATGACCACTTCGTTGAGTACCAATGGCATTGAGATCGCGCTGATACTGCTCACGCTGCGAGTTGCTGACGATGTATTGGACTGCTGAGCCGAGTGAGGTTGAACGCTCATCCTGTCCTTGAGTTAGCAAGCACAAGCCCCAGGTATCAGGGTTGCGTCAAATACCCATCGTTCCTCGCTGATGGGATCTGATGATGCTTGTAAGGAAGAAGTCTGCGTCACTGGATGTTTGTCGCTCGTGAGAGCCAGTATCGGTTGCAAAGGTTGTCCATAATAGAAGCATGACTGGCAGAGCCGAAGACAAGTGCTACATATCGGTCGCTCGCCCGAGCACTTGCCTTTCTTCCTTCGGCAAGGCTCACATGCTTGTCGAGCGCGCTTCGGAGGTCGCGCTGACGCCATGTAAAAAGCATGTAGCAAAGAACATTTGAAGGCAGGCACGTCCTTGCAGTAGGGCGGCCCAGGAACTTGAAGATGGAGATTCGGTCACGTGTTGAGCGGATGAGCCTTCACAGCGCCGCCGGTTGACTGGCAGGACTAGTGTCAGGCAGTGAATGGTGAACTTTGCTGTGCCGCCTGGGCGTCTACGTCGTCTACTACATCAGAGCTATGTCAAACGCTTAAAACCAGACGCTCTGGCTCGTCCTGCCCGCAGGTGAGAGGTTTCTGCGCGCTTTCCTGCTTGGCAGAGTACTTCGCCTCTGTGTCGAAGGCATTTCCCCCTTCGAGCGCCGGGTTGCCTCGAAAATAACCTGTTTATATAACGCCTGCAGCGAGGACATACACCACATGTTTCCTAGAGCAAGTCGGTCAGAGCTTCAAAGCGTCTGACTTGTTACCTGATTGAGTCGGTTCTCCCGGTTGGTGCGGGTACTTTTGAGCTCCGACTGCAGTCCTACAGAACACATCTTTCCGGCAGACTTCCCTGCCACAGCGGGCTTCAGTCTGTCCCGCGAGGGCGAGGGCTCATGAATCATAGTCCCCCCCAAAGGCTTCGCGAAAGCAAAGCCAAACGATGGGTGCACACACATATGACTTCAAATACCAACCAACATATTTCATTGCTCAGGTATGGCAAATTTGAAATATGGCAACGACGACAGCACTACTGACGACGACATACACCGCAATCG
Source organism: Cyphellophora attinorum (assembly GCF_001299255.1). Taxonomy (NCBI): domain Eukaryota; kingdom Fungi; phylum Ascomycota; class Eurotiomycetes; order Chaetothyriales; family Cyphellophoraceae; genus Cyphellophora; species Cyphellophora attinorum. Next base: position 57,584 of record NW_017253248.1, on the reverse strand, counting down.
ACGGTCTACTATCTACTAGACACAACGAACACCCCCAAAGGCTTCACAGAGTAAAGCCACACGATGGTGCACACACATATGACTTCAAATATCAACATATTTCATTGCTCAAGTATGGCAATATTTGAAATGCGGCAATACCATTCGACAGATGTTGTACGAAGGAAGGAAAGAAAGTCTCTGAGGGAAAATGGGAGGAGCCAGGGTTATATACCCTGCGATTGTGCCGGTTGGTCTGCCAGATCAGCTTCTGTGACTCACAAAATCCTTTCTTGAACCCGGCCCAATGATGAATCTCGAGTTGGATACAGCTGGCGGAACTGTATTTGTATGTTGCCAATCAAAATTCGAATAAATGGCACAGGTCGTGCTTTTTCATTTGCTACAGAAAAGCAGCTGAAGCCGCGAGAGTACATTAAGCAGGAGTAAGTGACTCATGCGAACCTTGAAGCATGTGATCCGCAGCACACGAATGAATTCCTCCAGAGGACAAGTGTAACGAATCGATTACCTACTGTAGGAGAGCACTGGTGTCGATTAGATGCCCATGAGTGAATCGTCTCAGGGCTGACAGTGCCCGAAATGCGAATTTTCAGGGCGTCGAAGTCTTTTCCTTAGGCGGTAGCATACATACTGTAAATTCATGGGCCTTCGGGCGGGGTCTGGCATGGTCTATCGCCCACATGCGTTTTTCCTTCTGCTGTCGTGCCTTCAATGACGATGGCGACGTCAGTTGTGCGTGTACTTCAACTCCTCGGCACAAGCATCATTGTAGTGGCACGGTGTGCTCTTTCTTAGGGAAGAAATACGCGCGTGGCTTGAAATACGAGATGCGCCACCAGATTAGCGAAGCGCTAACGGGTAGCCTGCAGATCACTGACCGGGGTTCTTTAGACGTCCACGGTCAATCAAGTGGATTTTCTGGGGATGTATTGAGGGGATCTTCACAATAGCATCAGTTGTGTCGAATATATGTACACGAGTATTCTGATACGTGTTGTGTTTCCTCTTCCACGACGTGCCATCACTGCCGCTCCGGCGGCCATCGCTCCAGCTTCTTCGGCCATAATCGCTTCAGTTTCTTCATCGGACTCTCGTTCTCCTTGTCCTCGTCCACGCTGCTGAAGTGCTTCTTCCGCTTCCGCTCTCGCTTCGTTCCTAGGGTCTCCTGCTCCCTGTTATGCATCTCGTCGACGTGAACTCTTGCTCCAGATAGCTGCTTTGCACCGTTACGGCGCTCCTTCGCCTGTTTCGCTCTGAGCCGCTTCTCTGCGTCTTGTGCCCAGTAGTCTTTCTTCTCCCATGGGTCGTCTAACTCCAGCTGCGCGATGTCCCATGCAGCAGTTGGTACTCCGTGTTTGAGCACCTCGCGTACGTTCTCTGGGGGTATCAGTTTTCCTGTGTCTTCTCGTCGGGCATACTCGCGTCCAAGGGGAGGGACAGTAGCCTCCTTAATGGACACGCCATACTTGTGGTCGGTGCTGTAGCGTAGCCAGTTGTCTGGATATTGTGGGCCGCAGAATCCAGAACCTTGTGGCGACAGTGTACGCGACAGCGTGCTGACCTCCACTTCCATACCTCCACTGAGTCTGGCTGGCCTCTCCTGTTTTATCTCCCGCCATTTTCCTTCTGCCGATTCCTGGGGTGGTGTAGGAACTCGGAGCTCGAGCACATGTCGGTAGTCGTCTACGAGGCTTTGAGCTGGAAATCTAGACCGTCGATCTACAGGTAGATCGAGCAGTGCCTGCGCAGCGTGTTTCTCCTCTCTGCTGTACTCGTTCTTGCTGCTGTATTCGTCTTCCGTCTCGTAGGGGTCCTTCGCGTGGACTGAGAGAATTTCCGGTCCGTTCAAACCGAAATGGAAGTACTGGGCGAGTTCTTTGCCCTGATAGGATGGTGGGCGGACGATGCTGGGTCGTTGGCCAGGACTAGTTGTGTTTCGAGTTGCTTAGCAGCATCGTTGACGGCGTCGAGGAGAGCTGCAAGGGTGGCCGTTTCTTGTTGCTGAGCAGCATTGACGGCTTCGAGCAGAGCGGGAAGTGATGCCCTCTTCTCCATTTTGACCGAGGTCGGAAATCGAAGACGGAGAGTGATAAAGGGAGCCATTTTGAATGTGATGCTGTGAAGATTGGGAGTGTATGAACAGAATGTTGTGAAGCTCGAGAATGTATGAATGGACAGCGTGAAGACCGAGAGTGACGAAGCAGTGTGATCAGAGTGTTTTCGGTTTCTTAGGGCGGGCAGTGGGCTTAGGGAGGTCCCTTTGTGCCTGTGTGAGTAGTTCCTCTCTGGCTTGGCAATCGAAGGTACTCGTTGATGCATCTTCCATATCCTCGATGAAGAACTCGCCCAGCATATCGTCCACTTCACTCCATTGAAAACATCTGCCACTTCACTTCTGCAACTCAACATCTGCTTCTCAAGCTCTCTTCATACAACAAACTACCACCCACATCATGACGATGCACACCCGCCGTAATCGTCAGCCCACAGCAAAGGGTGCCGAGTACCAGGAGACCCTCCACAAGACTCCCTCTCCCAAGGGCATCAACAACAGCAGCACCAAGAAGCCTTCTCCCGCTGCTGTCTGCAAACCTGTAGCCTCTCCTGCTCGTAAGAGCAACAACAAGAAGACCTCTTCTGCAGCTCGCAATGCTGCAGCCATCGCCGTTGTTGAGGCAATCGACAGATCACCGTCGTTCTCGCCTATCTCTCCTCCCACCTCACCATCAAGCAGCAACAAGAGCAGCAATCCTCTGCAAGCTTATGACAACGCCATGGCTAAAGCAGCCGCCGATGCTCTCGCCGACTTCAGCTCGGATACATACTATACCGAATCGTATCCGGAGTGGAAGTTCAGGATGCGTGGAGAGCGAGAGCGTGCTGCATGGATTGTAGCAAAGCCAAAAGGAGCACCAACAGCTGCAGAGCCATCGTCGGCGCGTCGCCGCCTCTTCACATCTTCAGACATGGACGATGATGTCTATGTCGACAACGACCCGCCCATATACATCAAACCGAAACTTCGCCGGGATCATGCCCTTATGGGTATCACGGCTGGCGTTCGCAAGCCATCTAAGAAAGGGCAGTACAATGGCTGCCATATCCGAGTCCACAAGACCTTTGCCGCTAATCTGGGTCTTTACTACCACAAAGATGGTAAGGGTGGCTGCATCACGCCCAAGGAGCTGGCACATGATAGGGAGAAGTTCGCAGAGATAGGCATCGACATTAACATGCCTGTCGGTCGGCCGATTGATATCGACGAGTCTAGCATCATCCAAAGGCGCACGACTTTCTAGGGAAAACGCAACATCGACGTTAGAAAGCGAAGCGCGTCAATAGTCTAGCGTTCCAATCTCTGCTTTTTAGGTCATCGTCAGCGTCGTCGACCACAGCCATCAACGCAGCAGCATTTTGTTTGCATACCTGGAGCTCGAGGAAGAACATCATCATACCACCCTTAGCGGTATACCGACAACAGCCGCTCACATTTTATTGAGACGGTGCTGAGAAGTCTCTGACTCCGGCATGACCAGCACATGATCGATACTTGTCCAAACAGCGGAGGAAGAACGGCCTCTAGTCCTCAGTCTCCAGCACATAGTCAGATGCAAGGAACTCATCGCCATTGACAAACATCCAAGAGCGTCTTCTTTAGGTCCAGCTAGGAGAAGAGAATATCCATGCAGGCATCACCAATGTCGCCATCACTGGCTACGCCACCGAATCTGGCCCAGGAACACTTTATAGTATCACCGGCCCCAGCATGGCTCTCGCCGAGCAATTCTTCGTCGCCTTCGAGCCGACATCGACGACATTGGCAACTTGCATACCCATCAAAGCCGTCCAATGAAGGTTTCCAGGAGCAAGAGTCGCACGAACAGGCAACCCTGTTACAAGGCATCAAGAATTGGTCAGACCGGGAATTATATGGTACTGAAAACAACTACCGAAAGTCTCCTTTTCGAGCTCCATGAATTTTGACAATAGATGCATCACAAAACAAAGAGAGCTGTCTCAAACACATATGCTGGGATGCAAATTCTACCGTTATCCATCAACATCCGTGCGTGCAGGTCTAGAGGGGCATGATGACGACAGGTATGCCCGTGCCAGGGTTTGGAGAATGCACAGGAGCTTCCCCTCAGGAGAACCCTTCCACATAGAGGCTTCAGGGGCTCAAAGCCTTGTCCCAGACAATGTGTACGGCGCAGTGGTCAAGTCGAGGAGACTTTCAATTGAAATGGACTTCTCGCGCAGGGCAAATGTGCTCGCTCGAATGGGTGCTTCCGACTGCGCCGTGTAACGTTCGGAGCCACAACACGTCTCGAAAGCGCTGATTTATACCTGGAGAAATACTACCGCAAACTCATAAGTACGCTGGAAACCGGTCGGATCAGCCGTGACAGATGGCCCATCAAAGTACCTTTGGAAGCGCTCAGTCACACTCACAAGTACAATTACGTGGAAGAAGGCGTCAAGATTGGCAGAGCCAAGGAAGAAATTGCCATGCCTACCCAGCAGTATATTTCCCGCACCCGGAAAACATACCCACGACAGCTATGAAGACCTCGGAGGAGAGACAATACCCAACCCTCATTCATGAAGTGGCACTCAGGATTGTGGAACCATAGGTCTCGTTCATGAAAACAGCAAGGTACTTTCGATCGCTAGGACGTGTACTCACGACGGTCGTGAAGAACTCGAAGAAAGGGAAGCTCTCGGCGGTCGACATAACCCGTGGACACAGCCTACACCATGACGACTAGTTACGGTAGCTATATATATATCCTAAGCACGGGAAGCAGGACAAAACAGCTGGAGACATGAACAGCCGAGCCATCGGACGAGACCTGCTGCTCTTGCAGTAGGACGAGAACAACACCGAAAAGACCACAGCATTCGCCAGACATCGTACCGCGACCCGAGTAACTTGACCTTCAGCCAGCGTGCGTTGGGACGCCGCTACTAAACGCAACAATACCCAGGCGACCAGCATGTCAAATTCTCACGGGTCTTCAAACACAGACGCACCAAACGCCAATGCAATGGAACATGCTCGTCAAGGATACTCAAACCGACAAGGAGTATGTGCAGAAATCGACGTCGGAAAAAACGCAGCCGCAGGAACATGGAAGGGATCTACAGAATCATAGGCACTGACCTGTGAATACACGAAGGACTCACCCCAGAAAGTCACATTGAGCCTAGGACCGCTGACGCTACGGGCTTGACGACAGCACAGCTGACTTTTCCGGCAGTAGGGGCAGTAGGAAAAGGCTCATGGGTTAAAGGAATGCCCATTGCTCTGTGGCTTAGGTACGGGTGTTTAGAGAAGCCTAGGACAGGTGATGCTGCGGGTAGGATTGGAATGCTTAAGCAGGGTAGCAAAATGCATTCATCGAAAGTAGCGTGACGCTTTCAAGTCTGAACATGTTTGTGCTGAGGCAGCGATTGCTCAGCGTATATAATCGCATCTATACATTACGAAGGCTTGCTGTGCTTCTCGTGCCAATTGCGGCTCTTCAATTCCATACTCTTACTCACTGCTACTCAGCTGGCATTGATAGACCTCTAGCAACATCCTTCGAGGGCGGTAGAAATCCGTAGTGTGGGGTAGGCAAATAGGACGACCGTCGTCCCGATTGACTATTGTGCGGGATATTACGGGGACGGGCGGAGATAGGGTCCCATTTAGGTCTTCAGCCTTGGAGAACTTTGGAAGGAAATGATCATGTGCGTGTCTTCCATTGCGGCTCCTGTTCCCTCTCCACCATTCCACAGGGCTCTCAAACGCGCTGTAGCCGCAGCTGCCTTCTGCAGGATATGCCTGAGTCTGCAGCGATCAGCTGACACTGCTATCTCCGTGGTGTAGGGTATGCAAATCAAAACTCTACCCAAGGTCTCTCGACACGCCGGATGACTCGAAGCCATTGTCAACCCCGGATCTCTCGCTGCCCTAATCATTTCATTGCCGCCTGACAGCGCCTCCAAGAGCCCTGGCTTGCTGTGTAAGGTACTCAGCATGCGGAGCAGATGAAAGACCACTTTGGGAAGGACGTCTACTCGTCGAGGACGGCAATGGACTGATGTCTAGAAGCTGACCACAAGACTAGACCACCCGCGGCCCTAAGCGGTGACCACCAACCGATCAACAGCATTGCGTCGCCGCTTGATATCGCCTCCAAAGGTACTCTGCACGCGGAACAGATGGAAATCCGCTTCAGGAAGGACGCCTGCCTATCCTTCGAACTTGTGGACGTTCGGAGGTTGTAGACGATCACCGGCATGCAAGTCAAAGCCTTGGCCCTGCCATGTCCTAGCACTTCTGCACGCTTTCTCCTTCCCGACACACCAGCCCCGACATCAAACAGTCCAGACCCCAACGCTTCCACTCCGCCGTCCCTCAACAAGATATCCGTCCTTCAATCGGACCCGCTCAACCACACCTCGCCCTGTATTCTCATTCATGCGGTCTTCTACTGACAGGTTGGCTCCAACACCAACATCTACCTGCCGCCCGTCGGTCTTGTCATAAACCTTAACCACGTCCTCCCCGGCAGCCGCAACAATATGCCGCGAGTCAAACATCATTGAGGTTATTGGATTATCGTAGGCGAAGGCGTCGTAAATACTGCCTGTGCGGAGATCCCATATCTGTAAAGGAGAGTGTCAGCTGAGTGCCTTTCGAGGCAGAGATCGTATGCAGGGGAAAAGCTGTACTTACGCGAATACTCCGATCCACACTCCCCGTCACAAGATGCGTCTGATCGAACTGCAGACACGTCACGGGGCCCGTATGACCCACCAGACTTCGGTGGACTTGGCCTGACCTCAGATCCCACAGCCGGACCATCCCATCTGCTGTCCCACACGCCAGCGCAGCGTCGAAAACCTGTAGTGCGCCGACAAAGTCCGCGGTTGCGTCGGCGGCGCGACCTGATGGTCGCCATTGCGGTTCCGATGTTGAGGTTGGGTTAGTGTTGATGGTAGCACTGGCTTGTGCCGCAGCCCAGAGAACATCTAGGGTCTGCACGCAGCGACCCTTTACGAGATCCCATTGCCGCAAAGTTTTGTCGGCGGAGCCAGACACTAGAGTGTCGCCACGGAGGTGCAGAGCGGTGACTTCGTCGATGTGAGCTTCCAGCACAGTAAGTGGACAATCCGCCATTGCGTCCGGTGGGGGTGGAGGAGGCTCGTCTTCGTGCTCATTCCCAAAACCGAGTGCAGCCTCTTCGTCTTCCTCGTCGGCGCGGCTGGGATCATCATAGGTAGATTTGTGTTCGTGGGGCTCGTACCTCGCTTGGGAAAGGTCCCAGAGGCGGATAGTGGCGTCGAGGCTGCCGGTGGCGACGATGTTGTCTTCCACTTGCAGGCAGCGGACGGACGCCGTGTGGCCTTCGAGGAAGCCCATGCATCGGCCTAGGTTGAGGTCCCAGACGCGGACGGTGTCGTCGAGGGCGGCGGTGACCATGGTGCCGAATGGCTGGTCGAAGTCGAGGGCGGTAATAATGTCGGTGTGTGCTGGGATGGTTTTGAGGTTGGTGCCTGATTCGAGGTGCTCGTGGAGGACGGGCATGGATTTTCGTTTAGTGTACTTTGGGCGGCGGCGCGATTTGGGTGAGGGTGTGACTGATGATGAGGGTAGCTTTTGGTAGATGGATTCAGACATGAATGACGGGTCTTCGCCTGTTGACTCGGGCGTCACGGGTCGATCCTGCGTTTCGGCGATAGATGCCGCCTCCATCTGAGCATCAAGATCATCCTGCATGTCCTCAATGTTGTTGTCGAGATCCTGTAGCTCCTTGTCCACCTCTCCCTCCTCGTCCTCTAGACTGGCCAGCCTCTCAAGCACGATCTGTCGCATAGCGTGCAGATTGGCGATCTTGCTATCGATCTCCCTGATCTCGGTAGCACACATGTTCTTTCGGATACCCATCATCTCGAGTCTGTGGTTCACAGCATTTCGCTTCTTTTTGACGCTTTGTATCGTTGGCGGTCCATCTTCTTCTAGATCGACAGCACCAAGGAGTTTCTGCTTGGATGCCCGCCGCCTATGGCCTTTCCTGTGCTCGGTGTCGGCCTCTGGCAAAGAGGCTTGAAAGCCCTGAAAAAGCGAGTATGTATTGTCATCATCGGGGATGTTGCTGAGCTGCTCGTCGGAGATGTAGGTGATGGCTCGATGGGCGATCTCAGTGGGGGCGACCCGTGCTCTGATGAGTTCAGAGGGAGCTTGTTGGGTAAAGGAGAAAACTGAGCGCTGGAGGGCTGGTCGACGCATGGTCCTCGATATGCTCCGCATGGCATTGTTGTACTGTCCTGTTGTTTCTTCGCCGCCCATTAGTTGTCCGGCGGTGGCTGTCACCTTGCGGCCAAACGCCTCGAGCTGTCGCGTCTAGTGGAACTGTGTCAATTGACGCTACGCGCCCATTTGGGACCTAGGCAACGTACATCTAGCACTGCCCCGAGCACCGAAGTCTCCCCCTCGTCCGCCATAGAGGTTCGTCGCGTCTCTGAAGCATTGCGGCTATGTGTTCTGGAGCCGGCCATCCAGTACAAGGAGATCGCTGTCCCCCAAATGGGAGGAGCTTCAATCAATATGGGAAAGCAAGGTCGTGTCCGCGAAGAGTCCTTAGCAATGTGTATGTATTCAAGCAAGTGATCAAGTCGGTGGCCTACAAGCTGCACTGGAGATGAACACGATGCTTGTACCTAAGGTACCCATGTCGCTTGCACGCGAGCCCTTGAGACCGCGGCGGCAGCGATGGAGAAAAAAAGTGACGTCCTCCGACCTCCGACACCCCTCCCCACACAGCAACGGCCCGCGCACACCTTGAAAGCTCCAGCACTGCATGATTCCTGAACAGATCTCACTTCAGGCCAACTACACTCTCGCATTCTTTTCGCATACTTGAAACACACGCACTCTTTAGTATTCATAGATGGCCTTCGCCGCGGCTCTACCTAGGACTCTCCTTCGCACCTCGACATAGCGCGGACGAGCACCAAATCGCATGCATACACCTTCACAGACGAACGGCGAGAAGACGCTGGTAGTGCCAGGCGCTACGAACGAGACACCGGCTCTACAGCACAAAAGGTCTTCCGCGAGCATGGACAGCGCAATCGACCTCTCCGATGCCACAAAGGCTCTCGACCTGGCGAACATTCGCTTCCAGCTCATCCGTCTGGAGGATACCATAACCTTCCACCTAATCGAACGCGTCCAATTCCCCCTCAACGCCACGATCTACGACCCCCAACTCCTCCCCATCCCCACCACCAACCTTGCCCTCCCACCCACGCTATCCCTCATGGACTACATGCTCTCCTCCACCGAAACCCTGCACTCCCTCGTCCGCCGCTACGACTCCCCCGACGAATATCCGTTCTTCCCACAAGTCCTCCAGCGGCCGATGCTGAGCAGCCTCGCATACCCACAGATCCTGCATCCGAACGACGTCAATGTCAACGATGTGATCAAGCAGAGATATATCGCTGAGATCCTGCCGGAAGCATGCCGGCATTTCGACGGGAGGGGCGATCGAGGCGAGGCCAAGGAGAATTACGGGAGTGCCGCGACGTGCGATGTCGCGTGTTTGCAGGCGCTGAGTCGGAGGATTCATTTTGGCAAGTTTGTTGCGGAGTCGAAGTTTCGGAAGGAGACGGAGAGGTTTGTCAAGTTGATCAAGGCTGAGGATCGGAAGGGTATTGATGAGGCGATCACGGATAGTAAGGTTGAGGCGAAGGTGTTGGAGCGGTTGGGGTTAAAGGCCAAGACGTATGGGACGGACCCGTCGATTGCGCCGGCGGGAGGTGTTGAGGAGGGGAAGATCAATGTTGATGCGGTGGTGCGGATGTATAAGGAGGTCGTGATTCCGTTAACGAAGGTTGTGGAGGTCGAATATTTGATGCAGCGGCTAAAGGGGACGGAGTGGGAGTAGTCGCTCAGCTCTCGTGTCGAAAGTCGTTCCTCCATCATGCATCCGTAGCACAGGCGGCGGTGCTGGGAAATCCTCACTCAGTAGAACAATAGACAGACCAGAATCAGGCCGCACCGGTTTGCTGCAAAGCCACCCCAGCCCCTCAAGCTCCTAGCGGCTTCAAGAACTCCCCAACCGCGGCCACCGCTTCCGTAAACTTCCCCGCCTCAATCAGAATCAACCTCCCCATCGGCCGAATTCCCATCTCCTGAAAAGCCCTCTTTGAATCGCTCGTTCCCTCGTCCCGCTGCGTCGCGTACTCATAACCACCCGCACACAGTGCATATCGCTCAAAGACTTCGTCCTCGGGATGGAAGTACATCGTCTCGAATGCCCCTCCTCCAGATCCACCGCTGCCACCTTTCTGCTTCTTCTTCTTCTTCGGTCGCTCATCTTCACCATTGTCGAGTTGTGATGCGATTTCCGTGTAAGTCTTGCTTACGATGAGGTAATGCGTGAACTCGTATGGCTCGCCTTCCTGGACAGCCCAGGCGATCTCCTCCGGCAGGAAGGCGTACATGGGCGGTGCGACTTCTGCGGGGCAGTTGATGAGGCGGTCTGTGAGTATCAAGCCGATCTTTGGGAGTGGCGTTTGTGATAGCAGGGTTGTTAGAGTGCTAAGTTGAGTATTGCTCGCGCTGCGAGAGCGTAGGTATGATGCCAGTTCCGCCACGAATGGCTTGCTGCCATCGGCAGTGGTGTGTGTGTGCAAGTTTATGACCGACAAGAATGCATAAGCGTCCGTTTCCTGCCCGTCGACTTTTACTGTCGATCCGAGAGTAGGCTGGCTAAGAATCAGATCTGTGAGGGCGGAGATGTTGAGGTTGACGGCGTCGATGTCGAAGAGCTGGTTCAGTAGAGACTTGATGCCATGGAAATCGATCTCGGGGCTGGGATCGAACCACTCGAAATCCACATCGAGAGTCTCGAAGTCTTCGTCCGAGTCGCCTGAGTCTTCTTCTACGTGGGCGTTGCCACTGGAGTTGGTGATAGCCTTGTCTTCTGACTGTTGCTTGCGCTTCGACATGTTGACTGTATCCCAAGTTGAGGTGGCTATGAACGAGTGGTTTTCAGGATGATACTTCGATCCGTTAGTACCTACAAAATCGAAAGAAGGCAACCAAACCGGCATCGAAAACTTTTTGCCTTGTCTTGATGTCGGAGAAAAACAGCCTACCGCGCATTTCGCAAAGTCGTTTCAGCAGACCGGATGACAAGTCGACACTACGGAGGTAGGTAGATACTTTGGCTGGTGCTTCCATAACTTCTTCCGTGCTAAAACTTGGGACCTGCAACCCGTGCTCATGAACGGATATGGTCCGTTGTACCATGCTGCTCGCCGTGTGATCTGTGCGGTGATGACACACGCCAAAGCGCTTGACTGGTTTCAGCCGAGACCTGGAAGTCTGGAACATTTGCATCTCAACCCGCCCGAAGATTGCCAACGACAGCTGCTCAGCTGTTGAAACCCTAGTATGAGCTACTTTCACAGTCTTGTTGCCTAGGTAGCGCCTGTCGTTGAGCAATTTGCTACTACATCGACCTTGCAGACGGGGCCGGTGAGCAAACGATCACGGCTGCAAATTCCCGCCGATAACGATTCCTTCCCCAGTTGACAAACAGTACACATCGTGCCTGCCTGAGCAGGAGGTCCAGGTAACTGCGACCTCATCACACCACGGGAACGAGGATCACTTGTCACCGATCACAATGCCGTGAGAGCTTGAAAATCCCTGCCTTGCACCGGTCTGGACAGATTCTCTACTTCATCCCTCTTCCACCCGTAAATCCTAAAGCCTAACCTCTCAAATCCCTTCATAACGACCGATACTTCCATACCAGGTAAGTCACGTAAACGAGCGGTCAGTCTTGGACACCCTGGCTGTCCATCACCTTCGGATTCTGCGGCTGCTTCACACCACAACTCATTTCTGACATTCTATCCCTAGTACGCCACAACATGGGCAGAGTCTGCGCATCTTGCTCACGAGAGCTCCCTCGAACGTCGTACACAGGCAATCAGTGGTCTAAGCCAGTCGGAGTCTCGCGCTGTGCGGCTTGCGTACATGGCCATCAGATCGACATCCCCGTCGCCCCTTCTAACAGCGCCGGCCGGCACAACAACGCTTCTCGGGCCGTGTTTGAGGACGACGCTCTCGAGTACCCGTTTGCCGAAGGCGCATTTCGTTGGGTGGCCAAGGGAACGTATACCCACGGTGAGCGTGAAGGTCAGGCTTGTGTTTGCAAGTGGTTCAAGTCAGGCTCGGTCTTCTCCAAGGACTACTTCACACTCGACATCAAGGCCGCGGCCAAGGCACTGGAGATCGTCGACCTATTCAACAATATGGGCATCGTAACCAAGACTGTGAAGATCAATGTTCCTGCGGTCTGGACAGGATTGGAAGGCAGCAAATTGAAAGGTGTAAAGATGATCGTTGAGCCATTCATCCAGAACTACGAGAAGTTCAACAGCAACACTGGTTGGGTCGACGAATCTACGACATGGGGCATGGTCATGCAAGCCTTGAGCCACTTCAGCTACCACGTCACCCGCGGCAACTTTGTCCTCTGTGACCTCCAGGGCGGTATCTACCAGAAGGAAGTCGTTCTCTCAGATCCTGTCATTCTTTCCCAAACCGAAGAGTTCGGCGTCACAGACTTGGGCCCGAAAGGCATCAGATCGTTCTTCAGTCAGCACGAGTGTAACCCTTACTGCCGAGACCACTCGCACAAGCCAGCGAACCCGCGACAATTCTACGAGCCTCAGGAAGGATCCCTGATGCGGATGCGGCGCACAGTTCCTACCTCTCTGGCTCGGCCTGCTGCATCGTCCCGCCTCAGAGAGATCTCTGAGTACTGATGGGTTCGTCTGTGGAGGCGTATTACAGGGCATTCTCTTGGAGAGAAAGCCACCATAGGAACACCTCTGAGTTTCAGGCTCGGTCGATGAATGACATATTACAACAGAATATGATATGGCTACTATCACGGACCAGTGAAGACTTAAGAGAGCTTTTTGAGGATCTCCTCTTGCACGAAAATGACGAGGCACTCTACATAAGCAGTGCGCCATCATCCGCAATCGACTTCTCTGCAGTAACTAGATCTGCGCACATTGGTATAATGGGTCACAAACCCTCCGTGTAGAACAAACGAATAAAACTACCTACTGCCAGACCATATTGTATGTCCATCGCTTCACGAGACCGGTTGACAAGCTAGGTTGCTACCTACGTTGGTCGTTTGCTCGAACATTTTTGTCTATCTATCATGCACTTTACCATGACCAGCAATCGGAACAATCTCGTCCAGGCTCAAAAAGCCAAAATCCACGCGTCATCCAATCGCTCATTCGTGGCCTTCAAGCCTCCTGTCACAAGTATCGAAGGCTTCGCAGTCAGAACATCTGCATCAAACCACCCTCTCGGAGGCGGTGTCGGGCCAGATGTCTCAACAAGCTGCCATGTCTTAGACGCGATGTCGAAGAGCCAGACATCTCCGAGCATGTTTCCTGCACCCGCATGGCCCAGATTGCTCGGATCACTTTCACCAAACATCGTCACCAAGGACGGCTTCCCGCCCACCTCGAGAGCAAGTAGGCTGCAGACGCTGCGTGCCGTTGGCCCAGATTTGCCGTCGGCCTCGTAAGTGATTGTTTGCCATGCATCTGCGGCACAGTCGTACACATCAAGAGCACCGCCGTGCTCAACCTTGCCATCAAAGCCGTTCATGCGCCATACTTGCCCTTCGGTGTATGCGATGGATGCTCCACCCCTTGCTGGACCTGGCGCGTCAGCAAGCTGCTTCCAAGTCCTCCATCTGATACTGAACGACCACATGTCGCTCAGTCTGCCTTTCTCGGGACAGCCAGCATGCAAATAAATCTTGTCGACGCCATCACTGGTCATAGCGTGATAGCTGCGGCCTTCGGGCTTCGGCGCACTATCATCTATCGGTCCGATGCGGGCCCAGCCCTCCTCAACAGGACCCAACACCCACAGTACACCATTCTCCTCAAGGGGTGCCATGTCGACACCCCCACGCCCAGAGAAGAGGTACACATTGCGATCTACCGTTGTTGTTGCTGACCCAACCCTTGGCTGCGGACTCCAGGCCGTGGCAGTGAGCGTGTTCACTGAGGCATGATCATCTGGAAATGAAGGTGAGAAGAGCCATCAATACCTAAGTCTGCTCACCTCGCAGTAGATCGAGTACGTGAGTATCACCATCTATCGGTTCTCGTGGCTTTAGCTCGCCGCCAAATATGCACGCGCTGTCTCCGATGATCGACAATGAATGCGACGACTTCTGTAGAGCCGGCAGCGAGCCCAGCTTGCGCATCTTGCTGTCATATTGATGTTGAGAAGTCAGAGAAAGACGAGCACGGTTGCGATTGCATTTGAGGACATTAACGATATCAGGCAGTGAATCTGCACGACGCGCTCCTCTCAATTCGGAATCTCTGAGCAGTCAACCGGTTTCGTGAAGCGACCGAAATATCCTTACGGCACTGTCATTTTGATGGATCAGGAACATCATATTCGTCAGTCCACTCCACCAAATTCTCTTCATAAGTTCAACTGCCTTCATGTCATTCTCACCATGAATTCAACTTCCTCTTCACGCGATATAGACGCGTTATTCACACAACAGCTTCGACTGGCGGACCATTTTGCGCATTTTACGCAGCTTTACGCATCAGCACAAGCCTATGGCTGATGTTCCAGAATCAAGATGTCAGTTGATTGGCCTTATGACTCTGTCCACTGCTACAAACGGCATAGTATGATCAGAGCAAAGACGGATTGCGAGTCCGAGCTCTTCGCGTGGGCAGTGCTTCGTGAGAGAAACGTAGGCTGCTCTGTTGCCCGCAAAAATAGAGGTAACACACTCGGACTTGTCCTATCGCGCGGCTCCTCCTAACTTGCATCCCATACACTTTCAGGAACAGATCGACATTAATGTGGAACAGAGGTGTACACTAACAAGACTAGACGACCGGCGTGATGGGGTTTGGAGAAAGCAGCCGTTGTTGGCGGCAGGTTGGAGGAAGTTGAGGAGCTATCCGATCGTACAGTTATGGCAGGGCATTGTAAGTGGCAAGGTTCAGGTTTGACCTGTGACCCATCTTTACGAGAGTAGACTGGGGACAAGCAGCCGCACCGTGAGAGCAGACATTGAACCTGAAGACAGTTGTCTGAAGGTTTGGGCATGTCCATCGTTGCAGGACGGCTAAAGCTCGATATCGATACAATATGGCAGAAAAGACGATAGAATCAGGTATTCCCTGGCTTCGACCGCCAGCAAAGCGCTACGTCTTCCGCAACGCCAACCTTGTTGACCCAGTCCAAGGCATCATCCGCAAGAATGTGACCGTCACAATGAGCAACGGCACCTTCGAGTCCGTCACCTCACCATCAGACCCAGACCCGAACCCAACTCCAACAGCATCCACTGCCTCCTTCACCGAAACCATCGACCTCGACCTCACGAACCGCTACATCCTCCCCGGCCTAATCGACAGCCACGTCCACCTCCAATACGTCCCCGGCACCCCCACACTCAGCCAAATGAAGCGCCTCCCACTCGAGATCCGCTCCTACCGCACACCTCACCTCTGCGCCGCCATGCTGGCCCGCGGCTTCACCACCGTCCGCGACTGCGGCGGCAGTTCCGTGGCCCTCAAGCACGCCATCGCCGCCGGCATCGTGCGGGGCCCACGCCTCTTCATCGCTGGCCACCAGCTCTCTCAGACTGGTGGACACGGCGATCTGCGTGATGAGTATGAGGGTTCGGGTCAGGAAGGGACATTGTGTTGCGCGGGCCATGTGTTTGGGCCAGGGCGGATCTGTGATGGGGTGGATGACTGCATGCGCGTTGCGCGCGACGAGTTGCGGCAGGGAGCGGATTTTCTTAAGATCTTGGGCAGTGGTGGGATCAGTAGCAAGACGGATGCGTTGGAGATGGTGCAGTTCTCGGGGGAGGAGATTAGGGCGATTGTGGGCGTTGCGAGGCAGAGTGGGACGTATGTTACTAGTCATGCGTATACGCCTGAGGCGATTCGGAACGCGGTGCTGAATGGGGTGAAGGGGATTGAGCATGGGAATTTTTTGGATGCGGAGACGGCGAAGTTGATGGCGAGGGAGGGCGTGTTCTTGACGCCGACGTTGAGACGTATGATGTTATGCGGAGGGAGCCGTTTAGTGCGTTCTTGCCGGAGGAGAGTAGGCGGAAGAATGAGGCTGTTGTTAAGGCGGGGAAGGAGTCGGTTAGGATTGCGGACAGGGAGGGGGTTGTGATGTGTTACGGGTCGGATTTGTTGGCGAGTATGATGCAGTTTCAGACGAGGGAGTTTGTGTTGAGGGCAGAAGTGTTGGGGGCTGGCAAGATCTTGCAGGCTGCTACGGTCAATGGGGCGAAGATGCTTGGGATGGAGGGGAGGCTGGGGCAGATTGAGACGGGGTTTGTGGCGGATATGTTGGTGTTGAATGCGAATCCGCTGGAGGATATCAAGGTGTTGGATAGTCCGGAGCAGCACTTGTTGGCGGTGATCAAGGAGGGTCGGGTTGAGGTCAGTCGGTGGACGAAGCTGCCTGAGGAGAGGCAGCAAAGTCTCAGCATAGAATAGCATTGCCTGGAGCATTGCCGGATGGGTTCCTGACTCAAAGCACTCGCATCGGTAAGCCGAATGACGGCCATCGAGAAGGGGAACTTAATGAGGCTCTGGTTGAATCGCTATAGCATCCGCGATAGGAGATGGCCTACGCAAACATTAGTGCATTGCTAGCAGTGTTTAGCATCATGCAGACTCGAAGGCCTAAACGATAAGGATGGAGAAGTTTTGGAGGACATCGAGCGAGCTCCAAAAGGATCGACATGTTCGTGGACTCGTTGAAGAACCCCCAAAATATACATGGCATAGGATTGATAGATCATTGCCTCTTCGAGTAGTTTGCCGATAGCCATGTATCTGTCACTTCGGCACAGAAACCCGCGCCCCCAACGACGCCCTGTAAGGTCCGATGGATACTTATACAAGAGTGCTCTTGTGATGTCCAGCGTGCACGTTGTATACAGCATCGCCAATTCTGTGCCTCTAAAACGCCGACAAGATGGGAGAGATTTCCAAAATCGAGGCCGTCGCCGACGATGGCAAGATTGTCGAGCCCAGTGGTAACGTCCTGTACGACATCGATCCGGCAGCCGAGCAACGTGTGCTGAGGAAGATAGACATGCGCGTGATGCCTCTGGTAAGTCAATAGTGCTCAAACAAACCATTTCCAAGCATCGCGCAGCACTCACCATGCCTGACAGATGTTCCTCGTCTTCTTCTTCCAATTCCTTGGTATGTCACGTCATGTCATCGCCCCTCTGTCCAACCATGCTTACCTTACGTAGACAAGCAAACCATCAATTTCGCGTCAGTCTTCGGCCTGCAGCAAGACCTCAATGTCAGCGGCAGCGAGTTCTCCTGGGCCGTGTCACTCTTCTATTTCGGCATCCTAACGGCACAATTTCCAATGACCTACTTCATTGCCGGTTCCCAGCGACACTCGTGGTAGCGGTTGCGGTGATCTTGTGGGGCGCCTGTGAGATGTGTCTCGCAGCGCCGCATAACGCAGCTGGACTGCTAGCGACGAGGTTCTTCCTTGGTGCGTGCGAAGGTGTTGCGGCACCTGGCTTTGTGGTGATTACCAGTAATTACTATAAGAGGTCTGAGCATCCCATTCGGGTTGCTGTATGGCAGGGTACGTACTGCACAATCGACGCGCATACCCGTGACACGGCGTTGCTGACAAGTCCAAGGCACCAACGGATTCGCACAGATCATTGGAGGCATTCTAATGTACGTGATCGGTCAATCCGATGACCTGGCGTTGGCGAGCTGGCGTGTGATCTTCATCGTCGCGGGTTGCGGAACCATTGGCGCCGGCGCGCTGTTCATCGCCTTCATGCCGAGAGATCCCTCAGTTGCGCGGTTCCTCAATGAGGAGGAGCGACGCATTGCGGTGCAGAGGCTGGCAAACGACAGAGCGACCAGGGACAGGAGCCAATTCAGTGCTGATCAAGTCAAGGAGGCGCTCTTGGACCTACAGACCTGGTTCTACTTCGTGTTCGGATTCCTGATCTGCATGTCGTCGCCCATTTTGAAGGTATGTGTTGGCGTGAGACGTTGGGACAACAAATACTAACGGCAGCAGTTCTCTTCGCTTGTCATCAACGGCTTTGGATTCTCCAGGTTTCGGACCATGTTGGTTGGACTTCCAAGTGGTGCATTGCAGATCATAACGACCTGGTCCGCGGCGTTCCTGATGGGATATACCAAGAGTTTCCGCTGCTTCTCGGGGTTGTTATTCACTATCCCACCGCTGGTAGGCAGCATCCTGCTGCTTTGCCTCCCAGCATCCGCGAAGTGGGGTATCGTGGTTAGCACTTGGCTCGCAGCACAGTCTTCGTCCTTGATTCAAGTCAGTCTCAGCATACTCGCCTCGAACGTGAAGGGCAACACGAAGAAATCGGCCGTCAGTGCTGTCTTCTTCTTGGCGTACTCGACTGGCTGCATCGTCTCACCACAGCTGTGGCAGAAGCCAGACGCGCCACGCTACACCAAGGGCGTGGTGGCGAGTATCGTGTGTTGGTGTTT
Organism: Cyphellophora attinorum; assembly: GCF_001299255.1. Taxonomy (NCBI): domain Eukaryota; kingdom Fungi; phylum Ascomycota; class Eurotiomycetes; order Chaetothyriales; family Cyphellophoraceae; genus Cyphellophora; species Cyphellophora attinorum. The sequence continues at coordinate 38,954 of NW_017253248.1, read as the reverse complement.
GTTCATCATTAGCCTGTTGGCTTATTACGTCATGTTCCGCAGAGTCAATCGCAAGCGAGATGTGGAGGTGACGGAGTGGGAACCTGTCGAGAATGGGAAGACCGAGTTGGACGCTGCTGTCGATATTGACTCGGATATGACTGACAAGCAGGATATCAAGTTCAGGAACACCTTGTGATGGACGAGTATCCATGGCCCACGGACTGGGAGTGCTCGAAGGAGACCTGACCTCAGATTGGCCGCCGATTGAAGTAAAGGAATGCGGGCTTCACCTGCAATCGATCCGCTCGACGGTCGTGAATGTGAAGCCGCTGCTGTGAAGAGATGATCGGCCATGGAGAGAGCAACGCGAGGGGCGATTGTAGGTGTGCACTCAACTCACAGCGTCCGGTCTCGCAATCTCGCAAGTAGGTGAGCTGCAGAATGAGCAGGAACTCAGATACGAGATAGTCGCAAGCTTTACAAAATTCTGGTACTCAATCAATGGGGTATCATATGCAAAGAACGCCAGCTCAGGACATGGACCATACTCTCGTGAACCCACTCTCATGACTCCGACCCGGCAGCAGCCGACCGCGCTGCGCATGTGATTCTGATGAGATGTCACTCACCTCTTGGCCCCTCAGCCCCGCCCACGCCCACGCCCTCGTCCACTACCTGCACCCCCTCTTCCACCACCTCTCCCTCTTGGCCCTTTCCCTCTCCCGGAGACTTTGCCTCCCAGACGTTATACGACCCACTTTCCGCCTCTCCTACCCGCAAATAACTCACCACCCCAATGTCTACCACCGCCAAAATCACATTCCGCTTGCCGTGCTTGATCTTCGCTTCGACTTTTCGATCTGCTGGCAATTCGTCGGACGGCATAGAGTCCAGCAAGCTGCCTATTTGGGACATGGTAGGGACGTTTGTGGCGCGGGCGTCGAGGACGCAGATGTGGAAGTCTGGTGGTGGGGGAAGGGATTTCTTGTAAGCTGTGTTGGAGGGTTTGTAGACGTGGTAGGTGGGGGTGTATGCGCCGGTGGGCTGTTGCGGTTGCGGTGAGGAGATTGTTGTACCTGTTGGTGGCGGTGGTGGTAAAAGGGAGACAGTAGATGGTTTGGGCGTCTTGTAGGACGGGATGAGGGCGAGAGAGCGGTAGATGTCGTTATATGATCTGTGTAGGCCTGGGCTTAAGAGGGGCCCATGAGATGGGCAGGAGGGCCCGAGGCGGGGATTACTGATGAAGTTGAGGAGGCGAGAAATGAGGCCAGGGGTCCGCGATAGTGGTTGGGGGAAGCGAGACGGTAGAGGGATGGGACTCGAGTCGGAGATGTGGCTGTTTGTGTGGGCGTCTTCGGCCGCATACCAGCCTGGGGCTCGATGCACAATGTAGCCCAATCGTCGGAGGTTGCTGTATACGAGCCAGCGATCCATGTTGAGGCCGCTTCTTCCTAGAAAGGTTGCGTATGCGCCTTGTAAGCTTATGGGGAGCTCGTCAAGTGGTGTGTATGTGTGTTTTGGTTTTTTTTCAGAGTCCACGTCGATTTCAGTCTCAACTGAAACATCGTCGTCGTCCTCGTCGTCTGATGGGTCTTCATCGTCGTCATTTGGCAAGTCCGGCCACCGAATGTCCAGCGTGCCTCTCTCGAGCAGGAACAGTGCTTCTTCCGGCAGCAGCCAGGTCCACGAGCGAAAATCTGCTCGACCAAATGTTCTGCCGAATGTGCTCTTGAAGTTGTATACCACCACGCATCGATCGTCCCAATCGCGTCCAACCAGCCCCTTGCGTAGTCTGAGGTCACATTTCTTGCCCTCACTTAGGTCCTCAACGAGCTGACCCACATTATGGGTCTTCGCTGATTGTGATCGGACGAAACTGAGGGCATCTTGCATAGCCTGTCGACTTTCATCGAGTACATTCGCCTGATGCTGAGTCGGGTTCGGCTCGAAGTCCTTGGTTCCTCGCTTCAACAGTGCGCCTTGTGAGGCCTTGCTGCCGCCAGCCAACGATGCCAGCAAGCGGAAATCTTGTGCTTCATCTTCGGCGTCATCCTCGTTGTGCTGGTCGTGGCCGGCAGCAGAGGCGCGGAGGAGCGCGTCTTCGTCGGCGTCGGCCATGCGGTAGCAGAGCTGGCGGTGCGGTCGTGGCTATAGGGTGTTGTAACATATGGTCTCGTCGTATGCAATGGGAGGTGAAGTTGACATGTGTTCATCGAAGAATATTGAGTCATGTATCGATAAGCTGAGCGATCCTGACTCGTGCATCCCGAGGTCTCTTGGCGCTCCGGCTATCTCAGGCTGTACGAGAACGCCAGGCACCAACTTCCCCATTCCCGTCTTGACTACGAAACAAACCGGTCCTGGTTCACCGCATCCATGAATGGACTTCCGGCCCGAGCTGCTACATTCAGACAAGTGACATATTTCTAAATATTACGAGCTGCAGAGGTACTACTAGGCAGGATGCAACCTCCAGCCATGGACGATGCCAGACGTGCAAGCTTGGAATCAATCGAAGCCGTCCTTGATTTCATCCGAGGCAACCTTGCTAATATCGAACGTGTTTGGGGCCGTGACTCTGCACAATGGCGATCCGCAGCGCAGCTCATGCAGAAGCAGTTGGATGAGAACCTGAAGACCGCGAACCTCCAGCAGGACGATATCGCAGATATGTTGAAGAGTCTCAAGCTCGGACACGAGGAGGGAGATTCAAATCTCGTTCGCAGCGCCCAGACCCAAGCCGTTACGTGATGAGGAGGCAGTCTATGATCCTGGCATACGCTATGGAAAATTCCTCAACAACACGCCACGAGCACATGCTCGGCAGTCGGAAGCGGCGGGATGCCTTTCTCACCCCACGGACTTGGCATTCAGGCTGCGACCATACTCTTTACGTGCTCGGAAAGCCGTTGAGTGCCTCGTTTGCCTGCCAAGATAGTCTCCGATTCGCTCGCTTCTTTTGGAACGGCAGTCGGCAGTCCCGCACATGCATTCTGTGACACAAATTTCCGTTGTGGAAACAAAACGGCACACATTCTGGGCGTTGACTGCAGCGAAATTCTGAAGTCGGCTCGACCAGGTCTCACAAAGTCATGTTCACTTGCAAAGTTTGAGTACAAAGAAATACAAACAAAAAGCTCGGTCCAAGTCGCGATAAAGTCAAGGCAAATTTCCGGAAGGGCTTGATAAGCCACCTTCTTACGCGATAAGAGAATCCCGCGCTTTCCTCAACTTTCGTAGAAGCTTCAGACGCTCCAGAGACACGCGACACGTGCATACGCCTCGAAACTTCGATCCTCAACATAGAACTTTTCTTCTGTTTGGCATCAACAATCTCTCATCCGGATCTCGACTACCCGCCGGTAGAGGAATGGCCCCATCGGCCGCCATCGACATTCCAATTGTTCACCAAGACACACAAGACCAGATCGAAGTTGACTCCTCGTTCAACTCAGTCGTCGACGACGTCTTCAGTCCTCTTGATTCACTGTCAACATCGGTCAGTAGCATTTCTATTGCGGACAACTACTTCGAGGAGCAGTCGCGAGGCGCGGCAGATCTCAGAGTCAAGGAGCTCGACCTTGAACTTGAGGCAGAGAAGTACTTGCAAGCTGTCGAGGAGGATCCTCTCCTAGCCGACTGCACTCAAGATGCTGTCACTTTTGGTCAAGGGCCCGATGCCTGGCTCTACCATCCAAAGTCGGGTGTCTTCGACTTGACCCGCCGATCAAACGAGAAAGTCCACTTCCCGTCGCATACCGACAACATGACTGGCCTGCTCGTCGATCCGAATCGCACTATACTCGTTATTGTCGACATGCAGAATTTCTTCATCAACCCGGACTGCTATCCCCACAAAGCCGGATTAGGAGCAGTCAACCCGCTCTTGAGAGTGATGGAAAAGTGTCGCAACCTGGGAATCGAGGTGTCCTTCCTGAATTGGGTCATTGATGAACAAGATATGATCGCGATGCCCCCTGCTGTGCAGCGCGGCTGGAGTTCCGATCGTCTTCTGTCGCATGGAGTCGGCTGGAACGTCAACCTCGGGTCTGAACTGCCTAACGGCCAAGGCAGATGCCTTTGGAAAGGCTCCTGGAACGCAGAACTATACAGTCCAATCAAAGATGCGGCCAGAACCGACGATGCTGTGTTCTTCAAGAACCGTCCCAGCGGGATGTGGAGCCGGGACTGCGACATGGCCAGGTATCTCAGTGAGAACAATCTCAAGACAGTCATGTTCGCCGGAGTCAACACAGATCAGTGTGTGCTTGGTACGCTCACCGACTGCTACAGCAAGAGCTATGATTGCATCATGATCCGTGACTGCGTGGGCACTGCCACCACTGGTTTGATGGCTCAGGAACTAGTGGAGTATAACGTGGAGCGAAACTATGGTTTCGTTCTGGATAGCGGATGTGTCCTTCAGGCTCGTGTTCTATGCACTTAGCAAGCGAGCATCATTGTCTCCGGCTTGGCCGCGTCTGGTCGAACGCCACCAGACACTGCATGACTTAGCAGTTTGTTTCACACGGAGTTCGGGGCATCGTCGTTGTTACTAAGCTGGGGCAGAGAGGCGGAGAGCTCCGCATTCGCATGGATTCTACGGAGTTCCTCCTACGATGCCTCAGGCATCATGCAAGCATTTCTCAGACCATTTCATAATTCAGACCAACTATTCCCCCAGGTCCTGTACCTTCACCCACTTACCCATGAGTGATTGAGACTCGAGTATGACTTGACTTCGCATCGTCTATGGGGCAATGCTCGTGATGGACAGAACATGGACGAATTCGAGAAACCAGAGGGAATGGGGTAATCATAACCGGTGAACATCGCCCCGCCGGTTGGCTTGGCACTGATTCCGGCCCCTGCCATGCACTTGAAAACGAGAGAAGGAAAGAGCGAAGTGCCAGAAGAACATCTTCGCAAATGGCAAGCGTTCCTCCATTCACCTATAATTGGTCTCAAACTACTCTCGCTTCTCTACAACACCACCACTAGCCCAATATTTTGGTTGAGTCGTCTCTGGCAGCTCGGTGCTCATACGCCGATGCTTTTCATCCTCATCTATTGGACGTCGGCTCTGCTCGACGCGAGCTGAATCAACGCCGTGCACGGAATTTAACTGTCTGCCCGGTGACATCGCCTTGGTCAACACATCTGCGCTCCGGGGCATAAGGCATGTCCCGACATAGGCGTGCGCCCGAGCGGCCAACCACAATAACTCTGAAAAATATTCGTGTACGTGACCACGACCTGCCCTGAGGTCAGATGGGTGTTCTCCGCACTCCTCGTCAACAGTTGTGGGTGCTGTTCAGCGGAGGTCGACATAGACTCAATCCGAACCTCAAAGCAGTACCGGCACCACCCATAAGTCAACCTCATGCATATTTATTCCCTCGGAGTAAGTATGCCTTACCTAAGCTCGATTCAATACGATGTTGACACGCTAGCGCTCTCCGCGTACTGTGTGCGGGTACACAGCCTACCCACCTTCGGCTTTCATCCTCAATGGAGAAACGTGCATTATTGTCCGTCCTGGCGACTTTGAAGTCGGCCACAAATGGCCATCGAAATTGATGCATTGCCACGACTGTCTAGACCTCGAGGCAGCCCCAACCTAGGACCGGCTTGACCTCCAGATGCGTCTCAAGCGATGTAGGGGTCCGTGTGGCGGAGTCCTCAAGGGGCAATATCGAGCGGAGACCACAAAACGCTTGTGCTTCAACAGAACGCTTCAAAGCAGACCTGCAGTATACATGGGAATATCCGAAATGTCGCACACGTTCGCGCATATCTGCTCGGCGCAACGCTCGCAAAGTTATGCGCAATGGCCGACGACGAAGAGGGCGACAAGCCTGTCATCATATTCGGCATCGTCCAGGTGCAACCAACATCGAAAATCAAGAGAGATAGAGAGCTGCACAACTCAGAGGTCAGAAGCCATGCGATGAAAGTAAGTCTTGTTCTTGAGCACCAAGCGTATACAAGGCTAAGCAAGAGCGTAGGTCGTGCATGAGCGTCGACGCAGTGTGTGCAGCTTTGAAGGTTCATCACAACGTACGCTAACTCGGATAGATCGAAAGGCAGCGGTGCAGCAAGATGCCAAAATCTCGAAGACGTCAAGAAGATCGACGCCTGATGCACCTACACTGCCTTCTGCCTGCAGCGCACTGTCCTACGGCAACTCGGATCCTTTCGAAGCTACCGGCGCGATCACCATGACGCCAGAAGTCAGCTACTGTGTGAGACTGTGGAAGGATACTCAAGCTCGGTAAGCGTATCTTTTGCTGTCGCCAAAAGTCGTTCCTGATCAGAGCAGAACACACATCAACCGCTGGGCGTTGGACATATCGGGCGAGGAAACCTTCTCTCCAGGCCTTGCCGCATCCTACCATGTGGCCGGAGCACAATTCTTGGCTATCGAACTTTCCACTGCACGCGAAGTTGTAAGTCTGACACATCATAATTTCAGCAGCACTCAAGTTGTAGCTGGAAGCACCTATGCCAGCCTTAAAATGTTCTGGTGCTTCGCGACCTCCCCTCGTCCGCCGGACGCGACACCGTGACCGTCCAACAGAGGCTGACTCGTGAGCATAGGACCTCGTAGGTGGCTGGGCTGCCATACAGCTGTATGGCTTGTGGCATACTCTCCCACAACACATCAGATCAAGCATGAAGCAAGTGTTCTACCAGACACGGGAACTCCTGCTTAGGAAGCTACGAGAACGCCTTTCAGCTACCGAACTCACAAGTCCGCAGGAGAGGCAATCTGTCGATGTCCGCACCGCCGATCTTTATGACCTAGTCATCAAGACCTTGAGACTTCTAAAGATTGCATGTGTGGAAGATGAGTGAGTCTGTCCAATCCCGGTTGTCGTGTACCTAGTTCACCTCTCCGCCATTTCGCGTGGGCGCGAATGTGCACAGTTCGACGCTAGTATATGTGACTGACAGTCTATACAGTGGCGAAGAAGCGCGTTTGCATGCAGCTATGGCGGCCCATGTGAGTGATCTACCATGTTCCTGCCACATGCTCTGCGATTCGAGCATCATCTGGCCCTTTGACGTCGTTTGTGTCTCCTGTCTCCTAATCTCGCTTTAGCGAATGCTCTCTTCAGACCCATGGCCTAGTGCTGCTTTGCTGACTTTTACGCAGCTATCAGAAGATCCTCGAATTCAGTTGACGGAACATCACTGGCAGCAGATGTCAAGCCTGTCGGTCCGCACGGCCGCCATGGCAGTGCTATGCGATGTCGAGCCTGCGGCGCGACTTATACGAAGGCCACATCTTGACTACAGCTTCGATGGCTGGCTGTACCAGAGACTGCGACCTTTCTTCGCCTGCCATCCATCTGTGGTGGTGACGGAGCTCAAGTCGAAGCCAGGATCTACTCACCTCTCTGTTGATTCAAGAGTGGTGAGAGATGCAGTGGAGACCACTCGGATCTGTGCTTCTCTTTGCAAACAGCCTATATCTTTTCGAAAAAGGACCGAGCACGGCCATGAGATTTACAAGTATGGCATGACTGCAACTACCTTCGCCTTGGGCCAACTACTCACTGCATATCACGACCTAAAGGATGACCAATGGATGTCGAGCAGTAGAGAGAAGCAGGATTCAGCACATGTCGGCACTGGAGCTCTGCGCCATCATGAACTTGCATTAATTTTGACAACCATCTATGTCCTGTGTAAGTGCACACGAGAAGTTTACATCGACAAAAAGGACATCTACGACACCTCCCACATACTCTTCCCGCTCCTCCGGACTCACTTGGAACGTGCGAATGCTCAAGCCAGCAAAGAGGCGACATTCTGGATGCTATTCTGCGGTGCTCACCACGAACGCCGGGTCGAACATGGCCTTGCACTCCAGAGCGATCCACCGCTGACTGGATGGTTCCGCGTGCGGCTCCTTCGAAAGGCCCGGGAGCTACAAGTCAGATCCTGGTCCGAAGCGCAGAAGATTCTCTCGCAGTTTGTATGTCTCGACCGTCTGCAACCTATAGACCACGAAGCATGGTTTCACGAGGTCACTCTGAGTGACAGCCACGAGTAAGTACTCAAAACGGCAACTACTCGAGTACTCAAACGGGGAGTACTCGAGTAGATGGGGGCGGAACGGCCAATAGCCATTGGTTCCTGAGTGTTAAGCGAGATCTACTCTTCTCTTCCTCTCTGCCTTGACCCCCCTTCCTGACCAATCAGGGCTTGTGCATGGGGAGAGTGGAGCCCTGCTATGAGTACTCGAGTATATACTCAGAGCACTCGATTACACTGCTGGCGGAGTAATCGATTACTTGAGTACTGCCTCGTGGCCAGCCCTGGTCACTCACAAAGCACATCGGCGTTCGAGTAGTACACGGACGGACGCAGCAGCACAAGTGACACTGAGGTGTTATTAACAACGACGTTAGAAAGCCTAGCCACCTGTAGGTGGGTAGCCCATCTGACCTTGCCTGGGCCAGATTTGCGTGTTGCTCTGATTAGTCCAACCCTGCTGATAGATCTTGTTTGCTGGGACTTCCCCTTCACAGACCAGGCAGATGCGGATGATTTGCTCCCTCTCAGCGTCCGTACGCTGAATCCACGTGTCCCTGGTGGTGTTGGTGCACGGTAGCTGGCAGTGGCTTCGCCAGGTGACCGAAGTGCCGATGTTAAAGGGGTTGGTACTGCAATCAGGAAAGTCATGGATGTACGCACCTGGCGAGTTATGAAGGCCTGCGATTCCAAATTGGTCGGGGATGTTGCGGCGTTGAGCTGTGCGCCCGACAGCTTTGTACGGAATCTCATACTCGGCTGTCTTGCACTCGCCGCACAGCCAGTCGCGTACTGTGAAAGCGCGATTACGTCTGCTCACTCGACGGATCGTTAGTTTTCCATGGTTCCGGCATCGACACTTCTTCTTCGGTCGCGGGACTACACCGTTCATGGTGCAATCATAGCACGGCATGAACATCGAGTCGTGCCGCCAACGGAAGAAGTCCCAGTGGAAGTTCTCCCAGTCGGCGCATTCGCTACAGATCCAAATGTTTGGGCCATGAGGCGGATTATTGCCTCTGTGCCCTGTACCTTGGCAGCGGAAGAATTGCAGACGCGTTTCCACGGGCTCGCGTACGTCAACGTTGGCGTTCGTGTTTCTGCATAGGCGCCTCATGTTGCGGGTCACCCACGGACCTTGGTTGGTATCCACGTACTCAATGGCGCGAGGCTCCCATGGAAGCCTCCGCCGCACGGCGATCGGACTGCGGCGATTGCTGCATCGTACTTGCAGCATTCTTTCGAAGTATGGGTCTCCTCCGACAGGCATGGTCTGGATCGTGAGATGTTGCCAGCCCGGGCCAATGCTATAGTTGAATAAGTCGAGGAAAGCTCGGCGGATGAGGTTATAGTCAGTTCGGTGGGGCTGGCGGTCACCAACAATATGGTACAGGATCTGATTGAGTATGCCGGGCTCACCTTCGAGCGCCCGGCGGAGTGCTCCTCCCATAGGAGGGACAGGTCGAGCAGCTCGGCGGACTCGACGCGGTGGTGGCGGTAAGCCGGCCGCGTTGAGGGGCGTTTTCTGGCTGTTTTCGGTTGTTCTAGGCATTGTCAGCAGTCTGTGGAGGTTATGGAAGCTGAAGAAGGCCAGCTCATTACATTTTGACTGCTACTTCTATGACTGGGAAATCACTTCTATGGCCTGTGCTTGCTTCTTCCGTGCCTTTGTGCGCATGTCAAATCTCGCGGTGTCAAAGACAGCAGACCAAAATACGGTCTATAGCCAGTCTTTGTTCAACATGGCGCCCATAAGCCGTAAGTCCACCAGACTCTTAGATCTGATGATATCGGCGGTCGCTTGCCGGACAGCATGCTACGACCGAGGACAGTGAGAGGGTGGGACTCACTGCGTTGGCCGCCTCGCGGAGGATAAAAGTTGCCTCGCCCTTGCAACTCTAAACTCAAGCCCAAGAATAAAAATGTCGACAATGCCTTTTGTCTTCCTTTACTGCATCATAATTTTCTGGTCACTGCTATGCGCGTGCTTTGTCGCATAGTCTTCGCTACGAAGCTCTTTCTGTGCTCAATGTGGACGTCAGTCGAACAAAGACTGATGGACTACGCCTATATGGCGAGCCATCAACCAGCATAGTGACTCTGCAGAACGACCACGTCACTGATTAATCGCCTCCAATATTGGAACATGCATACTCAATCTCAGTCGACCGTGCTGGCGACTAAGCAGCTGACCACGCTTCGCCTGACCGCCGCTGCACCATCATCGTCCAATAGCCTCACAGATTGTGTCGCTCCGCATCTAGCGCTTCGTGATCCAGAACATAAACAGTACGCTTGCTACCGCTGACATACCAGCTTCCGCCGGACGGAAAATGGTAACTTCCATGTCCCGGTGTACCATGCTATGATCATGGAGAAGCCAGACAACCGCACTGCCATAGCTGTTGACGTTCAAAAGTGATCAACGTGAGATCATTATAGATCGTCTTGTTCACGACACCACTCAAACACAATCCTCCCTCTCCGACCGGCGAAATCTCTTCAGTTTCAATCCACTCTTGCATCCTACATCGAATGGTCTCGATGCCATACCCCAGTACGTGTCGTATAATCGGCTCGCCCATCGTGAAGTGAATCCTACAACGCTCGACCATTGTAGTCTGCAAGACTTTGCGGACACGCCGAGAGACAAGCCGCAAATTGGACACCCATTCTGGCGACCAGGAAATCGATATCTTCTTACGCTGATACATATTGCTGATGTTAAGGTTGAAGTTCTCGGGGATGGTAAAGGCGATGATCTTCGCGAGGATCTCTGATGGCATGGTTTCGAGCCTTGGTAGCGGTTTGTCCCATTCTGGCGCAGAAATGATGTCGGACATTCTTGACTCAACACAGGACCGTATTCAGGAGGATGAGGCCGATGTGATCAGGGTCGCGATGTTCACGGGCTGCTCAGGGATAGCAGACAACGGGAAAGGTGAGTCGGACGGCAAGTGATAAGAAGGGAGGGACTCAAACAAACGCTGAAACTTGCTGACTCGATATACAACACGAAACTTTGGCTTACCAGAATGCAGCGTCCTCAGACCCAGGTATTCGATAGCAGCTGCTAGCGTGTTCCATGATCACAAGACGATGATATCTGCCTGAGGTCCAACCAACACCGCATTGATGTTTTGATCATTCAACACAACTTGCCCACCACGCAGGGAATATCTCCGCAGCAATTGTTTACAGTGACTCAAACCCAGCGCCTGCCGAAGTAATCACTTCTGGACAACGACATACTTCTGTCCAGTATTGCAACTACGGATCTTCGCCATGGATGACTTATTCGAAGTCCTCCTCGAGGAAGGAGCCACCAACAAGAAATCAAGACAAGCTCAACATCCAGGCCGCATCACAAAAGGCGGCTCAAAGACTGCCGCAGTCCCTGCTAGACGACGAGTCAGAATGCCCTATGATCATAGCTATGCAACACCGCCTTCGTCCAACAAGCCAGACGCCCCATATGGCATCAAGTTGTGCTACCAAGAGAAGCGAGCAGACTTGACACCAGACACCAACATCAACCTCAAATTCATCGAAGATGGGAAAGGTGCCTTCAGTATCTCTATCGTAGCCACCAACAACGCCCGGTCTTATGATGAACAGCCCATCTCCGAAGTCGACAAAGTGAGGATCAAGTACACTCTCCAAAAGCTGCGCGAAGAGCTATCAAAATATTCCGCCGCAATGGCCTCAACTACTAGCGAAGGCTCCCCACCACCAACCGCACACACAACGACCAGTCCACCAATGACCATCTACGACGAAGAGGACGAGAACGCGATGCTCGCAATCGAAGACGCCCCATCAACCTCCCAGCTGTGGGATCAACAACCAGTGCCCGGTACAATTCATCGCCAACCTCTTGCAGAACTCAAATCCGACGCCGAAAAGCAAGCAGAAATCCAGTCCGCCTTCCTGTACGTGATCACTGCCCTCCAACTACGTCTGAATGCGCACTACCGCGCTGTACGCTCGAGCACGGTGGTGGAGGTGGATGACCTGATGGGGCTATTGACTATCGAGGATGAAGAGGCTGCCGAGGAGTGGTTGGTGCGGTTGATGGGTAGTTTGGGTGTTGGTGATGGAAAGATGGAAGATGGGGATGGACACGGCGAAGTAGCGCTTAAGACGGAAAATGAGGAGCTGAAGGAAGAGTATGAGCCGGAGCTGTGATAACGCCGCTGCTGCTCATTGTGATAGCAGTGATGTTACGGCTGTGCGTTCGAGCGGGCTGCGGCGAGTGCCGGGAGACTATGGTCGACGTAGCTGTGATTCAAGTCAGGGGTTGAGCGAGCTCACGCCGCCCTGGGTTGGATGACGACGTGCGGCTGGCAAGAGAAAGTACTGTCTTCCCTGAAACAACCCGACGACGCTGCGAAAGGAGTTCTGCGATCATGGGTAGACATGCCGGAGTTCTGCTTGTGTAGGATTGGACATGTTGTCGAAAAATACTGCTCAACGGAACGACTTCGAGGTGTCACTCGATATGGAACGAATAGACACCACTAGCAAAGACAAACTAGCTTCCTTCGTATGTACTCGCAATTCAAGTTGCCTTGCGCCTCCTTGGCTCCACTTACCCGCCCCAATGATCTTTATTTTGGGGCAATTGTCCTAGGCGAGGCCGTCTGCGATTGGTCACATCATCACTCACGGCGTAAATTTGCTTGGCTTACAAGCTGTATATACGCTGTTGCAGGCAGCGGTGATACTCACGGACGTACCGCGCCACCATATGATTGACTCGGCCGTGCTGTCATGGCTCTACTACAGCAGTGGAAGAGTATAAGCAGGCGGCAGGGGCATGTGTACCCGTTACTTTTGGATGTCCACAACTTTGACAAGGCACTCATATCACCTCCAGATACATAACAACCTTGAAATATTTTTCCATCATGCGTCCGCAGTCTCTCCCAATCATGGGTCAAATCCTCCTGATGAGTATGGCAACAGCGCAGAATACCAGCTCACCACCACTCACTCTTCCCTTGAGCCAGGACGATTCATTCAACTTCCAGCTTCTAGCCGTATTGGCGGTAGCGCCCTATTCAGGCGCCGACGTCGGACCCGTCCTCGCAACAGCACAACAAATTGAGCCAGGCAACTTCTCTAGCTTCTCTGAAGCGTTCTACACTCTCGCAAACACGACCAAAGCAGAGGCCGAAGATCCCCAGAACGCCTATGACCCAATCAATGTGCGCGACACCTGGTTCTCAGCAGCCACGTACTTCCGAGCCGCCGATTTCTTCCTGCACGGCGACTGGACCGACCCTCTCATCAACTTGCTTTGGGAAGAACAGACCGCTGCTTTCGACCAGGCGCTCGCCTCTCTGCCGGTACCCGGGGTGCGAGTGAGAATTCCAGCCGACAATTTCACAGTGGAAGCAATCTGGTATTCCTCAACGGCAGAGGGAGGAGCTCATCGTCCAACCCTTATCCTCGGCAACGGCTACGATGGCAGCCAAGAGGACCTCTACCACACCATCGTGGTTCCCGCCCTCGCTCGCGGCTGGAACTGTCTGACGTATGAGGGCCCGGGACAGCCCAGCGTTCGCAGGTCGCAGAATCTAGGCTTCATCCACGACTGGGAGCGAGTGGTGACTCCTACTATTGACTATCTTCTCTCCGAGCACGCCGACGACGTTGATGACGCCCGCCTGGTACTTTTCGGATTCTCGTTTGGGGGATACCTCGCAGCTAGAGCCGCAGCTTTTGATTCCCGACTCGCTGCCCTCATTCTAGACGGTGGCGTCTACGACACTTACGCAGCCTATAGCGCCGCTCTAAGCCCAGAACTCCTCGACCTCTACCTGTCTAACAACCAAACCGCCTTTGACTCAGCCGCGGAATCCCTACGGACCGATCCATCTCTACCCTCATCTATCAGGTGGGGCCTAGAGCAAGGGCTGTGGTCCTTCAACACCGAATCCGCATTTGAGTTCTTGCAGAGAACCAGCCTGTTCACCCTGGAAGGCGTAACAGACAGGATCCAGATACCAACGTGGATCGCCAATGCCGAGGCCGAAGCATTCTTTCCAGGACAATCGGCGCAGGTGGCGGAGGCGTTAGGGGACAGGGCGACGCTGCACAACTTCACGGGTGCGGCGGCGTATCATTGCCAGGTTGGCGCGTTTCAGGAACTGTCGAGGACGATGTTTGCGTGGCTCAATCAGACGTTGAGTTGATCTGAAGCGCGATGGGAAGTCGAGGACGGTGGGTGGGGGAGGCGGTGGGGAGGTCTCCTCACACGAGCGTAGCGAGCAAATTCCTGGTCGTGCCGCAGGCAAACAGTAGAAGGTTGACTGGGAGTGAGCGTTGCCTTACGTCGCGCGTGAGCAGTGGAAGGCGCTGAGTCATGTTGAGGATGAGACTTTTCCTTACCTCACTAGAGCCTTTGTCCATTGAACAAAGGAGTCTTCGAGTGCCTGATACCATGTTGTTCGAAACGCGTAACACTCAAAGCGAATCCTTTGCCCGTTGCCCCGTGTTGCCTTTGTGCGCATCGCCGACCCACCAATTCGAGAAGTGCCTTGCGATGTCCTGCTTAAGTACCCAGCAACGCGACGGTCTCCTCGAGACTTGCTTCTCATCTTCCCTCCACCTTCTCTTTGACACGCACGAAGAGAGTCTTGCTGTCCTTATCGTTCGATCACACCAACGAAGAAAGTCAAACTTGCCTCCAAGCCTTTTGGACAGATCACACTTTGATTTCGACAACAAGAGCACTCACACCCGAAATAACAACCACAACCAACACCAAAATGGCGTACCAAGCACCTTCAATTCGGCCCACGCCCTTGCCAACACCAGAGCCGTTCGTTGACCCTAACGAAGACGTAGTCGACTGGTCAGAGGACTACGACGAACTTCCGCCGAACGACACAAGCTACATCGCCTACCAAGAGTACCGTTATGGTATCACTGACCACACGCAGGCACCCATGGGATACGATCGGTGGACTGCTGAATGGAACGGTAACGAAGAGACGGGTGCGATGCGAATTGATGACGATGGCAGTGAGCCTGGTTGGCCTGTGGGTCGTGATGGCGATGTTGACGGCGATAAGGAGAGTCTTAGCTCGACCAGCTCGAAGCGGATCTCAGATTCGGTACAGAATGGCTTGAAGCGAGTGCCAGCTGAGAGTTGGTCTGAGATGATGCGATCCAGGGATGACGGCGACGAGGACGAGGCAATGGATGAGGACGAGCAGTCCGACTCCGATTCCTCTTCTGGAAGCGACGGCGTCGACGAAGACGCCAACCTACACAACTCCGATCTCCTCGATATCGACTCAGACTCCGACAGCGACAGCGACTCCGACGATGACTCCGAAACGCACCGCAAAATCGACCTCCCAGACTCCACCATCAACATTCTGATGCCGAATGAACACAATCGGGACACCACTCCAAACACCGGTCTCGGCGCCACCCTCACCTTCACCCGCTCCTCAAGCCCCAACTCCTCAACCAAGATCCGAGAGATGGAGTGGTCCTGGGCCTCATTCGATGAGCCCGCATCCGCACTCCTCCAGAACGACGAGCTCCTCTATCTCAAGGACACCCTATGGCAGATCCGCGAAGCCATTCCGAAGATGCGAGACGCGGCGAGTCAGGCTGACAGGGATGAGTTAGAGGTGACCGTGCAACAGCTTGCCGCAGGGCTAGAGCAGCATCGAAAGGCGAGGGATGCGCTGCTTGCGGAGCAGTATGCGCGACGGGCTAGGCGGGGTGCATTCAGTGGTGCTGAGGCCCTCGGTGGTTCGAACGGGGGCGAAGCCGATCGTGTCTTCGACTATCAGTTGGAGGTGGCGAAGAAGCGGGCGGAGGAGGCCGTGCAATTGGAGAGTCTGTTGGGTCTGCTTACTCTGTCGGACGAAAGTCAGGCAAAGGCCGGCTTAGACAGCTTGATGGAGGGTCTGAGGTTGTAAGTGAGCTGTACTCCTCGAGACGGATGATCGCTGCAATTGTAGGCTCGGATAGAGTTCGGGCTTGGAATATCAAGTCTGATGAGACGGACTTTTGAGATAGATTGATGAGCTGGACTGGTGGGCTGGATTGATGAGCTGAGGTGATGTGCTGGACTGGTGTGCTTGGTCGATCATGAGAGCTGGACCTCCTAGTCAAACACAGGCGAGATATTCGAGTTGATAGCATCATGGTCTTTCTGTGATGGAAAGACAAGACGGCCAGTTTGTATCATGGTTGAGATGTAGATGCTTCAACTCCAGAGTGGTAATATTTGGTGATGAATGAGAAAAGTGCGACCCTTCTTAGAGTTTCTTTGCGACATTTCGGACGGCAGTAGCGATTCCAATGATTTCGGCACGACAAGCGCCACCGCCATGATGGAGTGACGCCATCGACACAGTGCGAGGTTACTATAACGGAAGTTGATCAGTAGAAAGATAGAAGTAATGCAGTACTATGATGACATATTCATACCCATTGCGTATTAAGAACTGGCTCAGCGCGATAAGCCCTATCCTATGTACGTTGCTTGCGTGGCCTGATGTTCCTAGATCCTGGTCTTCTCTTTGAGTAGTCCCTGACGTGGTATTAAGATGTCCGTAGATCTCGTTGCTCCCGATCATGCCGAGCCGTTGTTTGATTGTAAATTTTGTTCTCATGTCGCTTCGCAATTCGCTGAGCCGTGCTCGATCGTGGGTGCCTGGTCTCTGTAGACCTGTTGCTTATATTTTGAGGCTGTCAAACAGCTCCTCAATCTTTTGATTCGCAGCCTGGTCATCTCTGATGGTCAGTAGCGACATCAGATCCTTCAGGGGCTCCTCCTCCTTCGTTGTCGCCTTTGCTGCGTCCTCCGCTCCCCAACCGTCTGTGTTCTGAACGATCTCTCCCTCACGTCGAACTTGCTCGAACAGCATCCACGACCTTGCTGCTTCGTGCTGATCGATCACACCCTGGAACTGTGCAACCGTCCGCTCGACTTTCCTCTTGTCCGCCAATGTCGCAGTCTCCATCATGGGCAGCGATCTTCTGGTGTCTATTAACATCCACTTGACGAAGTCCAGCTGCTGGTTATCGAGAAGCCGGGATGCAGAATTCGCGTCCGCAGCCCACCAGAAGTTGACCTCTTCGATGCAGCCGTCGTACTTGTTGTACTGGAAATTAATGGCTGCGCCGAAGCCCATCTCGTCGTGGACTGGCACGCTGACATCGTCGGATGTGAACTCGAGACGCACACCGCTTGGCAGCATAAGGGTCTCATACTCAGGGCGGACAGGGGCGGCTGGTGGTGTTGGATTTGGGTCGAATACTGGGACAGGTCCGAATGGGTCCTCTAGCGGGGTATCGACGACTATGTCGAGGTCGTCATCGTCGTCGTTGTAGTCGTCTGAGAACATATCAGACATCTTGTCGGCATCCATGTCGTTGCGCAGTCGAGCCAGCGAATTGGCGAACTGAACGTCGTTGAATGGGTCAAATGGCGCCGCATGCGACATTGTGATATGTTATCTGTGGTTGTGAGGTGACTGTTCTGATGAAATCGTCTAATGTGTGATGAGTTCCTGTCTGTTGGTAGCAGTACTGGAGAAACTGTGTTGGAAAGAGGAAAGAAAGAACATCTTGCGCACGGTGAGGGATATGAACGGGCCTGCAAGGCAGTGAGGCAACAGGCTTTTGCCATGGCCTTTCACGACCAGCCTCGTCTTTTTGCTCAGTGAAGTAAGTAAGTGATAACAATAGGCAAGACGTCTATTCAGGTGTCCAAGGCAATATCAGAACATCACGTGATGGGAGGAGCAAAGGCAGCTGAGAGACCAGATTGATACCACGAAGCCGCGCTGCCCACCGATTGCTTCGCCCAGGAAAGTCGTGCAATCGATAGCTCGTGATGAAGATGAGCCGTCCAGGGAGACCAAGCTCTTTTGAGCGTGTTGAAGCGTTGTCGATGGCCGCTCCCGATCGACGCTAGATCTGGCTTCGTGATCCGCTGATAAAATTTCATATATATGCCTGCCGAGTACAGTCCTGCGACTGTATGGCCAACGGACTCGCTTGCTGTTGAAAGTACGCCAAAACTTCGCGATGTGATCAATGACATGGTGTGTTTGTACATTGGGCCCGAGTCGCTCCCTTCTTCTTCCAATGACCAGAATTAGGCGCCAGGTTATCCGACTATTGTTGTTTTGTCTGCTTGGAATGGCGAAACGGCTCCCATACGATACATGAGTCTTGTTTTGTCGCTCGGCTTGATCGTTCCAGGCCATTCCTCAAATTCCATCATGTGCCCCTTGAGCGAGTCTTCGAGTCTGGTGGATCTCGTCGTCTTATCCATCCTGCTACCACGAGCCGGATTTCGTTTGTGCCTGCATCTTCTGCCCGCTACGTCAACAGATGGTTCCGATCCATCTGATCAGGTCAGCGCACTCAATACGCTTTGGCAGTGTACACATAGTGCCAATCGCCATATGCGATATCCTAGTACCGTCATCTTCCTCGGAAGTGCGTCAGCTCACTCGATGAGCGGCTTCTTCTCTTTTCCGACGATGGCCACGCCCAAACACGACAAGGCGTTGTGATCATTCGCTCTTATTATGGTGGCCAGGGGCAGCATAGGGTTATCCGCATTCACATGCGCAGCATCTTTTGCTGCTTGTTCGATTGCTTCCATTTCTGCTTTGCATCCAGCGTGGTCCAGTGGGCAAACAACAATCGGCTGCTTGAGTACGATGTCTTTGGCACCGTTCAGTGAGGCCTACAGGCTTGTCAGCAAATCACCAGCAAAGAAACGGTTTACCGACCTTTATCGTGAGATAGAACTCTACTTTGTAAAGACCTGCTGTAGTCGTGAAGCCAGAAACCATGTACATGGGAAAGCGATCTTTGACCCGTGGTAAAATGCCGTCACCGTCTCTTGGATCCATATTGGGAAATATGAAGCCCATGTTCGTGAAGTAGCCGCCCTCTGGCAGCTTGATACCGACCTGCTCTGTTCTTCGTTGAAGCGTCCTGGACACGCGCTTTGGCTCATCGCCCTCGTGGTTGTATATCACCTCCTCATCCACTGTAATCTCTATCCTCTTGATGGTCACTTTCTTCGCCTTGCTCAGCCAATCTGGGTTCGGCGATAGCTTGATATAGACGCTGACTGGATCCATGGGCCCGTACGACCACCGAGGCAATGATATGCCGAGGGTGACTAGATGATCTGTGACTCGTTCCGCCGCTTCAGGCCGATTGTACATCCCGAAGGTTGACAAAGTATCGTATCGTGTTATGGGCACGGGAAATGACCACCTCTTCTGCTCTCCACTTCCATAGCCGACCACAACGAGCAACTCATAGTATGTCTCTGCGGTTCGCGACTTGAGTTGCAGGCTTGCGGGCGGTAGCCTCCTGTGCGTCTCCTGACCTCCTCTTCCAAACGGAATGAATATGACGAAGGGAAGATCCATGTACATGATCTCCTCGAAGGGCTTACTGGCCTGGCACCTGTACAGGAGCATTTCTTTCCCAACCACTTCGGTCGACTCCTTCCTGGGCGCCGCCAGATGTTTCTTGGTGACGGAATCGGCATGAGGATGTATGCTTTCCTTTCGCTGTAGACTGATTGTGACAATGGCAACTTGCACCGGGCTGCTGATGCCATGCAGCGGTCGTAATTCCACCGTGCCTTCTATTCGAGGCTGTGGCGGTCAGTTGGGCAGGAAAGAACGTAGCCTTGAGCGCACTTACCAGAGTCGCGGAGATGCCAGGATAGCCCACGAGGTAGTTTGTATTCGGGCGACCTGACACCCGCACGAACGCGGTCATCTTCTGTGCGGCCTCACTAGCAGTCTGTGGTCATGAGAGGCGGCCGTGTTGATGGTCTTTATACGAATAAGCGATGACGACGGGCTACGACATGAGGTTGCGCAGCCCATAGGTGCATCTGAGATGTGTTCAGATGCTGTCACATAGAGCACCCGAACCGCAAAGACAATGCAAAGGTCCTTTGTCGGCGAAGTCTGGTCTATGTCTGCAGATTCCTTTCTTTGACGTCTGCGGGATGTGGATCTATCGCGAGGATGCGCCGAAGCGGTCGGACAGGCGTGCCTTTGTCTGTTGACGCGGGGGACAGATGTCTCGGGAGGTCTAGCAAGTTGCGGAATATGTTAGGAGATGGCGTCAACTGTGGCACTGGCAGGCGCTGCAATTGTACAATTGGGAGTGTGTGTTTGCAGAAGGCAATGATGATGGATCATGCTTTGGTAATTGCGGTCGAGATCAAGTTCCCGGTACAACGACTAGGTTAGGTTCATCACCATGTAGCCAGCCAGCCGCCTGGGCGCTTAAAGCACCGACCATAGCGGAGAATAGGGCCAGCCAACCCAGAAATGAGCTTATGATGATCTACAGAATCCCACGCGGCAAGTCCAACCCCCATTTAACCAAACTTCGGTCCATTCTGAGATCATTGATGGTCAATACTCATCTATACATTGACTCTATCTCATATCCCGATCTCTAATGCTATGCAGAGAGGTAAATGCCCGCCGCAGCGCTATAGTGCTGCCTGCTTTATGACACATCTTGTGTGATGCTGCACGTTCGATTCCGCACTTCGTGCAACGTCCAGGCTGTCCGTACTGCTGTCTTGGCCGGATTCTCCTACGACAACGTCCACCATGTCTCGGGGACTTCGTGTCCTGGCCTTGTTCCAAGACGGTGTCTTTGCGGCAAGAATGCTTGAGTGCATACGCTGCACCCAACATCAAGACATACGTGCACACTGTTCGGCTCATTGCACATATGAGATGCTGACTGCCAGATCGCGAGTCTTACCCCGCCTCGAAAAGACCGAGTCTCGCGTGCCATCAACGAGGCGTAGATGTGCTTGTTTAGAGCTCCTCCGGCTTTACCGAGGAGCGCTCTGCATATTCAGCTGGCCATCGGATTCGCGTGCATTGTAACTCTCTCCACGACAATCTTCTCGCCCTTTGGACGATACTTCTTGTCTACTTCAACCTCCTCGATTCTGTCCAGAGTGCCGCCCTCTTCGGCGCCTGCTATCACTCTGCCGAAGACTGTATTCTTGCCGTCGAGGTGAGGTGACTCCTTGAAGATGATGAAAAACTGACTGCCATTTGTGGACGGACCTTTGTTGGCCATCGACACCATCCCTCTGCTGCTGTGGCGGAGCGCTGGTATTTTGATCTCATCGTCGAAGTATTCATTCCAGATGGACGTGCCTCCTTTGGTCGTCCGCATTTCCGCATTGGTACTTGACGAAAGAGATGTGTCGCCGCCTTGTGCCATGAAGTCTTTGATAACACGATGAAAAGGCGTGCCTTCGTATGCTCCTGACGCGCAAAGCGCCAGGAAGTTCTCTGCCGTTCGTGGTACGGACTCGCAAAACACCTCGATCTTGATATCGCCATGTGTGGTGTGCAACGTGACCGACATGCTTCCTCGCTCCCGCCGCCAAAGATACTCCTCTACCAACACCCGGCGAGATCAGTCGATGTACGAAGTAATGTGACCGGGCCGTCAAAGTTCACGGGCATTTCGATATCAAGATTGGAGTGACTCACGTGACTGTGGTCATTTGACAATGTTCTTTTCCAGGCAGGCACGATTCCCGCTTTGCACACCGGTCGGTTCTCCATCTTGCTCGCTGCTCCGAATCGCGTTATCGTGAACCCCTCCTTCTTCGCGCCGAAGATACGCACCAGACTTCCGTACATCTTGTCGTTCAGAAGGTATGCGTGGTGCCGTTCCCTCGGTTCTGCCTGCGGAGTAGTGCGTGCTTGTGCCGCTCGTGCTTCGTTCGATGTACGAAATAGGTAATGTATCATATCATATCAAGGTGAGCCCCTCCATATGATTCTGTTAGCTATAGTTGCTTTGTTAATCAACTCTGCTACTACACTCATCTAATTGCCCTCCACACCTGACATCTGGAGTCATCCACTTGACGTAAGGGCCTCGCACCACGTATCATAGCATGGCGTCCACAGCGACTCAAAGCTACAAAGATATTTCGGTGATCGCGCGGAAACGGAGAGATACAAACATCGCCGCATATTTCCAGCCTCCAAAGGTAGACGAAGCTTCCCTGCCTAACAATCTGACCGAGCATGCCCTCAACTCAGGGTATTATACATCAGAGGAGCGTACCATCCTAGAGAGCGAAGCCGAAGAGATCCTGCAGAATGTTGCCAGCAAGAAATGGACGGCTCTCGAGGTCGCCAAAGCTTTCTGCAAAGCCTCAGCGTACGCACAGGAGCTCACCAATTGTGTGACCGAGGTGCTATATCCCGAAGCATATCAGCGCGCTCAATACCTCGACGACTATCTTGCGAAGAATGGCAAGACGGTGGGACCTCTGCATGGCCTGCCCATCTCGCTTAAGGACTGTTTCGTCACGCCGCCACATCCTTCCTCGATCGGAATGTCCCCATACGCCAATGAGCCAACAGACAGCGAGACCGTACTCGTCACCATGCTTCGGGACCTCGGAGCAGTGTTTTATGTGAAGACCAACGTTCCCACTGCAATGATGATGGCTGAGAGCATCAACCATGTCTGGGGCGAAACCCGGAATGCTTTGCATAAAGGCCTTACGCCAGGTGGCTCTTCGGGCGGTGAAGGAGCACTGATCGCGTTGAAAGCTTCACCGTTGGGTGTCGGTACAGACATAGGTGGCAGCATTCGCATCCCAGCTGCGTTTGGCTTTCAGTATGGCTTGAAACCGTCTTATGGTCGCTACCCAAGCTGGGGCGGCAAGACCGGCATCACAGGTCAAGAATTCATCCTAGCTGTCAACGGGCCTATGTCAAGATCACTAAAGTCACTGGAAATCTACTCCGAGGCTTTGCTGTCCGAGCAGTCTGCACCATGGAATCGCGACCACAAGTGTCTGCCTATACCGTGGAGGAAGAATGTCATTCAGCCCCCGGGACGCAAGCTACGATTGGGGCTGGTCGGTAATAACGACGGTCTCGTTCATTGCCACCCGCCTGTGGAACGGGCACTAAATGTCACCAAGGAGAAGTTGGAAGCTGCTGGCCATACAGTCATCCCGTGGGCACCCAAGAACCACGATGTCATCGCGAAGAATCTGGTCGCCGCATTCTTCGACCTGGGAGGGTCTGCGATTGTGGACATGGTGAAGCCCCACGACGAGCCTATATTTCCTTCGATGAAAGGGTATGAGATGGCCGCACAGGCCAAAGAGATTGGTGTCACGCAAATGCGTCAAATGGTCGTGAAGCGGAATGAGCTGCAGAAGCAGTATCTCGACTACTGGATGACGGGAGCGCCAGATGGGCAGCCGCTGGACGGCATAATCATGGCTGTGGCTCCACACGCGGCCCCTAGGCTAGGTGGCACGCAGCCTGATTTGTACGTTGGGTATACTGGAGTTTGGAATCTGCTAGGTAAGTTTTCCTCATCATATCGGAGTATCGCTAACAACTCCAGACTTTTGTGCGTGCACTTTCCCGGTGCTATTCGCGGACAGGAGTCTTGACAAAGCTCGAGACTCGAAGACATTCAAGCAATTGTCGGATATTGATGGCCGTATACAGGCAGACTATGATGCTGAGTTCTACCATGGTGCGCCTGTGTCGCTGCAATGTGTCGGTAAGCGGCTTGAGGAAGAGAAGGTCCTTGAGATGACCGCAGCTATTGCGCAAGCGTTGAAGGCATAGAGGTAGTCGGAAACTGTTCGACACAATCGATTGAACATATACTATCTGTGTTCGATGGTCGGGTAGATCAGAGATAACCCGGTATCTGTACATACATTCTCGATTTGTGAAAACAGGTTTCCAGATGAAGCATTGATTTCAATCTCCGGGCGGGCGGGCGATGAACACAGCTGCCAACGGCTTCTAGCAAGCTGCCGCTATGTATGGTCTGCTCTGTGCAACGCTGTCTACAATCTCATCTGATGTCCGTCATTGCACAAGAAAAAGACCGGAAGTTTGAGCCGCGACGCGTAGTCGCGTACCTAAAGTGGTTGCATTAGCGCATTTTTCTGGTTGTCAGGCGCAACTGCCCGTGACCATCGTCATACATTGAACTTCACTTTTGACCTCACTCAACTTGAATCCAAGGCTCTATATTCGACTTTGATCACAACTACGACGACTATTTACGCATTCTCGCCTTCTGACACGACACACGCAAATAGACTCACTTGATCGCGCCACACATCTTCCCACCAGCCACCATGCCGCCCAAAACCCGCCGCCGAGCAGCCCCTCCAGCGCAAACCACCCTCTCATTCAAGAACAAGGTCACCAAGACGACGCAACAGCAACAAGAATCCAAGAAGCGCCTCTCCGACACCGTCAAAGAAGAGATCATCGAGCACGTCTCAACTCCCGAACCACAGTCGCAATCCGAGCCCGAAGTCGCTTCAACAGAAGTCGAGCCTGAGGTCGAGGTTGAGGCAGAAGCTGCTACAATTCAGCCAAAGAAGAAGAAGCGAGTATCAGGGACAAGCACGTCAGTCGACTCTCGGGAAGCCGCCGCAGAGAAGATCACAGACGCACAGATCAAGAGCTACTGGCGGAAAGAAGAAGAAAGCAGACTCGCACCCAGAGGTATGTCACATGATCCATCCCGACCCCTTCACCCTTTCTCCTGCAAGCCCATACGACACACGACATACATCTTTCCCTTCCCTGAATACCATCTTCAACTATGCTAACGCCGGGGGCAATCAATAGTACACCAACAAACCCTCCCCCTCCACGAAAAGATCCTCCGCCATTTCGACCTCTCCGGCCAATTCGGCTCGTGTATCGGCATCACCCGCCTCGCCCGCTGGAAGCGCGCTAATCGCCTCAACCTTGAGCCCCCGATCGAAGTCCTGGCCGTCCTTCTTCGGGAACTCGAAGGCACCACCCCTGACACCAGTGTTGCGACCGGGAATGCTAAGGCCAAGAAGGGAGCCAGTGCAGGAAAGAAGGGCGCGAGTGGTAGTAGGAGTCAGGGATGTAGCATGACGGCATACATCGATGAGCTGGGCGGTGGCGCTGGGAGACTTGGGACGGTCGACGCTTAGGGAGTGTCGAAGAACAATAATGAGGCTAGGCCACGTCCGCAAGGAAAATACCTCTTCTAGCGACAACCACAACGACCGGTATGAACCGACTAGCGATTGAGGACGCAGTCACTGGCCCGCATGATGGCGACGCAGGGCCACGCGAGTATGAACGACTTACCTCTCAGCGCGAGGGCCGAGTTCGGCGTGTATGAGTAAGAGTGAATGAGAAGACCGAAGCTAGTACACGCTGCAGTCTACTGTCACCAACAAGCCATGTCTTGGTTGAGGTTCCTGCGGAGCGCACCGACGTCAACACTGCAGTCACTGCAATTACCCGCGTTTATTGTCGCCCACTACATCAATCTATGGTAGGCGGAAGCCACGACTACCTAGGTAGGTATGGCCAGAGGCGTCAGAGACATCGTATTTCCCATTGCAGGTGCGACAGCGGTGTCAAAAGGACTATAGGCGTTAGCAACAAGCAATACCGAACAGAAAGCCATCCGTCGTTCTCGCTGCTATACGATCCGCCGGGTGAGACGAGAAGCCGTATGCCGGTCGCTCTTAGCGCTACTGGGACGATCTAGCTGTTCGGTTTTCCAAGAAGACAAAGCTCATTAAGATTTCCATTTCCATTCCCCAGTCTCCGCTCTAATGCAGTAGAAGCAAGAACCAGATGAAGCTACGTAAATCCATGGCAGCGAACCGCGACTTGCTGCCCGATCGAAAACTTGGGCTGACTCCTTTCCTTGAGAACCTTGCTCCCATCCACTGACACATACTCGAATTCGTCCTCTCAAATCGTCCCTCTTACCCATCCACTTACATAGTCCCAAACTCCGGCACGGTAGTTGTCTTGCCATTCAACGCCAGCGGCACAATACCACTGACGTGCATCTCCGGCCCAAACACGTGCATATTCAGCTTCAACTCCTCACCAACCGCCTTGATGTTCTTGAGACCCTCCTGGTAGTTCGGCCCTGCACGACGGACCCAGATCTGGGTACCATGCTCGTTCAGCACGGGTGCCACTTCGCGCAGCGCACGAATCACACCCTTGAACGTCGACGCGACATTCGTGAAATTGGCAATGCCGCCGCCGATAAACAGCACTTTGCCTTCCTTGTGCATGGGAGCGCGCAGCATGAGATCGAGCACGGTGCGGGCGTAGTTGTAGGTCTGAGTCTCGGTGGGTGCACCGGAGTACTCGCCGTAGTTGGCGAGTTCGCTGACGAATCCGGCTGATGCGATGGCATCGGCGTACACGACGGAGGCGCCGCCACCGGCGACGAGGGTCCAGATGCGGCCGGAGGCGTTGAGAACGGTAAGTTTCAGGGAAGCACCGGTCTTGGCGTCCATATCAGAGATGTATTTCTCTTCCTTGCTCATTTCGCGGCCGAAGGGGGCAGGGAACTCGATGGGCGGGCCAACATCGATGGAGACTTTGCCGTCGGTCTTAACGCCTGGGAGGCCGAGAGCGGCCGGGCTGCGGGCGATGGCCCATTTGACACCGCATTCAAAGTCCGCAGTCTGGTCGAGCTTGGCTGCGAGATCGAGGAAGTGGACTTCGGCGGATGTGGCATCGGCGTTGGGAATGACGACTAGAGGGTTAATTTCGAGGTAGGTAAACTGTGAGTCGACGTAGACGGAGTACAGGCGGATGATGAAGTCGAGGAGGACGTTGTGGACGCCCTTGGGGACGTTCTTGAGCAGGGCCTTGGCCAGCTCTTGGTGCGAGGGGAAGTTCTTGAGGTCGACTGGGATCAGGACCTTCTCGGCCTTTGCGTCGACGTCGCCGACATCAACACCACCCTCGTGGGTGAAGAGGATCCAGTCGCCCTGAGATGTGTTAGTGGCTGCAATCAAACGGAATTCAGTAACTGCGGCTTACATCTCTGACGGAGTTGATGTTGATGTAGTATTCAGTATCTTGAGGGTGAGGCACGAATGGCTCAACCAAGAACTGTGATAGTGTGCCCACGACATGCTCGACCTGCTGTTCCTTTCGTGCCTTTGTCTCGATCCATGCGCGAGCCTCAGGCCAGGTCTTGTTCAGTGCAAGCAGGCCACTCTTTCCTCTTCTCTTGATAAGTTGATCTGGCTTTGCGACGAATTTGGCGCTGGTGCTTCAACCAAGGGTATGTAGCCTCAGCCTGGTCGAGGACTGCAGATACTTGCTCGTCTTCTGGGAAGTAGATGGATGCAAGTTTTGACGGGGCATTGTGTTGACCTGTTGACTTGAGAGGTGATGGCTTGACGAGAGGAGCACGAGTGAGGTGGTAGTTGAGGATGGCCTTGCCGTCGGCCTCAAGGATCGATTTAGCGGACATCTTGGAACAGTGAGTGGTATGACTTGGGTTGAATTCAGTGAAGGCGGTGGACGACTGCTGGAGACGGTAACTTGGAGAGACCGGAATTCAAGTAATCGCGACCAAGAATACTTCAGAAGGAAGGTGGAAGTACTAGCAGCGACAGTCAGGAAGTCACCGGTGTGTATGATGCTTCAATCGTGAATACAAAATTACTCGTGCGCTGGGAATTGGTTGTTGATCGTAATACTGCTTGTTGGCTGTTGGCTCCCTTCAATGCTCGGAGCGAGTTGGATCACTGCACAATACTTTTTTCTATGCCCCCCAACTAAGCTGCATAGAGATTGGCCTAAGTGGAGCAGATTTCCCGTTGTTGGGGAGGGAGCTATTTTATGTTCTAACTAAAGATCGCGCCGCCAACGCCAGGAACAGGATGCCCAAAAGGCCATGTCGGCCCCCCTCCGAACCGCCTATAGGCTCGCTGGACCCCTGTAGCGACCTTTTCGGAGGGGCGGTCAACGACCCTGAGGCACTCGGTAGGCGGGTAGCGAGCTTGCTCCAATGACGTTGCATGCGGAATATTCAGTTTACTTTTTGTTGGATCGTGTGAGGTCTACACCGAGCATTTCACCTACTACCACGGCGTGCACAGCATGGTGAGGCACCGAAGGACTGCGACACGATGATAGTGTCGGCGGACCAAAGTGAGAGATGAACACATTTCGGGGCCAGTATACCTTGTATAGCAGCGGACTGCCTCATGTTTGAGGTATGTCGCAGTCTTGATATGCTTGCCGTCGCCCAATGAATGGTTGTCAAGGGGTCCGACGACCAGTTCCCTAGGCTAGGTATCGGAGTCCGCATTTCATGTCGGTATTCTTGTCGTACTTCGTATCACCATCAGACCATTCGGATGTCTCATGGTGAAGAAGCAGAGCCAATCTCACCGCCTTGCAGCACAAGCAGAACATTGGGGCCGTGATAGTCCCGTTGAGGATAGCTTGACAGGCGAAGATCAAGGCCCCGAAAGCTAAGGCGGGAGCGAGGACTCAACATTGCGGGCAAATATTTTGAGATACCAGGATAGCACCTTCTCCACATATTTTTTTGCGTGGTGTTGGTTACCCCTACCAACCTCATCCAACGCTTTCCCGCCAGAAGACCGCTCACACAATACCATTGACGACCACCACTTGCTGCTCCTAATCCTGTCCGTGTTGCTCCATTGACCATACATTCCTTTTCAACCATTCTCCCCATAGCCTTGAACATTTGATGTAAGTCTCTTCTCCTAAATCGCACTCACTGCAGCCCCTCCTTGCTACAATACTTCCCAAACCAAGACACGACACATTTGCTTTGAGACTGACACTATGGGAATACCAGTCCGAGAGAACTCGCCAGACATGCCGGCTACGCTCGCACCTGCCGCCAACGGCACGAATGGCGCCAATGGTGACAGAATGAACGGAAGCAGAACACCAGCACCATACTCGGCTGACCAAAACATCAAGCGCTTCGGCGCTCCTTCCAGCGCTGGTAGCCCTCTACAAGATGTTCTGTTCCACAATAAGTCAAGATGCTTTGTCTAGTAAGTCTCGAGAGCCGGGCATGAACGGAAACGGAGGACTAACGCCTCTGCAGCGGCATGCAGCCCAAGGCTGTCCAGGGAATGCTCGACTTCGATTTCATCTGCAAGCGATCGACACCCTCCGTAGCCGGCATCATCTACACATTCGGCGGCCAGTTCGTCAGCAAGATGTACTGGGGCACCAGCGAGACCCTTCTGCCTGTCTACCAATCAGTAGACAAGGCTTTCGAGAAACACCCAGATGTCGACACAATCGTCAACTTTGCGTCGTCACGATCAGTCTATACTTCTACGATGGAGCTCATGAACATTCCCCAAGTGCGATCGATCGCCATCATCGCCGAAGGTGTCCCTGAACGACGTGCCCGCGAGATCATGGTCACCGCAAAGGAGAAGGGCATCACAATCATTGGCCCTGCCACAGTCGGTGGTATCAAGCCCGGTGCATACAAGATCGGCAACACTGGTGGTATGATGGACAACATTGTTGCTTCGAAACTCTACCGCAAGGGCTCAGTTGGCTACGTCTCCAAGTCCGGTGGTATGTCCAACGAGCTGAACAACATCATCTCACAAAACACCGACGGTGTGTATGAGGGCATTGCCATTGGTGGCGACAGATATCCAGGCACATCATTCATCGACCATTTGCTCCGATACCAGGCCGATCCGGAATGCAAGATTCTTGTTCTACTCGGTGAGGTTGGTGGTGTTGAGGAGTACCGTGTTATTGAGGCGGTCAAGAACGGCACAATCACCAAGCCGATCGTTGCGTGGGCCATCGGTACTTGCGCTGGCATGTTTAAGACCGAGGTGCAATTCGGTCACGCCGGTGCATCCGCCAACTCACAGCTCGAGCAAGCTACTGTCAAGAACGAGTCGATGCGAAAGGCCGGCTTCTTCGTTCCAGAGACCTTCGAAGATATGCCCAACGTGCTCGCCGAGGTCTATCAGAAGCTTGTCAAGCAGGGTACCGTCAAGCCTGCACCAGAGCCAATCCCACCCAAGATTCCCATCGATTATGCTTGGGCGCAGGAATTGGGTCTTATCCGAAAGCCCGCTGCTTTCATCTCCACAATTTCAGACGACAGAGGTCAGGAATTGCTATATGCCGGTATGCCAATCTCAGACGTCTTCAAGGAGGACATTGGTATTGGCGGTGTCATGTCTCTTCTGTGGTTCCGCAGACGTCTGCCACTCTACGCCAGCAAATTTTTGGAAATGGTTCTCATGCTCACAGCCGACCACGGTCCAGCTGTGTCAGGAGCTATGAACACCATCATCACAACTCGTGCCGGAAAGGACTTGATCTCCTCTCTGGTTGCTGGTCTTCTCACCATCGGTTCACGATTCGGTGGTGCGCTTGACGGAGCAGCCGAGGAATTCACAAAGGCCTTCGACAAGGGCTGGTCACCAAGAGAATTCGTCGACACGATGCGAAAGGAGAACAAGCTCATCCCAGGTATCGGCCATCGCGTCAAGTCACGCAACAACCCCGATCTTCGTGTCGAGCTCGTTAAGGAGTTCGTCCTCAAGAACTTTGCTTCGCACAAGCTTCTGGATTATGCTATTGCCGTTGAGACCGTGACGACCTCGAAAAAGGACAACCTTATTCTCAACGTTGACGGCTGCATTGCTGTTTGCTTTGTTGACCTGCTCCGTAACTGCGGTGCGTTCTCGCCCGAGGAGGCTGAGGACTATCTCCGCATGGGTGTTCTCAACGGTCTTTTCGTGCTCGGTCGATCGATTGGTCTGATCGCCCACTTCTTGGACCAGAAGCGTCTGCGGACTGGTCTGTACCGTCATCCTTGGGACGACATTGTAAGTTTGACACCATATTCTATGACTCTTGAGCAGTCTGCTAACGCATTCATCAGACTTATCTCCTTCCCCAGCTCGCCAAGGGCGGCCTTGGCAACGAAGGCAGAGTCGAGGTCAGCGCTGCATAAGCTGTTGTCTCGCTCTGTCTTGTCTCAATTTGTACGCATGTTTAGCAAGACCTGCATAAGTGGTGGGAGGATTGGCGTTGTTGCTTCCGGCAACTTGATAATTTTCTGTTAGCGGCAGCGAGGACGTGGATGGAATGACCATGAGGATTCGATCGATGATCGGAGAGTCTGTACGTGCTAGAGCATATACTCTTTACCCATTTACGACTGCAGAGCTGCTCCTGTTGTGGCTATCCTGTCCACCGCGTTGGATGCGAAGGCTGGAGAAAATCTAGTCTTCCGATTTCATGACACAACCCCATGGAAATTCCAGGAATCTCTGGTTCGATATTCGGTCCCGTGAAGCGAAGGAATTATGTAGATCTTAGAAGGTGGTTTTCTATTCTACCCATTCACCCGTCGGCAATTTACTGTAGCCTAGAGTCACACATGGCCATCTGCAATTCCAGATCAGGCTTGAGTGTTGACCATGCCAGCAATCTCGACTCAACTGCTCATTTCCAAAACATACTGCCCCACTGTCTGATTCTCCCACTCCTTCATGAATAATCCCTTTCTGAGCCCGTAATCCCTGCGCCACCATCTGAGAGCCTCGTCACCGCTCATTCCTATCTGAGCCATTCTGTTCACGAATCGACTCTCAATCCAGCTTCCAAAAGCCTCGTTTTCGCGCCGTAATCTCGAATCCCCAAGGTCTTCGTGGTCGTCTGGAGCCTCTGCCACGGTCGCCATCGGACGAGCCGTAGACAATGCACGGAAATTGCGCAGCGCGTGACTGCGTGCATGGGCGGCTAGCTTTCGCCTGATCTGGCGCTTGTATCGCTTCAGGGTTTTGGATGTCTGTCGGGAATGGTTTTCCTCGTCGTCGTCATGGAAATCGTTGGTGGCGTTGAGGGCGTTCCAGGCTTTGGCGCACATGTTGATGCAGAAGTTGTCGATTTGTTGAGTGATCCAATCGTCCATACGACTTCCACATGCGGCGCTGCCTTCGATGAGTTTCGAGGCGGCGTGGACGACCATACGCGAGGTGTGTAGACAGAGGCGGCATGGTCGATACGGAGCCATCGCCCTCCACGAGAGCCAGATGCTTGACAGAACCCAGACTGGTACGCTGAGGTAGTGCTTATTGGTGAAGTGAGCCCATGCGGTCTCCGTAAAGCCGCTCATGCGGATATAGGAGTTGAACAGGTATGCCATGCGTGCGAAAATACCCGTCTTATGTTGGTACAGATCGTACAAGCAGCTGTACGATTCTAGGCAAGCCCTGTTGAGTACGCAGAGAACGGCGAGGAAGGTGAAGACTGCGCCAACAAAGTGCCGAACTGCTCTGAAGGTAGGCATCGTGATGTGGTATCTCGATGGAATGCCGGTCGTTTGGTGGGAGGCTAGTGCTTGGAGCGCGTGAAGGATATCAGGAAGAAGAGGCTCCAGATCCTGCTGAAATTACCACGCGAAGACAATGAGGAAAGCAGTTTGCAAATTTCAAGGTTATGCATACTGGTGCCTCTCATTTCCTTTGTGAGGTGCATTGGTAATTGCCTGCTCGTCCGCCTCAAGAAAGCCCTGGCAAAGACTGGAAATAGCACTCTCAGCGAGATGTAGTTGTTCGCGGTGCGCGCGGAAATAAAGGTCTCGTAGACAGTGTGTGGTTCGAGGACCATATCTGCTGCGATAAGACCGGTCGTCCAGGCCTGCACCAGCGCTTCATCCGTGTTGGAAAGTATGCTTGTCCACGTCTGTGGCCTCGACAGCCGCACTGTAAGACCGTCATCGACATTAGAAGAAACACCACTCCACGAATGCTTCTCAGCCAAGTCTCGAAAACAACAGAAATGGAAAGTCGTCCTCATCCAGCACTGACTCGTCCAGCGGCGAAGGCTCAGGACCTCTCTTCGTCCTCAGCACTCGAGAGAACGAATGATTTAGCTGGCCTAGCGGTACTGGGATGGGTCCGAACTCTCCATACGACATGTCTCTGTCGTCGTCCTTGGTGCCGAGGTTTGCAGTCGCATGGCCTTCGAACCAAGAGACGAGCTCCGAGGCGAGGCGAAGAATGCTCCCGAGCATCTTGTGGGCGTGGTTGTGGATGTTATGCAGGGTTTCGAGTTTCGCTGAGACATTGGCGGCGCGACTGTGTACAGATGAGTTGCATGTTGAGGTGTTCATCAGCTTCTTTGGGATGGCATCAATGACTCGAATCGACCAGGAAAGAAGGTGCTGATACTGTAGTGGCACCCACTCGGCAATTGACTCGACCCAGCAAGAGCCCTCGAAGAGCGCCTTACGCGGAAACGGATTCGTCTTCTCGCTACGGCGCGGCCATAGGATGAGTGGGATAAGGACTTTCATCCAGATCATGTTCGCGGTCAATATGCCTTGTAGGACGACGACGTATACCGCTTCTGTTGGACTGCGCAGGCAATCGACGATGCCAAGAGCGAGGTGATACCATTGCGAGAAGTTGGCGAGCGATTCTGTGTAAGCTTCGGCAGGCGAGTACTGAAACTTTGCCAAACAACGATCGATGGCAAGTGCGAATGGGTACGCTGCCAAGTCCTTGACGTGTGGAAGAATCTCGCGGACGAGACTCATAGCAAGGTCTGGCGTCGGTATAGTAGCGAGTCGTGGATGTGCTGCAGTCAATGACTTGGTCAGCCTTCCATGCAAGTCTTTAAGGCCGAGCTCGAAGGCCGTCTGAATCTGCTCTCTTCTGAGTTTCTCCTCCACCACTGCACAGCCTCGGACTGCAACGCTGAAATCATGAGCAGCGTCGGCCATGTGCGAGGTCTGCGCGACAAGAATATAGCACGTGGCTAGCATAGCGTCTGGGTGCCCAGGTACGCCCCAACTGGACTCGTCCTTAAGAGCATGCTGGAGACCTGCGATGGCTCTACCCCGATGCTTTAGCACCTCTGCATGAACAAGTGCATCGGGACGCTCGATGTTAAGCTCTGCTGCACCAAGGGCCAACATGGCATGCATCAGATACTTATGCTGGTGGGAAATCTGTGGGATGTCATTGGCCCAGATTTTGCGGTTGCCGAGTGGTAGGGGGTGCGGGACATTCATGATGAAATGGTGGAAGAAGCGCATCTCCCTGAGGCAGAAGCGCATCTCGGGAGATCGAGCCGCGAAGTCTGATGCGCCTAGATTCGTGACGAAGATTGATATTGGTTGGTGTTTTCGAATATGGCCTGCCAATTTGCCAGAGGAGGCGCGGAAAAGCTCAGCGTATTCGCATGAATTGCCGCGATGCGAGCAGTTCGCGCAACATGGCTTTTCTTCTCCGCATTTGATCTATAGTGGCCAACATCAGAATGGTTCGACGGTCCCAAAAAAGAGAGCGTATGCGAAGAATACTCACTTTGCGCTTCTTGCATTGCATACACCTGACCAGGTTAGCCTTCTACTGGTATGGTGTCACGGACGCAGCTCCCGTAAGTCTGACCACTTATCTAGCAGTAGCCAGTGTGACCGCCGGAACAACGGAGAGCTATCAACTCACCCATTGCGGCTCTTCGTGTGACCCTTCCGGACTGGCACTGCGCGGTCACTAGTGTCCCGACCTCGGGGATCCATTTCAAGCGCAGGTACACCACCTTGAACGACTGCCAGCCCTCCGATCCAAGATGGGTGTGACATCGTGTTCCTGCATCTAGAGGTAGCGTCTGCTCGCAGTGGCTGAAGAATTGCTCCGCGTGTGGTTTGGTGTGATTGCTCGAAGATGCTGCTGGTATCACGGAACGATGAGTGTCAGAAAATTGATCGCGAATGGACCGCAAAAGCGATACGACAGCATGACAGCCAGAGGGCCAGGCACCGATGCTGTGTACGTTGTCTGCTGCGTGCTTTGCAATAAAGCGCCGACACACAAACCGCCTTTTTGTGGAAAGATTTGACGAAGAAAGGCAGGAAACGGAAGCGACGTATTCGTCGTGGAGTTGCCTTTTCGGGCCTAGAAAAGACGCGGAATGACTAAGCTAGAACAGAAGTCTAGCCGCCAAAGGAAGTGAGCAGTCCACTCTCTGGCAGAGTATTGATATTGACGCATCAAGCCTGTGTCTGCAGGTCAGAGGGTATTTGACCTGGGCCTCTCATCTTCAAAGCCATAGCGAGTACTCGTCCTCGGTAGGTTCATCAGTACCTATGACTTGCAAGACAGCGGACGCGAAGATAGACTCCTCAATTTCCTTGAAGCGCTCATGAGCTGAATGCATGAGCTGCCCAGTCCGTGTGCCATCCGCCATGAGAATGAGTGCGCTTCGTGCTGCAGCCTCGGGAGGCTGTCCCTGGACGCCGACCACGTCCAGCAATTCGCGAGGAACGAGACCTGAATACGTCCAGGATGGAGCGATGGCATTGATCCGAATAGGCAGGCCTGCTGCACCCAGCAGAGTATGCATCCCACGCATGAACCCCAGTACGCCATGCTTGCTGGCAGTATAGTCGACTCCACGGTAGTGGGTGAAGGCCGCGATTGAGGCTGTGACGATGATACTGCCTCCGTGCCCACCTCGATCAGGCCGCATATGAAAGATACCGAGAGTCGCAGTGTTGATACAGGCCTTCAAGCACACTTCTTCACAGATCCAAGTAGGCTCCTTCAGGTCCCCGTTTTCATCCGTCTCAGTTGAGAGGTAGTCTGCTGCATAAGAAATACCAGCATTTGCGAACACATGGTCGATCCTGCCGTGTTGCACTTTTGCAGCATTGAAGAGTGCAACGAGGTCCTTCCAGATCGTCACGTCTGTGCGGTGAAAGCTCAAGTTCGGGTGTGAGAAGCCATCTTTTGGACATTGTAGGTCTCCGACCACCACCTTTGCGCCCAAGGAGAGCAGTATCTGAGTTGTTGCAAGACCAATCCCGGATGATCCACCTGTACGCGGCGACGAACTGATCAGTGCTGTGTTCCCAGAAGTATGTTTCGGGCCTTGGAGTTCTCATACGTACCGGTAATGACTATCACCTTGTCGTTCAACGATTCCAAGTCACTATCCTTGATGAGTAGTTCCGTCATCTCCGAACAGCACCAAAATCACTTCGGCGAGATTATGCTGACGAACGACATTGCAGCTGTCGATGCAGACAAGTCAAACATGCCTTACCTTCGTGATGTTGCAACAGTCCTGGAGACGCCGGAGTCGGAACCATAAGGCGATCCATCGCTGCCTTCTGTCCGTGTGATTAGAATTCGGCTACTGACTCAAGACATGTTGATTCACGATCTGGCCGGGGCCAGTATTTCGGCGAATTAGGTATGTGGAAGCGCTCATGATCGTATACTCGTGTTGCGGCACTTGCACGGGACCCTATCCTATGGACGAATGCGAGATACTGCATGTTGCTGCGAGCAGGTCGTTAATGCCTGCCCTGTCGGTGTACTATATACCTAGGGAAGAAGATCAAAAGTGTCCAAGGCAACTGCGAGTCGAACATCAGCAGATGTTCTCACGTGATCTGAACTTTCGCAGCCAATCAGAAGCACTCCCAGAAATATGTCTGCGATCTTGACTTGACGAACATGTTCGAACCTTACACTCTCTACCAATCTCAAAGCGCCTCCCTGTAAAACACACACTCTTCCATGTCTCGGTAGCACCACGCATCCTGCAACAATGGGAGTCCTCGGCATCCAAACCACCTCCATCGCGCAGGTAAGCTCAACTTCTCTCCATCCCGCTCCAGAGCACTGCACCATCGCGCGCAACGACACGTCGCAGCGCACGCAAACACAACTCCTAGCATCCGTCCGTGACCAATGCATACGCAATCGTCGCCATCACGCGCCATACCTATCCCTCATGAGCCCATTGCTGACGACCCTTAACAGAACGGCCTAACCCATCTCCTCCCCCCCTGCACCCTCCTCACCCTCTCCTACTGCGACGTCTCCCCCTCCTCCCGCGGCCTCACCAACTTTCTCCGCTCTGCGAACCACTTCCCCTTGCTGGCCACGCGCCACCCCGCCACACAGTTCGTCACAGCCCCAAAACCGAACAAGCATCCAGTGATCACAGCAAGCTACATAAACGGTCGCTCCAAGAGCATATGTGTGAGGAATATGCGGGTAGAGGAGGTTAAGCAGAAAGTTGAGTTGTTGTTGGGAAACGATGGGCGGAAGAATCGGAGGGTCGGGGCGAGGAAGGTTGAGACGGGGATTGTGGAGGGGGTTGGGGATGGAGGGGGTGTTAGGGGGCGGTTGGAGTGCGCTGCATGGGGGTGTGAAGCGGGTTTAGGAAAAGAAATCACGTTGCTGGAGGTTTCGTGCTCAATAGGGGGACGGCCGTGGAAGTTTGAGAGGAACAAGTCGCGGGACGCAAGATAAACGGCTGCATTGCGCTGTGGCTGGATTGAGGTGCTGAACCGACCGAACGACAATGGTGAACTGAACACTTCGAGAAGCAACAGACGCTGGTACAGCAGCACCACCAGTCACAGCCCTCGACCAGTGGCGACAGCGTAGCCCGCGAAGAAAAAACGATCTGACCACCAGATCGACTCTCTTAAGCATCAAACGTGCAATCTCAACGATGCGGCCAGAGCATCGGCATCTCCCAGCTTCTTCCGGCGGCCATCTCAACATGATGGAGAAGTCGAAAGTCCGAGGAGCAGAGCAAAGCCAACAAGGTCCGCGGCGGAGCACTGGCAAAGGCTAGCCTTTGTGGGGAATAAGTCTGCCTCTCGCTCCTGTGACTGGCTTGAAGCAGCACACGCTCAGCCTAGGCGTTTCGCAGAGTGTGCCGGCTCTATGAGCATGCACTCTACAGAGACTGTATTCAGGATGAAAGGGGCAGGGCAGACGTATCAATGCGGAGCAGACTCGGCGAGACCAAACGCGGGTTGGATCTTACGTAGAATAGCTGAAGTCACGGCGGACGCCACGCGGAGGACAAGGTGATATGTCGAGCCCTGAGACCGCATTGATCTCCAGCCCCCATACTCAGGCAGGCAGGTAGCTCCTGAAGACAGCAAAATACGGTCCATGAGATATATAATGCAGGCCTTGGGATCTAGTACTGTTCATCATTCATTTCCGGCGTATAGGCAGCAAAAGGCAAAACGCTATCATGTCCTAGGTGTCAAAATCTCGTGGCAGACCAATCGTACCTAAACCTGAGACATACATGCGAAGCAGAATTTGCTTGCTCGTCTCGACGTTCGTCTGCTCACGACCCTTCCGTCACGACTGATCTATTCCTCGCGGGCCTATGAGCGGTGGCCGTCGCAGGAGGGATGCCGCCGTCCTCCACTGATGTCGGCAACGAGAGGTTCCTGAGCCCTGCGCCTCGCTGAGGTTGTGCCCGATCCGTCCCTTCCACTGAGAGGAAATGCACCGTTATGCCTCGTCCAATATAGCCCTGTTCAGAGGTAAACCAGAATCATCCCATCCTTCCCATCCAGCTTCGTATCGCACCCCTCGATCACGCAGAACTTGAACACATCAGCCGCCCCCGCCGCGGCTGCCGCTTTCGCCTTCTTGCTCTTTGGGGCTGGCTTCGTATTTCGCGCTCGCGCACAGTCGCCACAGTAGACCTGCACAACTCATTAGCACACTCCTCACAGTACTGATCGGAATAGAAGAGGAACTCACATGACCGCACTGCTTAACAACCCAAATCTGACTCTTCTCCTCACTCCCCGTCGCCAGCTCCTCCTCACACCGCGGACACAGATAGACACCATTCTCATCCAGATCCCCCGCAAACCCCTCCGGCACAGCCGGCGGCTCCTTGTACGCATCTCCAGGAGTATTATTCGGCACCTCCTCCGCCCGATCATCCAACACAAACGCCGGACGCGCGTAGTCAAATGCTGGGACTTGCTCAAAGTCCACGTCTAAGGCCCCAAGTTGGTGGTTTTGCATAGCTGCGACTCGCGCCAGTTGGCCGGCGGGATCACGGGGACCGACGTAGGGACGGATGAAGGCTTCGACGCGGTCGCGCACGGCTTGGCCGCCGTGGCGGAGGAGGTTGCCTATGTTGCCGTTGAGGAGTTGGGGGAAGGTCCTGCGCGATCTGCTGCATAAAGTATGCCTCCCGCTCCTCGAGGTCGGTGGGAAA